>NC_090293.1:42847039-43159392 GCF_037392515.1 Haliotis asinina
AGGTGGTATACTGTTGTTAAACGTGTTCCAAATTAGTTCTTTGAAGAGAATTAAGATGATTTGTACTGGATCGTTTTTATCTGGATAGGCAAGGATTACATGTTTGTTTTCAATTTGAGTTTTATTTGTGCTTTGGCATGTAGTCATTTTTTTCCATTTTGTTTACCTTGCTGCAAGACCGGAATCGGTGGATAGTTGGTTCTATATCTTCGGAACAATTACCAGTGTCCGTATAGCCCATCGTTTCAAAAAATGATGTTTATTGGCATAATATGGTGATTGTAATGTAGTAATTTTCGAACACCTTATTGGAATGGTATTGTAAAGTGGTCACTCAATAGATATATTGTTGTCGTCTAAAATGTTTTGTTCCCATTTAGATGCATGTTGATTTTTTAAACATAAAGTTTTGTATACGTATTGCGTGCCCTATACAATTCTTTTAAAGGTGTTGCATATATCGAGAGAGAACAGGGTTTGGTTTGCAAGTTATTGTTTTTACGTCTGTATTGGTCTTTTGGAAGTATTCTTTAACGGAGCAAATAAGACTATCATATCTGAGAAAATTTATTTTTATGTTAAATTGTTTTGGAAACGTTTTAAAATTAAAGAATTTACCAGTTTTATCAACCAAATCATTAATCCGGCGAACCCTATTCTCGTACAATTCTTTCTAGTAAACCGTTCTACACTGTACCATAATATTTGCATTATACCATATACTTTCAGTGAGGATTTCATTATGACTATATTTTACAGAGTTTAATTCAAGCTGAGATGTACAGTTTCATTACTCTGAAACGAGACCTTTGTAATCATTATTTCTTATCAAAGGAAGTATTTTATCTCTCAAGTATTGGCAGCTATACCCAAATGTATTACCATATTTTATCTTCGAGAGATTCAAAATACAAAGACGACACCATTTACCAGGATGTCAAAAACGTCTTACCATGGACAGTTTTTGCGATTATATTATACCTTATGTTGGACAGATTAAATCCTTCAGCTTTATTATCCCTAATGATCCAGTTTTCTCTTTATCTTATGAGGTTTATCGTCCAAAATACATCTATAGTAGGTTAAAGGACGTTAGTCCCAATTTAGATCGTTTTTGAGGACAAATTTTCATACGCTTCTTTGATCGTAGCCATATAATACAGGCCTTGTTTTTTCGATGATTATTTTCAATCCTGAAAATCTTGCAAAGATATCCAATACATTTAAAACTGGTGAAGTAAGTATTCTATATGTCAAATGTTTATACCTTTCATATTTTTATCATATCTTATCTTCGAAAGCTTCTTTGATCCTACCCATGTAAGCCATGTTGTTTTCGATATTAATGTTTAGCCCTGAAAATTTTCCCAAGATATCCAAAACGTTTAAAACTGGTGAAGCAAGTATTCCATATTTCCAATATTTATTTAACCTTTATTATACCTTTTATATTTTCATTATTTCTTGTCAATGTAGAAAGTATTTCAGCACACCGACTAAATACATATGACTAGAGAGGGCTGCCTTGGTGACATCATCTAGATATCTTAAACATTGAAAAGTGACGTTTTATCTATAAATGCCCAATCCACAAAACCATTTGGTCCTGGACTTTTATCATTTTTGAGACATTTTAAAACCGATAGTACTTCTTCGTACTCACCTTGTAGTGCTGATGATGTAGTTGCACTTAGTTTGGGGATATCAGAGTGTCTGAGTATATCGCTAATTTCATGTTTTCTGTATAGTTTGGAGTAATAGTTTTTTACTTCATCTTCTATTTCATGTCAGCTGGATGAAAACATATTGGACGAGTAATTGACGTATTGAGGAATTTTCGTGATTCCAAGCCGAGAAAATAATTAGAAGGTTTTCCCCTGTCCGAGCTATGTTATTTAAGATCTGATCATAATCCCAGACGTTTTTTCATGTTTATTTCTTCCAACCTACGACTTACACTGTCAAGTTCTTCCATTAATTCAGTTTTAATGTCATGAACCCTTGTTTGGACCATTTTGCCTGTAAATCCTTCTACTTGTGTTATCACACTCTTATCTTCTTTCTTTCTTTCTCTTTTCTTATACGATGAGTATTAATTGTCTCTCTTCGTATAAATAGCAGCAATGTTTCAAAGAACATCTGATCGTCAATAGTAAATTCTTTTTCGTGTATATCGATGTTTTTATATTGTGAACACGTCTCTGAGATTATACGTTTGACAATTTTGACATAATTGTCATCCCTTAAATGGGAGTTAATTTCCAAAATCCTTCTCCACACTTTAATTCATTTAGAGTAAAGATAAAGATGTAGGTGAGTGATTGGATTTAAAACTAGCCTCCACTGACTAGTTGTTCAGTGGAATTGGTTGTCTAAGTAAACTTAGTCTCAGTGTATTTCGTTACACTCCACCACAGAGTCTAACAAAACCTAGTAGGACGTCGCGTCAGGTAACCTTTGAGAGACCAATTACCGTCCAATCAAACGCGAGACGGTAAATAGATTTAACCAATCATTCTATTTAGGGATCGGAGGGACTTTCAAAATATTCAGGTAAATGACGCAGATCTCTCCACAAAGAAAAATCCGCATATAACACAGTTATTTGGCCTGCAGTATATGCGCTTTGGGGTTTCCGTTGACATGGTTACCATTAGCTAATATTTCCGCAAGATAACATCCTTGAATATTGCCCAAGACACTATTTTCAGCGATTGTTTACTCACCGTTGTCATGCCTGTGCGTACGCCGTGTGCATCACCAGGCAGCGAGCGTGTGCTAAATAGCATTCGGAATCGTTCGGGTACGAACCTTTTCGAGATAAAAAGTTCAAAAGGTATGTGCGAATGTGCACTTTCGCGATTTGGTAAGCTGTGTTCTGATTGGTCAGTCTCAAAGGTTACCTGACGCGACCTCCCATAATGTTTTGTTAGACTCAGTAGTGGGGGTGTAACGAAAAATACTGAGGATAAGTTTACTTAGACTGGTGGAATTGGTTGTCGCCATGTATTTCATGAGGAGATCTTTCTCTTTGTGGATCTACAGGATCAATTTCCTCTCTTGGCTTTTGATTTTGATGTTTGTAGTTGCATGTATAAGTATCATAATTTGCAATTACATTCCATTCTCCATGGACACTTTTCAATGAATGTCATTGAGTCATATTTATCAAAAACAGTTGGACTGTTAACGTTTGAACCATATAAATTTATATTGATTATAGTTAGGTTTTTATCTATCGATCGTAATCGCTATGGCAACAATGTTGCCTTCATTATCTTACTTCACATTATCAAATTTATACTCGTATTGCATATATACTCGTAGAATGGCTACGCCTTTAGTATTACTTTTACACGAATTAAAATAACAGTCATGACACCCCCAGTCTTCCATAATCTCTATTACTATTTATAATAGAAGACACAATTAGAACAAACATGACACGAATCTAGATATTTTGTAATTACTTTTTCAAAATCTTCGGACGCTAGTGATGGATTCTAGTGGCTGGGACAGTGATAACTATAAGCGCAATTATGTGAATATTGCAGTTAGGGATACATGCCGAGATTCCCCTCGAATTCAAAATGTACAACACTGGTATTATTACCGGATAGATGGAACAAGTGTCATACCATGTCTGACATGATGACTTTAGTCCTTGTCCATTTGTGAGATCGATATGCCTCGTGGTTTCTTTGTTGAATTGACGGAGACATTTTTTCATTCGATAAAGATCCACTTCCATCTCCGTGTTGCTACGTGATTCCAATGCTATCAAATTCACTCATGACAATTCAGAACCATTGCACACCCATTGAAACAATGTACACTTTTGTACAGCAGTAAAACGTTTACAAAGGTTGATGAAAGCCACACCCTCCAATCGAACATGTAGGAACTGGTGATCTATGCATTTCATACTGGTACTTCAGCTGTGATGAAGACAGAGAACGTAACCTCAACAACGTCCCATTCAAGCACATGGGTTGCCCCTAATTACTCACACTCAACAATTTTTATTTCGGTGGATGGGAGAACATTGAACGTAAACTGGCACACAAGTACAGATTCGCAATGTGCAGAGATTGTCAAACAATCCTTCGACGACCACAATCACCAAAGAATAAGGATGACGTCACACACACATATGTTATGCCTGCAAGAACGAAAATCAGCCACATTTATATTTTAACATCATCGTTTTAAAGCGTTTGGTTAATTTCCTCTTTATGTGGAAGAAACACTTTTTTCTGCTGAGGGCCATCCTCGGGATGAATAGTGATTAGGTAGCCAAGTAACGCCATTCAATCATAAACGTTGGATTGTGCATTATTGCGCAACCATTATGAGAAAATATGAACATTATTTCTATTCGACCATAAAATGTTGCGATTTTATGGTGTGTAACAAGCAGGTTATTCTAGTCGTGTCTCTCAGGTACCATTCATCTTACAAATCGATGTTTCAAAACGTATTCGCTCTCGTTGAAAACCTCTTGAAACAACTCCTTGTAAGATAAATTGTATGTGACAGACACACGTTTTGTAATCTCTATATATTATATACATAATACATTTCAGTACTAAAACTTGCAGACGCATGATTCACTGAGGCATTTTAAAAGATGACAGCTGTGCCGGATCCTCCCCCTGATGAGCTGAACGAATAACGCTTTCATCATCGAACATCACAGGTGATTGTCACCAAAGTGAGGTTTGGTCATATTGATAAACAGTGTGAATAACAACGTCCTGCATTTCATTCTTTATTAGTTGTAATTCACACAATGTCTCCATATTGCACAACCCAACCACTTAAGATTTGGTCATGAATGCACATTTGACATTATCTTCTCGGTATCCCAGTTATAACAAACTCTAAAGATGTTGCAGTCGTTGTCTATTCAGTGTTAAGTAACCAAGTGAGTATGTACTAGTTGACTGTTTTTAATGAAGTACTAATGATGCGGTGTTTTGATTGAACACTGCAACCAAATGGATATATCGTTTGAAAAAAATCATTGAAACCAGAATACGTGACAAGCAAATACATGATCACATAGCTAGTCCAACCGTGACATCCCATTGTTTATGAGGAAACCTGAGCATAAGGTATATGAGTGCAAGCATTACATGGCGTTGTAAAATTGATGTTCAGAGTGCTTTTCAAAACATTTCCCTCGTGGGTACATTGCACATATTAAATAAGCGAGTTTTTAGACAATTGCGAATAGACATGGTCATGATGTCTGAACACATGTGTTTCTTTGGCCATTGAGTACCAGGGATATTGTTCAAAATAATCAGCGTTATCGAAAAAAGCGTTTGTTTATTTATTCGTTTCAGTACGCAAATGTACGATTAGGAGTCCTGTATTCAACTGTGGAATTGATAAGTATTTCTAGTGCTTCAGCGTTTGTAAAGACGTATTTGGTGATCAGAGAATACGTTTTAATCAAACCATGTAAAACCATGTAAACATACGGAATGCTCTTTAGACACGAGATATTAGTGTAAAAAGCACTGTTTATGACATTTAGAGACACACAAAAATGCATGCATAATGCATCACTCCACAAATGATGAATGGGCACTTGCTCAAAACGATCAGTCAAATTTCATGAACCTGTCACACCCTATTTCTAAGTTTATTAATTATTTCTTCAGGTATTGATTTTTACGTGAGTTGATCTTGATTTTGAAACTCCTGCTGGTTGATTGCATTTCCACTGTGCATCCTCGTGTTCGCCACGCACTCTTGTCTTATTTCACTACCGTCATGTACACTCAGCTACCGCGGTGTGATAATTCTCATCTATGAAGCCATGAATCCATCCGCCATTGAATTGTCAGGCGGCTAAGTCAGACAATAGTTCTGTTTCTAGTCCCCACATACCCGACACGAAGGACAGGGATGTTGTCATGTCGCTTTTGTCGTACACTTTAATCATCAACTGTTTCACGTCAGCATTCAACTTCATTTTTCATCAGGCATGTGTATCCCGTGCACGTCGAGATAGTGGCTGTTCCGTTTCTGCGGTTTCACCCCACCGCGACAGATACCTACTTTTGTGTTTTCAATGATGATAGTGTCTGAAACAACTGTTTTGGTGGACTCCGGAAAATGTTCAAATATAAGAAAGCGGTTGGGTATGATAATGATAATTATATTTATGTGGCAAAATTGTACAATGATAAAATTTGCTATTCATCGGTCCGTTTCTGACTCAAACTGACTGTACGTATAACAACGACAATGAAAGGAATTCTGTATTGTCTGTTGATATTGACTTTTAACATATTCAAAGATAATTGTTAATTTCATGGTTTTACATGTCACATCCTGTTTTTTTTATTTCTAAAAACGTCGACGGTGCAATAAGCAACTGCACCAATAAGGCAGTTGCATTCAGACATAGCTCTCTCCAATTTTCGTAGAAACAAATGTTTTAAAGTGTCTGGACTGACCAGAAACCATAAGTGTCATACTTGGCTCTTCACTTTCAAGCACAATGATTACCTATAATCCGGTGCCCAGCTTATGTTATGTTGTCATATGAAACATTCTCGTCACGATATGGCTGAAATTCTGCCGGTGTGACGTTAAATATTAACTCACTCACTCACATAAGTGTATTTGGGGCACATGATAAAATGATGCAATGAATGATGTAGTGATCGGGGCACATGAAACATCTGTATGTTACCTCAACAACAGTGTTTCATAATTTCAATTCCGTAATGTAGATATCTTTAAAACTACCATTTGAAATAGTCGCTGATCACAAATGCCATAACGTGTATGTATGATCAGGATCATCCGAAACATTATTTCCCGTGGGGTAACTTGATTAAAGCGAAAACACGCCGAAGACCCGTGCTTTATTCCCCACACAGGTACAATGTGTGAAGCCCATTCATGATGTCCCCTCCTGTGATGTTACTACACTATTGTAAGAGTGGTGTACAACCATATTCACTCACTCAATCGTTTCCCGTACATTAAGCGCCAAGATGGCCGAAAAAACATTACGAAAGGCGAACCTCACCACAGCAATTCACCCAAAGATAAATTACTGAAAACACCAATTTTTACACATGATCATTGTTTGTTTGTTTGTTTGTTTGTTAATGACGCACTCAGCAAGTTTCCATTTGTAAGAAAGCTTTCTTTGAATGCCTAAGTCTGGACTAATCACATCCACTAGTTTTCATAAACCCAGTGCCTTCAGACATCCAAGTCTAAATTTGTGGCAAAAACAAGACGTTGATAAGAATATGACACCCAAGAATGGCTTCCTTTGCCACGTAAATGGTAATGCCCTCAAGTCATACCCCTCGATCACCATATGGAATATATGTTGGACAAAAAAAGGATGCAACGGACTTTGGATTCAGAATCTAAAGCTGGTTCTTTCTGGCCATCCACGATATTGTTGAGACAAAATTAAAATCTTTCAGCATTTGACTGTTTCCAGTTGTGATTGGTAATTACAGATTCGGTTCTTGGTTTGGTTTAGTTCAGGTTTGTGGAGCTTATATGAGAGTTCTTAGAAATGAAGTTAGCTTCCTGAGATTGAGGAAAAGTATTTCTGCTGCTACAGTGCTCATGACTGTGAATCTGAGGTGTCGCTGTAATCATCCATATCAAGTCTGTCTCTAAGTTTAAAGATGAAGTTGTTAATTTGAGGGTGACCTAGTGACAGACGCATCTGTGGTTGCTTCAGATGACCTCCTAATAATAGACGGATATGTTTAATTTATTTCTATGTTTGAATATGTTTCTAGAAATTATGGTGTTGAAAAGTGACTCCCACTCCCTGAGTAGTTTGTATACTTTTCAACCCGTTTGTTTCAGAAACTATGCCTGTTTTGGGGTGACTGTCTGTTGTATGTTCCAGAAAATTTCGTTCGGGCGGCACAAGATGTCAAGCTACGAGAAAAGCACCTTATTGATCCTGCTAAGACTACAGATAGTTACCTCACTGTCTTCATTTCTGCCTGATCAGTCCACAAAGGTCGGATACATTAGTGACCAGCCACAGTACTATACATCACCTGTTAATAATGTCATTCAGTGCAAAAGACTTTGCTCCTACCAATCCCTCTGCAACGCTTTCAACTACAATGCGAGGTCAAGGTCATGTGAACTCACTATGGGAAGATATACCCAAGCAAGTGATGAAATGTTTCTGACCTTGCAGCCTTCAACTCCAGCCGAGGTAAGGCATACATATTATAACTATGACTCATTTGGACCAATAAATTCTGAATTCTGACTAACAAACTCGTGAAAATCCAGACTTCAAACTGACCTTCATCATCCCACGCTTTTAAGAGGCGTTTCGTTAGGTTGTCACATTCGTTGAGATGGTTTACATGTGAGTGTGTTCGTATCCCAATCGGGATGATATTCATTACTGTAGTGTCCCGTCCAGGCTTAATAACTTACATACATTCGTCTTATAGTTTGAATATTGCAAGCAAAGGAATGTTTCGGCAACAACACAGTTAGCAGAGGAATATGAACACAATGTCACAGTGTCGCTGTAAACACATTACCATCAATTACCTTCATGAATCTATTACACACACAAAGAATGTTCGATTTATGAAACAGGTTTGTATGCTTCTTTTGTGCTGAGGAAAAGCAAACATTGACACGTTGAACATTGTTTAATGTTTTCTGTTTTCTACATGTTTTGTTGTCCCATACATTAATCAAGTTAAAAACTGTTTCTGGAATTACTCAAAGAAGACAATTATGATCTCGAGCGTACAAGTATGAATATAAAGTTGTAGAATCTTCGATTTTCAAGTAGGCGACACTTTTGTAGCAGTCCTTCAATGGCCAACGTTTTGATACGTCTAGTCTCGAACTGCAACAACAGACCAGTCTCATCTTCAGGTCTTCCCTGTACGTCAGCATCTAGAACCGGTTTAGTATCGGACATCAGCAATCCATCCATATCATACACGGGTACTGAGGCTCGTTGACCTGGCTGACACATGTCATCGTATCCCAGTTGAGTAGATCCACACTCATGCTGTCAATCGTAGGACTGACTAGTCAAAGCTCGATTATTTACAGTCCGCCGCCTTATAGCGGGAATACTGGTAGGTGCGGCGTTAGAAAACAACCAGTCAACATCTCGAGTCATCTTTCTACAAACTCCTGCTAGCGTTGTTGTAGAACATTGGTTGAATCTGTCATTAGTCGCGATGGTTCTTGACGGGGTCTAGTACAATCACAGACTCTGTGGAGCGTTCTATTTGTGACATGTCTGAATATCAATTCCCACCACACGACAGCATTTTCATCACCAACCGTTCATCCCTGAATGCTTTGTAGGAAGTCTCTAACTTAAAAACAAAACAAAATATGAATTGGCATTTGTCTTCTATTCACAACACACGAGGCCATGACTAGAGATTGGTATGTCTGTATTAAGTGGGTAAGTTGTGTGAGCTCGCTTTATACCCTGCGAGGTATGCATGCCTATAACTAACATACCATGTGGCGAGGGAGTTGAAGGGATCTGTGTGTGAAGGGATCTTGTTATACCCAATTGGGGAACTGAACACCTGCTTTTGGCACAACAAAGGATTTAATCATTAGGTGAGAGGTAGTCAAATCCTTTATGGAGTCATTTCAGCAGGAAGTGTTTATGCTTGATGAAACGACTTTCTCGCGTTAATGCGTTGTTCCTTTGGGTTCAAATAAGAACGACAAACAATTAAATAACTCGATAAGTGCTCAAAACATAAATAAAACACATGGTCTTGAAACCTCTGTATCCAACGGAATCTGACGGTTTTTGGTCGATAACGAAAAAAGTTATTTAAAAAACCATCATGTAATATTGTGCTAGTTTCACGCTTCACACCGGGGTGACAAACGGGTGATGGAACTGCGACTGATTGTGCTGTTAAAACGTCGGTTTATTTCTTCCCCCAAAGTATTGAACTACTTTGCTGTAAATCCCTGTAAAAGGGCCAGTTGTTTCCACTGCAATCTGACGATAACTGTGTGCAATATATTGAGAGGATACAAAGATTGTCAAGGATATGTAACCATATCAAAAAGTAGTTACCCTCACCGGGACAATAATATAAATGCAGCTGTTTTTAGGTTTTATTTTTGTACAAAATACATGTGTACCTCAAGCAAATTGATCTTGCTAAGTTCCAGCCTCACGATCCACATGTTGTTTGACGTTTTAATTTGGTACCCCCAAAATGCAAAATCTGCAATAAATGCATCACAAACTTCAGGAAACACAATGTCCAAGAAACATTTTATGTGTTTTAGATTGGTAGAAGCCCGCAATTTGAAACTACAATCGCTTCATGTTTACTGAAACAGCTTGTTTTGGAGACACTACCCACCCCAAGTGAGAGGTGCAAGACATTGTGAACGGTGCCAACTTGAATATCTGGACACAGTGTTTTTGAAAGGTCAAAACTGGATGTATCCTAGAAAACATCCCCTTTCTAAAACAAAATCAAGCAATCCAAATTTCTGGCTGTTGACCATGACGAGCATTCATCCAAACCATTTTGAACATCCTAATGAGGGTATGTCAATAAGTTTTGAGCCTTGAGCATTTTTCATACCCAGGTGTCACAGCCTATGGTACGACATTGAACCTTGGGGTGTAGCTGATGTGATTTGGTATATGTTTTGGTATCCTACTCTCAGAAGTTATTGAACAGCTCACATTGACAGAAAGAGACCCCCTCACGGCAGTGAAAATAAATAAAATTGAGTACAGAGCAGTAATTAAGGTTTTAGTTCTTGAAGGAAAATCGGCGAAGAACATTGAAGAAAGGCTTTCAGCAATTTATGGGAAGTCTTCCCCTTCATCTGCTACCATCAAATGATGGGTCAATGAATTTAAGCATGGTAGAGAGAGTCTTGAAGATGACCCCGTCCAGGTCGCCCAACAACAAGCACTAGTCAGGAAAACATTGACAGAGTGCATAGACTTGTGCTGGAAAATCGTCGAATTACACTGCACGAGAGGAGACCACAGGCATTTCACACGGATCCATCGAAACAATTCTTCATGAACATCTCGTCATGTCTATGGTGTGCGCAGGATGGGTGCCAAGAAGGCTTACAGATGAAATGAAGCAAACAAGGGTCACCATAAGCAACTCCATGCTAACCAGATACAACAAGAATCCAAAAGATTTTCACTTTAGGCTAGTAACCTGTGATGAAACCTGGATCCACCACTATGTTCCTGAGAGCAAACAAGAATCCATTGAATGGAAACATGTCACTTCTCCCATGACCAAAAAATTCAAAGCCTCCAGATCAGTGCAGAAGGTAATGGTGACAGTCTTCTGGGATAGCAAAGGTGTCATCCACATAGATTACTTACCAAAAGGAAGAACAATGAATGGGGACTATTACGCTAACTTGTTGAGGCAAGTGCGACAGTCAATCAAGGAGAAGTGTCGGGGCAAGATCAGACGTGGTATTCTTCTACATCAAGACAATGCTCTAGTACGCACCTCTCGCGTTGCAGCCGCTGCTGTCCAGGAATGCGGCTACGAAATCTTGCCGCATCCCCACTACTCTCCAGACCTGGCACCAAGTGCTTACTATCTGTTCCCAAATCTCAAGAAACACTTACGTGGTCGTAGATTTCAGGATGATAATGAGCTTATTGCTGCTACTGAGGCTTGGTTTGAGGACCAAAATGGCGCCTTCTACAGAGATGGCATCAGCGCCTGGCAGAAAAGATGGAACAAGTGTCTTGACTCACAAGGGGACTATGTTGAAAAATCAATGTGGTTCATACCAATATTTTGTGTTTTTCTATGCAAGGCAAACTTATTGACATCCCCTCGTAAGAGGTATCAAATGACATATCGTTTTCATTTTCAACCAATGCGTTGTGATGCCTCAATCTCGTGAACAACATTACCCGCATGTGTCAAACTTTGGATATGACTTTGCTAATGATCCCTTCAGAATAAAATGGAACAAACACTACACATCGAGAATATAGTTAGGGTCACTACGTTTTGACATTCCCTCGTGTGAGCGAATTTGATTTCCTACCGCTTAACATGTCTACCCTGACATATATGCTGGCAGTATTGTGTTCTCCATGAATTGTATCTACGCCAAGGGGATTTCCATAGTTTTGTTCGGTTCTGCATGGTTTATTCAGATAAGCTGCGTGTTACTGTCACACTTCACTGTAAACCCATCCCTCCTCTTTTGTTACAAATGTTTGTTGTTTCACGGAGGGACAACTGTTGCAAAATCTGACATCGATCGGCAGGTTGTTGAATAATTTAATGCATTACACTGGTGATATACAATAGCGTTTACTAGCTTATGCCATCCCAGCCCAATTTGAATTAATTTGTTTATATGCATATCCATCCGGCAAGAATATAATCGATGAATGAGACGAAACTAATACAAGAGAACTGAATGCCATGAAGCAAAGTCTTCAACTAATCTATACATCAATTACTTGTATGAAGAGATTTGACCCACCTGAACTGCGATGACAAATAGGAGCCCATTACGTTATATATAATATCATGATTCAAAAAGAAAATATACAAGAGTTTAATGTGTTTAGGAATTACAGCAAGCAAGAAATATTTTAAAAAGTTTTTTGAACCATTACCTTGAAAAGTATTAGTCGAAACGTCTAGAAGGGAACCGTAGGGCACATCTTGGGTCCGATCTTCTAATATTTGAAAGTGTTACGTCAGTTTACATATCTAATCATTGTAGAAGTGTTCCATTGTCCAAGAAGCATGAGTGAAGTATTTTCAAACTATGGAATGCCTCTACGCCTGCAGGAGGGGTGTTGAGCAAAATTATGTTTTAATATTTTATTGATTAAAAATCTCATAAATTATACTGGAAATCAGGAAAAGGTCAGTTTATTAGACCAAAATTTTACAATCAATTAATATATGTCTTTCAAATTTGTGTAATTTTATCGCAGTTATTGACAAGGTGCAGTGCAGATTTTAACACAAGTGTTGTATCAAGAATAACTATTTCTTATTCTTGTACCTGCTGGTTTGGAGTTTCGCGTGTGAGATTTTTTGTCTTGTTTCTTTCTGATAATTTTAATTTCGCTAAGATTAGCATTGTGCTAGTATTAAATGTCGAGACACAGTTTGATACTTATTATCAATTCATTGTTTACTTCATAAATGTATTAGGGATTATGGATTACATGTTTCCTCCTCAAGGCAGAAAGTTAATAGATAGACTTGCGTCTCGTAGTGAGATATATTGTGATACGTTAACTTTGGCCAAATGTTTTGTTTCAGGTTGTTTCTGCAAAATGTTCCGACATGGAGGTATTTGTCAGAAAAACGGAGTCCCCTCACATGTGTCTTCGGCTACTGGGTAAGTTAGCCTCCGTTTGTTGTATTGGATGTTTAGAATGTTGAACGGTGATTGTAAACAAGAAATCACCATGTTCTGTAATGTGATTGGTATTACAGTCCTGAAACTTGCAAGACTATTAACTGCGAATTGCGTACAAATATTGCTTCGGCATCAGTGGTGACGCTATTCAAATCATATTGTGACGTAGAGTCGGAATGACGTCACAAGTGGGCAGTGGGTATTTATTGAGCATTTGAAGCACGGAAATATTTCATTTGTAACCTCTGGTTGCCGCCTTCAGTTCCAAGTGAATTTCCATGCTACAAATACACAACAGCACCCTGACATTAGCCAACAATGTTTATCTCATAATAGGATACCCAAGTCTTTTAACTTTGTCTTGTTTCCTTGTTTGACGTTAATTAACGGAACACTCAGCAATATTCCAGCCTTATGGCAGGGGTCTGTAAATACGGACCAGGCAATCCAGCCATCATCAGCATAAGCATCAATCTACGCATTGGGCATGCATCAACCGAATCATCAAGCCTTCCCACCGGATCTCGTTAGTCACCGCTTACGACCAACATTGGTTGCTGCAGACTAATAACTCTAACCTGGATTTGATTTTCACGGGTGCATTTTCTTTCATCTTCAGGCTTATTGTAGCCCCTTTCAAGTGGAAACCATCTGCTTCTGTCATTCATGTTAGCTAATTCTGTAGCCCTTTTAAATGGAAACCTGTTTCTGGCATTCATGTTAGCTGACTGATAACTACCTAAAAAGGACGAGTAGAATTATTGTGTATTCAGCATTACCTATAAAATCGCGAAGGCGTGAAATCGTGAAAGAAATTGCGATTTTAAATATATGTCCGTGTTTCCTATTAACAATTCATCAGCCGCCTGAACATTTTTCCTAATATCGAACATAACCGACATGAGTTCATGACTTCATTGAAAACGAGACTAGACTGCTATGTTGTTTTCGCTGTACGGCATAAATGATAAAGATATGACGCTTTCCATTTAAAATGATGTTTCCCTAGACAATAAACTAAGACAGTCTGAAGTAATGTAGCGTCAAGTTTCTGCTGTGGAGCATTAACACGTTGAAACAAATGACAAACGCCAGCGTGTACTTTCTATTAAAGTTTCACCATGCAATTTTTACGCTTCGTCTGTTTGCAGGACTTTGGTTGTATATTGTCAATTGAGAATCTTTCAACTTTCCATTTACCAACAACAGATTTGACTTTTTGCACAAACTGTATTATTAATGTCCTCAATGACTAAGTGGGACAAAGCCATAAAGTGTGAGCAAAATCTTTCTGGTCTGAATAATTTATACGAGAATATACCTTTTTGTGTCGCTTTTCATAATGTAAAGTATTGCTATAGTAGTTCCACAGCCAGTACAGTACAAATATCATACGTTTTAGATTACATCGATTCAAATTTTTGCGCATTTACCAGGAGCGCTTTTCCCAAATTTGACAGACCATGAAAACTGAAAACTGCACGGAAAACGATAGACAGAGAAGTACTGTGCTCATGACATCAGCCACAAGACTGTTTTGATCGAGACGACGAAAGACCACATCTACATTCGACAATCTGCTTTAACCACACTGTTATAACGTTATGGTAATTAAGTTTGATTTTACTCCGCACTCAGTAATATTCAACTATAGGGCGGCGGTTTGTAAATAATCGGGCCTGGTGGACCAGACAATCCAGCGATCAACAACGTCAGCATCCATCTACGCTACTGGGAACAGATGACATGTCTCAACCAAGTTAGCGAGCCCGATCATCCCATCTATTTGTTCGCGTCTTACGACAAGAATGGTCACTGAAGATCATAGGTCTAACATAGTAAAAGGAAACAAGGATAAACAATGATAAACAATGGCTGTTCTACATGCTAGGCAAAGAAGAATACCTTGTATAGGGTGAAATTAAAGTGATTAATACCCGTAATTCATTATTCGCAAGCTAGAAAATACGTCCATCATGTTTGATGTGTAGCTTAAATGTTCATTTACCTTAAATTTTCAAGTCTGCTTGCGCGACTGTATATTCTCACTCACTCACTCAGCGTATGTTCGATGTCTTGTTAGTCTTAAAGTCGAATTCTACTTCACTGACTCTTTTACTTCATCTCATGCTGGCTTGAGATCCATTTATGAGTCTGTGTACTGATAACGGTGTACACTTCAAGTGCTGTACTGTTCTGTACTGCTCTGAAGTCTGTCTTCCATATGAACTGGGCTGTGGTGTTTGGGCGTTTGAATAAAACATGGTTCTGGTGTGTTTCAGCACCCTTATTTATGCTGTTTTGACAGTGTTTCATTTCACTCAAACTCAACGAATGTTGAATGAGTTGCTTCGCGTGTCCTTTTAAGTGCCCATCAAGGACACTAAAAGTTGCACTTGCTTCAGATTATTGCTAACCTCACTAAGTTTAAGTTTATACATGACTGTCAAATTTTAGGGAGTTCCCACACTTTTTGTTTGCAGTAGATTTAACATCCGCTACATGGATTTACATACATGTATACAGATAAGTAAAGATAGTTGCCTAAAATGTATGGATCCGTATGTATAGAGACTGCAAGGACATTATGCCACGAGGAAGGCACATACTCTAATTGATTCTGACCAAATGTATCCAAAAGGTTCCCGAGAAGGGAAAGTCTTCGAGAACTGATTGTGTATAATATCGTCCGCAGCTGTGGTCTCCCATGTGAAATGCCATTCGTGTTAAAGGCACTCACCACGGAGAGGCTGCTTTCAGATGCATCTCTCATGTAGGAACGTGAACTGATTTGTGAACCTGCCTAGACAGTCCCATGTCAGATCATCAAGGCGTATTGCATATTGTCAAGTGTACGTTGGATAGATGCAAGTCAGGTCGTCATATGTTGTCTAGCGTACATTAGACAGAGACAGGTCAGGTCGTCAAAGGCGTCCTCTCAAATGTTGTCTAGTGACATTAAGCAGAGACATCATTGGCTCCATTGCAACGGAAGCAACGTTCAGGTTCCGTTGTTTGAAGTCAGTGTCAAATCGTAATCTCCTCCACGCGTTTGTTTGAAGTATCTCTACATCACGTTAATTATGACTTTTCAATTACAACTGCGTGGGTTCATTTGAATATAGCAAAGGCATTTGGAACAATGAGCTACCGATTCTGTTTTCGGTACCGATGCATGGAATCTTTTGTGTAAATAGAAAGCATGATGGTCGAATACATAACTGACTGCCTGAGAGTTCGAGGTAGGTGTATCGCTGTTGTTGAATTCACTGATACGTTCATTCGACTCATTCGCCCCTTGAGCTTCCACAAAGGCCGTGCGACATGGCCTAGTTGAGTTCACAAGTGTCTGAAAGAGTGCCCGGGACAAATGATTCCACTCAAACTCCAGTTTCTGCCCCAGCTGTGAAAGTGTGAATGCCTGTCTACCGGCAACAATCGTACGTCCTATGTCCAAGAATGCTCAATTTGGAGCAATATCCGGAGAAACAGACGTTCATGGAAGAACGCCAATGTTCTTCTGTGGCAGATAATCCATCAGCACTCTTACTGTGTGAGGGTTGGTAATGTCATGTCAAAATTAGTCCCACATATGGCCGTTGGCAGTGGATTCCAGCAGCCCAAAAGACGACAGCGGCTGGACACTGCTCCTCTTAAGCCATGAACTGAGGCTCCTGTTACTGTTGCTGCTTGAGTTCAGTTCCTGAGATCAGTAGCTTTGACGAACTGTTTTTCACAGACTTGTCACTCGTTGCCGTCAGGTACGGGGGCGATCATCACTAGTCATGTAATGTTGGTAAGATGACAGTCCTATTGTCTAGCTACATCGATTGCAGAACTACATCCGTGCAACTTTCCAATGGCCGTTCTCCTCTGCTCGGTCGTTTGTCTAGACTTCGTTCGTGTGGCGTGTACACCTCCTGCGTCAATACTGAGTTGTTTTTGACACAAACCTTTACAAAGAATGCCTAAGGGCGCAATGCATGCTTTCCACCTATAACCGTAGATGCACGAGCTATAATTTTGGTTTTTCTGCACTGTATGAACGTCATCTTATCAGGGATCTTAACCATGAGCGATCCATAAACATGGACGCATACTTTTATAATAATACATGCACACTTGTAACTCGCCTTTTCCACGCGAAAGGTACATGCTCAAAGCGCTGACATGTCACAGTTACACATACAGGCACACAGACACACACACACACACACACACGCACACGCACACGCACACACACACGCATTGAGGAAAATATAGGTAGTTATAATGAGAAGGAAACAGATGGGTTTTCAGCAAGCCTTTGGATGGGGTAAAGTCAACTGTTGATTTTACAGCGAAAGGGAGAGAGTTTCACAGTAGAGAGGAAGCACAAGCAAAGGATTTCCTTCCAAATGTTTCAAGTTTATAGCCAGGTACAGAGAGCTAGTTCTACTTTTGAGAGCGGAGCTATCTTTCTGGGATGTAAGGTTTAAGGAGTTCCTGTATTCATTTTTATCCAAACTTGCGTTTCTTTTGTCGTTCCACCTGCATGATAGATGAGCAGACTCGACATTATCAATCTTCACTCAAGAGGCACTTGATGGAAATTGTTCAATCCTCTTCATATCGAGACCAGAGAATAAATAATCAACTTCTGGGTTAGAGTGCGATATGCTACCTCCGTCTCTTCCAGGTTTTCGCGAACATTAAGCTTACATGATGTCACGTCGCTGTAAAAATATCACCCAACGCGGTTCATACTCCATTATCGTGTTGACCCCGTGAAGATCCGGGTGAAGATTATTGATCTTCAGCATCCTTATGCTTGTCCTAAGACTATCGGAATCTGAAGGTCAGACTTGGTTGACACGTCATCGTATCCGAGTTGTGTAGATCGATGCTCGTGCTGTTTATCACTGGATGTCTGAATTTTTCTGTTAGTTCAAACGCTTTCTTCCATTTGCCTTCTCTTTCTGATTGAGCGTCATGCATATTTATCGATTCTCGATAATCGGATGAAAGAAAAGAAAAAGGGGTAACCTCTTCTTTATTTTACGTGACCATTTTCCGATTGCCAGTACTTCATAACGGTTCAGTATCGGGATCGGGTTGTCAGGCTCGCTGACTTAGTTGACACAATGTCATATCATCGTATCCCAATTGCGTAGATCGATGCTCATGCTGTTGTTCATGGGATTTCGGATCCAAACTCAATTATGACTGAACATTGCCTTAGGGCTGGAATATTGATGAGTTCGACATCAAATAACAAAACAACGGTTTTACCGATATCAT
Source organism: Haliotis asinina (assembly GCF_037392515.1). Lineage (NCBI taxonomy): Eukaryota > Metazoa > Mollusca > Gastropoda > Lepetellida > Haliotidae > Haliotis > Haliotis asinina. Next base: position 42,865,745 of record NC_090293.1, read on the forward strand.
CAGACATATATTGAATTTACAAAACTGACAAAATGCAAATGATGAAGCTAAAGAGGAAACAGACGATGAAGACGAACTAAGGGCAAATGTGACAATTGATTCCATTCCTTTGGAAATGTTTCATCTGTACAGATATACACTTCCTTTTCTCGTATGAGTTGGCATTGGCTAATGGTATGCTAGCAAGATGGAACATTCCGTACTTAATTGCTTAGATAGACAAGATACTAATAACGTTCAACTATTCATCAACAGACATCGATTGTGGCAGTCCTCCTAATGTGGCGTTAGCTTCGTTCACCTTGCCCTCAACCAAGTTCCAGTCGACAGTAGAGTATACATGTGATGAGGGCCACGTGCAGACTGACGGCAATAACAGTACCACGTGCTTGTTTAGCGGGGTGTGGACTGAAGTCACACTTACGTGTATGGGTAAGAAGAACATATTTTCTTAGTTCAAGAAGCTATTAGTGAACACTCAGTTCCACTAAAATCGTTTCCAATGTCTCTGCGTGCAGATCTACCAACAAGTTCAAGCTCATATCATTGAACATACACATTGTCATCTTGGCTTAAGGGAAGCATTCAGACCAACACAGGTAATCTCTGTATCCCCGAAAAGGAGGGGTATTTTATAGACCCTATCGTTTCTGAGCGCCATAGCACCTTCATACATCGTTAAAAACACAGTAAGTGTTAACAGAGTTCTATTCCAAAAGCCGCCTTGAAGAAGTAGGTTTTCAGCAAGTTCTGGAATCGTAACTTTGGCTCATTTCGCCTGAGCGTGACTGAAAGATTGACCCTAAGAGCCGGTGCTGCTACAGAATAGGCTCCATCAACGAATCAGGTTTTAGTGCTGGGCAGGTTTCTTTGATTATGAGTTCAAATCACTGATATTCGACAACGATGATGCTTGACATGTTAGCACAAAGTGCTCGTGTTCTATCATGGTTTAGCCTCAGGATCCTCCTGGGTTATTCATCCAAAATAGCGCTGAAAGCTGTCCTTAAACCAACATGCGGAAGAACACAAATGGAAGCCAATGCATCGCATACTGTCAGAGACAGCACATGCTTGTAGGTTCGTCGGGTTTTTTACAGGTAAAATATTGATCATTTTAGTCTGGAACTATCGTCGTTCATCGATCTTGCGCTTTTAGTTGTATAATGCGAGAGACGCATGTCAGGGACCAAAGTGGCCTTTCCGTATCAGTCAATATCTAAATAAATATTAAATTATTTAAGACACTCCGTACAATGGTGTACACGACTGTAGCCTTCGTGTGCAGATAATAATGAGATGGTGACAGAAATGAAGAGGATAAATCTACTTAGATTGACAGTGATAGCGCTTTTTGTGGTACACAGAATCACAATGAACTATATGACAATAACATAAGTGACATCTTTGCCAAGTGAGCTCCTGTGTTTGCCCATAACCCTGAAAAGCTGCAGGCCCTAAGGACCGCAAACCAATGAAAGGTGTAGGTCCCGATCAGAATGAGTAGGCCATATACTTTAGATACAATGTAAATAATTCTGAACAAACAAAGAAATGTGGGTGAGTTAAAGGGTTAAAGGATAATTTGTCCGAATTAGAACTTAAAATATCATATCTCAGTAATCTAAACTGATTCGTCTTAAATGACTGTGGTGTCATTCACAAACAATAGCTACTGACTGAGATACAGACTAGACATCACTGAATGATATTTCCTAAAAAAACATTTTTAGCTATTGGGTGAAAAAGCTGTCGACCATAAGGACCTGCAGACCTCTCTATGATGAAGTTCTTGAATATCAAATCGGTTGTCTTTTCAGAGATTGACTGTGGGCAGCCGCCTACTTTTGTCGAATTAGATGTGATTGTGACGTCAACGTCATACAACGCAACCGCCACATACATGTGCACAGAGGGCTACAACGTGTCAGGAGGTTCAGGGATCAGCAGGTGTACTGGTGACTCTACTTGGTCGACTATTGACCTGAATTGTATAGGTACATGAATTATTATCATATCGTTGTTTGAAACTATTTTCAGCATCCCAAGTACAGCCGTGCACCGTTGCGTCGAACTAAAATCTGGTCGTTGCTTATTTCTTAGTTTGTCCTGATTTTGCACATCCGGAGTGGAACTGACCTTCAGTAAGCCGTGCGTGCTAATCGTAAGAGGCGACAAACGGGGTCGGGTCGTCAAGCTCGATGACTTGATTGACGCAGTCACGCCCTCGGTTCTCAGATCGATGCTCATGCTGCTGATCACTGGATTGTCTGGTGATTAGACTCGATCATTTACAGATCGCCATCACATAGCTGCGATATTGCGGAATGCGGCGTAAAAGCTGGACTCTTTCATTCATACTTTCTCGGATATCGCCGAGTAGATCAAAAGAGTGAGGTCAGAATGTATTTAGTATTGACAGTAAATTGGTAGGAATCTCTTGGTCTTGGAGCGTCTGTTTACAGTTCACTGAAAAAAGAAAGCCAACACGTCCCCCCCCAAAAAAAAAAAAAAAAAAGAAGTATCAACATGGAATCTAACCATGAACAAATATACTAACTGGAGTAACTGTTTGGTGACCTCAGTTGTAGACTGCGGCTTCCCGCCACATCGGGACGGCTCCATTGTCGACTACACCAACACAACATTTGGTGCCGAAGCCAACAACTTCTGCATTGAAGGATATTCTTCGCAGGGAAACGGAACATCCGTGTGCATTTCTAATGGAACCTGGTCACAGACAGACTTGGTTTGTACGGGTGAGTGATTCTACCTCAACCGTAAAAATGGAACTGTTCATTGAGGCGTGAGCCTAACCGTGAGTACATTCACGATCATAAACCTTCGTTCAAAACAGACTCAAGCATGGCAAAAGTTGTTGCACATACGTATATGGTAACCAAGATCACATGGCAGAACTTACTAACTTAGCTAATTAAAATGCATTTGACAGCTCTATTATAGAAGGTGGCGCTATGTCGAGCTTCTGGATTTGAAGGACGGTAAAGTATAATAGACACATGCTAGATCGTGTTCACTGTCGTGGCAGAGGAAGAATAAGGTAAAAATGTAAAAAGAATCACACCGCCAAAGCTTGAGTCGAAGTGATCGGATGTCCCATTGCTAGACTCGCTTACTGAAGGAAGATATAAAGCTGGTTACCTTTTCAGAGATTGATTGCGGCATGCCGCCTGCTTGGATGGGACGAGTTGTGACGGTGACGTCCACGTCGTACAAGTCCAACGCCACATACGTTTGTAGAGAAGGTTATGATGATTATGGAGGGTCAAGGATCAGCACGTGCACTGATAACTCTACATGGTCAGCCGTTGACTTGAACTGTACAAGTAAGTTCACTATTCACTGCAAAACGTCAGCCAAGGCAAATGTTAAACAAACCATACCATAATGTGCCTCAGTGCCCTGTTTGCTAAAAGACTAAGTGCGCTATGAAATACATCGACAAAACGAAGAAGTGGGACATGCTTCGTCGTGAAGGGTATATGCTTTGAGTGCGTGAGTTCAAATTTATAATCACATTTGCAATATTGCAGCTATAAATTCAAGATTGACACCATAAAATTGTAAAAGCTGCCAACGATGAGCCGTAAAACAACTAGACTAGCACCGATATAGAATTAAACCAGCATGTAGCTGAATGTATGTAGCATGTAATTTGACAATTGTTTTTGGACAATACAAAAATAAAAACGGGCCGAGATCACCAACCACTGAAGGTGGATTTAGAGTTGGTTAACAAAATTCTGCACGGTTGCAACAATATAAGTGGCGTCCAAAAACGTTGCCACTGATCACATGTAAGAAAGCAATGTCACACGGGCCAAATGCAGTCTGACCTGTTAAGATATTCGTTGAAATTAATGTGACACATATGATGGTGAGATCTGGAAGCAGAGACCAGCATGATGACTGTCCAGAACAATTTATTGATCTGATCTAGCAGAGTGAGTGACTGAGATGGGTTTTACACCACATTTAGCACTATTCAAGCAATGTCACGGCAGAGAACACCAGAAATGGCTTTCACACATTGTACATATGGGGAATCGAACCCGGGTCTTTGGCGTGACGAGCGAACCACTAGGCTACCCAACCGTCCCTTGATCCAGAAGAAAAAATGTTGTCACAACTGAATGGATCCTGAGGATTTGTGAATGTGCTGCAGCCCATCGTAGCAGGGGTACCTGCTCTGGTAGTGTTTGTGATCTGGATCACATGACAGATTGAGTATCGGCTTATTATTGGTCGGTAGTATGTTAATTGGCTTGAAGCTTTAGGTTTAGCCACAACGGCAGATAGGGCATTGAGTTCCCAATATGTTTGTACGTTGTTTAAAGCCGCCATAGTTCCGCGGCACGATGAGTCAGCAAGCCTGACCACCCAATCCCGTTGGTCGCTTCTTGCAATCAGTTCTAACCCTGGTCTTCACGCGTTTCATATTTCACAACATTGCCTCCCATGGTTATATTAACTGACGTCTACCCTTTGAAAAACTTATTGTTCCTCTACGGTTTCGTGTTAATTTGAGTGAGTGAGTGAGTGAGTTTACTTTTACACAACATTTGGAAATATTCCAGCTGTATGGCTGATCCAATATACATGTTCCTGTAAATAATCGAGTGTAGATCAGTCAATCCAATGATCAACAGCATGAGCATCCATCTGCGCAGTTGGGAACAGGTGACATATGTCAACCAAATCAGCGACCCTAACCACCCGATCCCGGTGTTCGCCTCTTACGTTATGTTAATTTAAATATGAATGATCAGTTACATTCATTTTGCAAACAATGCCCAAGTCGGGTCCCAGCTATCAGCATGTGCAATTTTATTATGGGACATATGTATCTATTGTCTGGAACGATACAAAAGAAATCCCTGAATGGAAGAACGTATTTGGTCGAAAATAGCTGAATTCCAATGACTTTAATTGGCTACCGTTATGGCTGGTGTAGTCCCACGCTTACCACATTTTCTTAGAATACGCTTTGGTCAGCACTACGCAAAAGGCTATTGAAGACAATAACTCTATTTGTAAATGTTTTTAGTTATAAATGTCAAAAGAATTCGATTCTGGACATTCAGACATTTCAATAATTCTTTTTAAAAAGATACTTTTTCACTTCGCGAAGGATGTCGCACACGTCCAATGAACAATTGTTTTGTTTTTTTTAAATCCTGAGTATAAATTATGAAAAAAGATGCACTCTGTGCACATATTCACAATCTGTTGTGATCGCTTAGTTGTAGACTGCGGCTTTCCGACGTACCAGGACGGCGCCATGGTCGACTACACCAACACGACGTTTAGTGCCGAAGCTATCTATCTCTGCGTTAAAGGGTATGCTTCATCAGGAAATGGATCATCGATGTGTTTGTCCAATGGAACTTGGTCACAAACAGACTTAGTTTGTACCGGTGAGTGATTTTGCTTCAAACAGAATATTAGAGCTTAAACGATTAATCGACACGATTGTCAGTACACCAATATCATATGACGCCATATGATGATACAAAACAATGTGCCCCTAACTGAGGTGATATTTATATATACCAGTATTTACAGGAAGACGATAAGTACATGTATATAGAGACAAATCACAGAGGACAGATCAAATGCAGTTACAAAACAATGATAACAGGGATGAAGTGAAGCCGTTAACAGATGTGTACACAGCAGAGTGATATACAGATAATTAGATTACAGGAGGCCTGAGGTATGCATGTGTATACTATGAATGAGGTAGATGAAATAGGCGTTATATAAACAATTATGATGGGAAGATGTAAACACAACAGAGTGATATACACCTGATTAAATGACCTCAGGGGTGGCTTTTGTAAACATCTACGGTATTGAATTAATCTGATGGGGCGATTCTGCAGGTCGGGGTGAATTGTAGGCCCTTCGACAGAGGGGAGGTCAGGGCTGATGACAGGGTTTTGGAGCTAAGGTTGATGACTGTCGTGTGCTTGTAGTCCGAATTAGGAGATACTATATACTAATTAGGAGATACTAAGTCTCTAATTAGTACTAATTTCCTAATTAGTACTTATTAAGTCCTAATTAGGAGATAAAAAATTCAGGCTGTGGCACTAGGAAGCTTTCGTAATATGACACAAAGCGTGTTAATGACATAGTTTCTGATGACATCTGAGACTTCCTGTTAGGGTAAGTGATCACAGTTACTACACTGAAATCTGGTATCGTTTCAAGTCAAACAATCTGGGTAAACACATATCTGGGCTGATGTGTTTTCTAGATTTTCGAATTGGTAAGCGACCTGATTCACTTTCCCTTCATATCCCACGGAGCTGTAACTACTATAGTCTGTTTACAGGGGGGTAAGCGCAATAGTTGGAACAGCGAAACAAATGAACTACTATAGTCTGTTTACAAGGGGGTAAGGGCAGTAGTTAAAACAGTGAAACAAATGACCGTGCGGAACGTGATAAGTGTTAACTTTGACTAACCCTACTTGTTTTCGATGTGTCACTTAATGTGCATATCCTCTTGTAATACAAACCAATGATATCGATTTGAAACTACAATCGTTTGTTAAAGAACTTTGTTGAAAGTTGAATACAATACTCAGATTTAAATGTTCAAACGGCAAGGTAAAATTGTGTTGATTCGGAATAGTAATTTAACTTGACATTTACGTTTTTTTTAAGTGAAATTCATCGGTACGTTTTTACTGCAAACAGACTATAATGCACCTTATAATTGTGATGTTGTTCTTCACTGATGTGAAGGGAATGTGTTGTGGATGCGTGGGTGAGTAAGTGAGAGAATATGTAATGTCACACCGGCAATATTTTAGCCATATCGTGACGAGAACATTTAACAATGAAAAGGACCATATGTATAGTATAACACCTGTCAACGAGGGACAGTGAAAAAACTAGAATATCACAATTAGGATTAAAACTAGCGTGGGGAGTTAAAAACTGATATCATTATGTGTGCAAGACAATATAAAAACAGGCTATAGATCGCCAAGAACTGAAGGTAGATCACCACATTAGGGACCATGGGGACTTTGGATTTACCCCATCCCCCCAGCCGCTGGCGATTGTAAGAAAAATTAGCCAAATTTAAAATAACAAATATACTGCGCATAAAAGTCCTGGTAAGTTTACATTGACTTTGAACGTAACTTACGTACCTGTTGTGGATGTTGCAGCATTGTCTCACAGTACATGGCAGCAGGTAGCTACGACAACAGCATCAACTACGCCCACCAACCAGAGAGATGAGTTAAAAAATAGAATTTCCGCAACCTGTAAACCTAGCCTCCGTATTAAAACTGACTTCAACACGTGGACTAGGGTCACAGACCTTCATTCATACGGCGTCAGAAGTGGTGTCCGAATTTGGGGCCAGTCTGTAAGAGGTTTTACTAAATCTTCCTGGGATTCCTTCGATGCATCCCCTCAACGTGAGTTCGAACTGTTTGTGTCGGACGTGCAGAACACCCATATGAAAGTGGATGGCAGTGGGACAGCCACGAACAGCAGATATGACGGCAATTTCATTTGGCTTGTGAAAGACGACCAGTGCATGTCCACATCCCATGCCAATGATTTAGAATCTGTACTGACCAGTCTATTTGAAGGGGAAATCGGATCTGAATTTGATACCTTCCATGTAGATGGTAGTAACAGTTCTGTGCATGGGCAGATATCCGGCCATGTGGCTCAAACGTCACTGCCAACATTCCAGGCATCTCCTTACTGGTTTATCAGTAAGAAAGGTACGTTGGGAAAGTCAGATGTCATCAGGTGGAAGTTTGCAGGGGCATTTATCAGCACGTCAGCGGGCTCCAACACCATGTCCTGGTGTCCTGACACGTGTTGGTACCACGTCTTTGACACAACGACTTCACCTACAAACAGGGACAAATACATTCGCCATCTAATCAGTGGGGTATTATATGGACACAACATCATGCTTAAAGTAGATAACGTAGTTGCAAAGGCTAGAGAAATAATTCTACATGATGGCCACGTGACTGCAGGTGTCAAAGAATTCTGGTTACCAGCTAATAAAGATGCTTTCTCATCCGGGTCGTTTCAAGCGTGGATGATGGCGTCTACTACTGGTCACGTGGTTCAGTGTATTCACATTCCAGAATCCGCTGTCGTGGATGATTTAACAGAGAGTGAATCAGCCTCTATTTGGTTCCTTGACTCTAGAGAGTGGGATAAGGCTTTGACCATAGACGGAACTGGGGGTCTGTTGTCTGGGTCATTGCAAACTTTATTAAACAAGGTCAATGAAGGGAGATCACTGCGGGTGGGCGTGCTTCACACAAATGGAATCTACAAGGCTTTGGAGGTGGACTCTATCGATGTTTCTAGCGGTGGACACATTGCAGTGAATATTATCCACAATGCAGACTTGGTGTCAGGATCAGGGGACAACATTAGTTATTCGGACACATGTCGCGCAGTATCATCCATCATAACTACTGAGGGCAGCTACAAAATGTACAGATATAACATTGGTTCCGTCGGATATCACAGCACAGTCAATGACGTCGCGAAAATTGATTGGTTCATTGAAATGTAATACAGATGTAACATTATGCGTGCAGCACTGGTAAATGTCCAAATGTAGAGCATGGACAATTTCAAGCGCTCTTGGCAATATGCACAGCTTGCAGAAAATATTCTTTGGTATTTGTTTGTATTTATTTGCATTTTTATATCCACCGACAGAAATGGTGAAACGCTATCGTCATCAGAATGCATTTTACAGGTGATGCGGACAGTTACCCAAACTGACTGGTAATAAAACATAACTTGTGACGTTAGTTTTGTTTGGTTCTGTTATTACGTATCGATTACCTGCAGCAGAAAACATAATGATCAGATATCCTACGGTAGTTTTCAACTAATATTCAGCTTTTTTTAGAGGATGCGTTTAGTGTAATCACCATGTGAAAGTCAAAGCCATTCCTCATCCAAAGAGAGAAACTTTAAACTGATTCCAAGAGAAAGAGACCTCCTCTGTGGCGTAGAGGTTAGAGCGCCCGCCCGTAATTGTTGGTCCCCTGCCTGTCGCTCTGCGTTAATGGGTAGGTACAGCAAGGACCGGTCTTCCCGGAGTTAGTATAATGTATGTTAGTGGAGTATTCATGCTTAACTGCAGCCTTTTTTGTTATTGAGTTTGCACTATAAAACCAGCTTAAGTCTAAACTTGCAGAAGCAGCCACACATACCCACGCTTGTAATGGAAATATTCGAGGTTGAACCCCATTTCACTTCACTTCACCAAAAGACAGAACACAAGCACGTTCATACAAGAATTTAACTGAAACAAACAATGACAAAACACAAGAGATGAATGATATTCTGGACGGTCAAATATACTGAACAGCAAAGGAAACGCATTTTAAAAAAATCTCAGAAAATTTGTCGTTAATATTTATGTATTCTTCTTGAAACCAGAGCTGTGTTTCTTTTGCTGTTCTACTATACAACTGTTCATTCAGGCAGTTAAACTTGCAAATCTGTACTCTCCGTTGCTGGTCTTGATTCGGCAACCACGAGCGAGTGAGTTTAGTATTACGCTGCATTCAGCAATATTCCAACTATATGGCGGCGATCAGTGAATAATCGACAGTATTATCGACCAGTCCAGACAATCCAATGATCCACAGCAAGAACATCGATCTGCGCAACTGGGAACCGACTACATGTGTCAACCACGTCAGCAAGCCTGACCACCCGATCCCGTTAGTCGCCTCTTACAACAAGCACAGTCACCTTTTATGGCAGTCGGCAACCATAACTATAAGTAGCAGACGAGTCCAAATTTCCCCAGTTTAACCAGACGTATTGTCATGGTCGAGCATCAACGTTTTTCATATAACGGTTCAGGTTGTTCAACAGGACGAAGTCAAACAGTAGCCGCACAAACAAGTATGTAGCTCATGTTCCATAGGAACACCGTGTGATGCTTGGTAGATGAAATGATGAATGATAAGGACAATGTGTTCCTGTATTTTCGCTTCCAGGAATCCCCAGACATGTTCAAATTCACGCAATGGTCTGAATAGGACGAACAATGTTCGCATTTTTTTCTGCATAAACTCAAGTGGAGGAACATTTCTTGATTGTCTCCTGTCTCGAATCAAACATAATTATGAAAGAGAAATACGGCTTCGTATTATCGTAAACACGTTAACTGCATTACCATTTGTTTACCCTGTGTTTATATGTAAACATTTCTGAAACATTTATTGACTACTTGGCTTCAGCCTTTCCATTTGGCTTAATTTGAGTTATGTCACCAACACATCATCGGTTCCGGTTTACACTCCACAGAGAGGAGCACAATGTACGTGATCTAGACCACCAGCAGTCCAACTTCCATATAAGTATGTGTAAGACGTGGCGATTAGGTGTCGGTTCGAATCCCAGATGGGACTCAGCCACAAAAGGTATTAGAATGTGTACTTTACTGAGAAAGTGCGCTAAATTCAGTGTTTTGTATAATAAATATCTGGATTAATGGTCAGTGGATAGCAAGTGTGTCTTTCTATCTGTTGCGTGTTTGGGGATATTACGGTACGTAATGTCTGGTAGAACTATCCAAAAGCATTTGAGCTAGGCGTTAAAGGCCTACTATCACGTCACACTTCTCTAAATATCAGTATTTTCAGTTCTCTCATTAATACACGCTATTAGCCCCCGGCGAAAATACGTATGAAGATTACATTCATGAAATCTAAAAGTCCGAATGAATTAATGCAATGATGCAGAAAATCGACTCACGTGCCCCCTACCGACCGAACTTTATTTCAGGCGAACCCCTCACAGTTATGTCCCCTGTAACGCAACTTGTGACCGAGGCCAGTTCCGCAAACACCGACAACACCGCGTGCAACAGGTTTCGAAGTCTGGAGCAATCGTTTATATTCCATGTATGGCAAGTGTTCCCTGTTCGCCCGAAGTTCCAGTTCTCTATTTCAGGCAAGTCGTAAGGGAAATAAGTCTTTTTTTTGAGTGAATGTGTTTAGTTTTACGCCGCACTCAGCAATATTCCAGCTATATGGCGGCAGTCTGTAAATAATCGAGTCTGGACCAGACAATCCAGTAATCAACAAGATGAGCATCGATCTGCGCAACAGGGAACCGATGCCATCTGTCAAGCAAGTCAGCGAGTCTGACCACCTGACCACCCGATCCCGTTAGTCGCCTCTTACGACAAGCACAGTCGCCTTTTATGGTATGGGTTACTGAAGGTCTTTTTTGGGCATCAGTAGAAGTTAAAGTGAGTGCATAGGCCCCAACATGTATGTAAAAGGCCAAATTATTGTCGAAAAAGCGTGACATCGTGCTTTTAAACAACAAAGAAACTAGCAAATTAAAACTATCTTGGGTTTCAGAAAACTTTTTTCCTGTCATACGGAAGAACAATGTTAAGCATTGTGAGGTGCTGTTCAAGCTACATAGTGACCGCACTGAACCATTTTTGACTGGTCTGTCCACAAAGGTGGGGTACTTCGGTGAGCAGCCAGAGTTCTAGACCTCACCTGTAAAAATTGCTATTAAGTGTCAAGCAGTGAGTTAATATTTAACGTCACATCGGCAATATCTCAGCCATATCGTCACGAGAACACTTAAATGATCACTTAAATGAAATATATGCATATTGTAAAAATCTGTCAACGAAGGGCAGTAAAACAACTAGAATATCAAAATTTCAATTAAAACTAGGACCGACTAGCATGAAGACTTAAAACTAATATAACTATTTAGACAATACAATATATAAAAAAACAAAACAGGCTATAGATCGCCAACAACAGAATGTAGATCACCATACTAGGGACCAAGGGGAAATACAGTACCTTTGCTACCTGCATGGACCCTAGCTGGATTGACATCATCCCTTCAGCTGCTGGCGAGTGTGGTAGATTTAAATTTACATCGAATGTTTTGGGACTTACGTTCCCTCTCAGGAGGACAATAAGTTTACAATACTTCAACCCTCTTTGAGGGTACAGCCACAAACAATTCTAGTTACGAATATAAACTACCAATCATTAAAATGCATCTATTTATAGCACATACTACTCATAATTTCACCAAGAAATCAATTTCCTTTAAAGAACCAATGATTAAATGAGAATTTCCAGTGTTAAAGAGATCCTTAACAGTTTTGACATTGAAATATTTATCCCTTGCAATGGAGAATTCAATACAGTCAAGCAGGATATGCTTGACCGTGACTCTCTTATCACAAGGGATGCAAGATGGAGGATCCTCACCTTTTTACTCATGGGTATATCTTGTATGGCTAATACGACATAAATAACCTCTTCAAATCTCGACTGACAGCCCAAGTAGGTGTAACCAATATACGGTTTTATTTCATGTAATTTATTTATACCTTACTTGGGGGTCTCACTTCTTTTGCATCAGGTCACGGATGTATCTTCTAATGCTAGCTTTGTAATCAGAGTATGGAATAAGAAGTGGTGTCACAGATTTCTTGAGTGCTGCCTTGGCAGCAAGATCGGCCATTATGTTCCCAGAAATGCCTACGTGACTTGGTAACCTACAAAAGACGATATTGGCCTTTAGCAAGATCATTATACAGTTCAATAATTTCTATTAAAAGAGGATGTTTACATGATGAATTGTTAATTGCCTGAAGACAAGAAAGAGTGTCTGAATAGATTTTGTATTGTTTATGTTTAGGGTGTCTTTCAATATATTTAAGAGCCGTTAATATGGCGTTAGCTTCCGATGTGAAAATAGAGCTGCTATCCGGTAATCTAGACGATATTGTTCTGGATCCAATGACAGCAGAACAAGTGACTGCGCCACCGTCCTGGGACCCATCTTGTTACGGTTAAGAATTTACCGTGACAACAATGTAAGGAATCCCCTTGTGAACCAGTAAAACAGAACAAACACAAGTATAAAACATTCAGATATGGTATGGTACACAAAGTCACATGTCAATGTAACAATGCAGATTCCAGGTACAATTCAAGAGAGACAAAATCTAAGTCAATGGGTCACAAAATACAATATAGCAACCTCACCAAAGTCTTGGTGTGAGAGAGAACAGCTATGGCAGAATGTCAACACAGCGATCAGTGCTACAGCAGATAATGTAGATTCAGGCGTTGACGGGACTTCAAGCGTTGGCGGTAACTCCAGCAAATATGAATCATTGTCAGCGTCGCCCTCAACACGGCAAGCAGCCTTTATATATATTTACTAAGTCATTTCCCAAAAGTTCGGGCACACACGGACATCGTCAACACTGTAGAATGCCCTAGAATAAGTCTCCTGGAAGTAAACACATCGAAAACTAGGAGCAGATAAATTCCGGAAAACAAGAATGCTAAAAGTGTTGACCAGCTATTAAAACGAAATGTGACCCATCATAATTAAGATTCAAAACACTAAATGTTGTGACCCAATAATAATTATTACTGAATTAATAACAAAAATATACAGAAAATACACACTTGTAACACTCTCCCCTTTGAGGAAAAGAAAGATTCTCAGAAAGTTTCTGTTACAATCATAGCAATAGTAACTCAATAACATGGCATGTAATGATATGAGTAATAGGCAAACTTGTTGCAAAATTACAATGACAAAATGCAGTTATATACATACAGCATCATCCAGTCATCATACATTTATACCCTGGAAAGTGCATCAGCACAAACATTGTCGTTGCCTTTAATGTGTTTGATCACAAGATTGAACCCTTGCAAGGTCAAACTCCACCTCGTAAGTCTCTGATTCTTGTTCTTCATTTTGTGAAGAAAAGTTAAGGGATTGTGATCAATAAAAACGTCAATTGGCAAAGTGGTAGTACCAAGGTACACTTCAAAATGCTGTAAAGCTAACAAAAGACCTAAGGTCTCTTTCTCAAAGGTAGAATAATTTCTTTGGTGCTTGTCAAATTTCTTTGAAAAGTAACAAACTGGATGTTCAATTCCTGAATCATCCTCTTGAATCAGGACAGCACCTGCACCAACATCACTTGCATGAATTTGCAACCTAAAAGCTTTCTCAAAATTTGGTGCCTGCAGCACTGGAGAATTCATGAGTATGGCTTTGACTTTTTCAAATGCAGTCTGACAACTGCTATCCCACCTGAATTTTACCTTTCCCCCAAAAGGTTAGTAAGTGGAAATACAACATCTGAGAAGTTTTGACAAAACTTTCTGTAATAGCCAGCCATACCCAAGAATCTCATGAGTTCCCTCTTAGATTGAGGTACTGGAAAATGTACAACTGCTTCAACTTTAGCATGAACTGGTTGTACCCGGCCGTGCCCTACAACATGCCCTAAAATTCCACTTGTGCCTTCCCGAATTCACACTTGGCGAGATTCACAGTTAACTTTGCCTCATAAAGTCTTTCAAAGAAAGCACGAGTCCTTTTAAGATGGTCATCCCACTCCATGTCGTAATCAATGGCATCATCCATGTAAGCCTCGACATGATCAAGGGTTGATATGGCATTGTTAACGAGTGTCTTGAACGTCGCTGGAGCGTTCTTCAGACCAAACGGCATCACCTTGTACTGGTACAGTCCATCTGGTGTAGCGAATGCCGATATTTTCACGGTCTGTAAGTGGAATCTGCCAGAAGCCCTTCAGTAAGTCAAACTTACTTATATATTTGGCTTGACCAAATTGATCAATGCAATCGTCCACTCTTGGAATAGTATACGAATCTGATCGTGAGAGTGCATTGACAGCTTTCAGGTCAGCACAGCAGCGCCAACCACCTCCACTCTTCAACAACATGTGGACCTTGATATCTTGCTCGCAGTGGCTGACCAGGTATGGGAAGCAAAACTAACACTTTCTCACCACAAGTAAAATTTCTCTCTTTTGACTTCCTGTCATAGTTTAGCTTCATTTTTTCTTGTGAAACTTTTCCCTAGCCAACTCACTTGCTTTTGGTAATCTGTCCCTAAATGTACACACGTAGTCTAAGTAATTGATCTCAGGTCTGTCATTGAGCCATTGTTCTTTTCAGTGTTTTAGTGGCCCACGCACATTGTGACCAAATACAAGTTCAAAGGGGCTAAACCCTAAACTTTCCTAAACTGACTCTCTGACAGCAAGCAACAACAAATGCACACCCTCATCCCAATCTTTCTCTGTCTCAAAACAATAAGTCTTGATCATATTCTTCAAAGTTTGATTAAACCTCTCTAAAGCTCCCTGTGACTCTGGATAATAAGCACTAGACTTAACTTGTTTAATACCTAACTGGTACATAGCTCCTTGAAACACCTTAGACATAAAATTTGAGCCCTGATTTGAGACTGAACATCTGGCAAAACAACTAGGATGAAAAACGTGATCAAAGCTTTGACAATCACAGGAGCAACAATCCTACGAAGTGGAATTGCTTCAAGAAATCTGGTAGAAGCACACATGATGGTGAGCAAATACTGATTACCAGACTTTGTCTTAGGTAGTGGACCAACACAACCAACAATGACTACTGAAAGGCTAGTCAAAAGCCAGTATAGGTTTCAGGGGGGCAGAAGGAATTTTCTGATTTGGTTTTCCAACAATTTGGAATGCGTGACAGGTCTTACAAAATTCAGCCACATCTTGTCTCAAACTGGGCCAAAAGAAATGTGCCAAACTTTTCTCACAAGTTTTGTTTACACCCAAATGACCTGCCATGGGACTTTCTTGGGCCAATGAAAGTACATGTTTTCGAAATAATTTTGGTACCAGAATTTGATGGTACAATTTCCATTCATCCTCCGCAGGAACATCCGGCGACCTATATTTCCTCATCAGAACACCATCCTTGTGGTAATAACAAACTGGAACCTTGCTAACCTCCTCAAAAGAAACAGCCTTACTAGCCAACTTCTGCATTTCAACATCCTCACCCTGTGCACTAATAAGCTGCTCTCTGGAAAGAATGTATTCACCACCTGACAAACTATCTGACTTATCAAGAAGTCCTGATGAGCTACTACTCTTTGAAGATAAGTCCTCTGTCTCCACCTCACACAAAGAATGATCCATAAAAGTACCTGACAAATCATAAATGGTATCATTCTGCAAAGAAGTCTTGGAAGAAATGCCTTTCGACATTGAACGAGTCACTGCACAAAAAGGAAAAATACCCGGAAATTCATCCTTCAACTTTTGTGTACTATCTGAACTCTGAAACAGTGACAATAGGATCAGCGCCAACTTTGGACCCCATAAGATCATTACCGATCAACAAATCGACACCCGGAACTGGGAGAGAGTAAAGAACACCAACTTACACCTCATCTGAAATCAGATCAGAGGTCAAATTCACAAAATGGAGAGGAGCAGAAGAATTGCCACCTATACCCTGAAGCAAAACAGTTGAGTTAGCTGAAGACTCATCAGAAAAAGGCAAAATATCCTTCAAAATCAGAGATTGGACAGCTCCAGTTTCCCTCAAGATAATAAAGATGTGGGGTAGACTTATCTCCCATAAGTGACACAGAACCCTTATACACAAAGGGCAAAAACTCCTTCTGAACTACAGAATCTGGAGACTTATTCTCACAGACAAGACCCTCCTCAGAACTACCTGGAAAGAAAGGCTTAGGTGCGATGGACACAAAAGCATTTGGGGAACCTATAGCCTGATTGTTAAAGAGGAGTTTGTAACATGCAGAAATCAAATGACCTGGCTTCTTACAATATGCACAAACAGGATCAGAACCACTGGTAGTCTTAGGCTTAGACTGAAAAGTATGTGACTGCTTGCCACTAGAATTTGAACCTGTTCTAACACCACTGTAACCTGCATGTCCTGAAGTCTTAACTGGGGAAAAGCCTTTTTTGGCCAGAAAACTTTGTATTACCCGGAGACTTAAAAGAACTCTTGTGAGTCCAACAATAATCATCTGCCAACACTGCTGCCTTATGTAAGTCATCAACCTTTTTGTTCATTCAAAGAAGTCTTGAGGTCAGCATGAACACTCTGCTTGAAATCTTCCATCAACACTAACTGTCTCAAACCATCAAAATCTGTGACCTCCTTAGACCCACACCACCTATGAAACAATGTTTCCTTTTCTCTAGCAAACTCTACAAAAGTCTCATTATCCCTTTTGTGAGCATTTTTGAATTTCTGACGATAAGCCTCAGACACTAACTCATAAGCTTTCAAAAGTGTCCTCTTAACAACATCAAAATCTTAGCTTTGCTGTACTGACAAAGCCGAATACGCATCCTGAGCTTTACCCTTCTAAACAGTTTGCAGTAACATAGTCCATGACTCTCTAGGCCACTTGTGATTTTCGGCAACCTTCTCAGAATGTAGAAAATATTTGTCTACTTCTTTCTCATTAAAAGGGGTACAAGCCTAGCATGCCTTGCAATGTCAAAAGTGGAAGAATTGAAGGACTGAGGTTTTTTTAGAGCAATTTCTTTGTCAATTTCTAATTTCTTCAATTCTAATTCCTTTCTATTTCGGTCTCTTTCTATTTCTTTTTCTCTTTCCTTCTCCATCTCAAACATTTTCCATTTCCATTTCTAATTTTTTCATTTCTAACTGGACTGAACATACCTCCGGCACCATTTCCAAAACACCATCTTAAAAAATTCCTTCATCAACACAGTGGTTCAAAACAATTTTCAAAATCTGAAATTTCCTCATTGCAGGTTTGGCATCAAGTTAGAGATGTGAAGAAATTTGCAATAAATCTGATTTCCTTAACTGACTAACTGTCTCAGAGTCAGGGGACAATACAAACTTCTCAAGTTCAAACACCATTTTGCTGGTTCAATAATTAACTTGTTACAAAATTGCAGAAATTTGGAATATATTTCACAAAAAGATCTCAAATGATTTCTATCCCGGACGAGCCCCCAATTTTGCTACGGTTAAGTGAGTATGTGAGTTAATATTTAACGTCACATCGGCAATATCTCAGCCATATCGTGACGAGAACATTCAACAATGAAAAAGATCATATGTACGTTAAAAAACCTGTCAGTGAAGGAGAGTAAAACAACTAGAATATCACAATTGGGATTAGGACTAGTGTGGAAACTTAAAACTAGTAGCACTATTTGGACAAGACAATATAAAAATGGGCTATAGATTGCCAACAACTGAAGGTAGATCACCATACTAGGGACCATGGGGACTTATAGTACATTTGCTACCTGCATGGTCTCTAGTTGGATTTACATCATCCCCTCAGTTGTTAGCAATTTAGATATATCTAGCCAAAAATTAAAAATACAGATATGTTACGAGTAAGAAAAGTGGAAAGTCTAAATATACTGTGAATGTTTTTGGACTTACGTACCCTCTGAGGAGGACAATAATTTTACAATACTTCAACCCCCTTTGAGGGTACAGCCACCAACAATTCTAACTACAAATCTAAACTACCAACAATTAAATGAGAATTAACATTTGTAAAAAGATCCTTAACAGTTTTGACATTGAAATATTTATCCCTTGCAATGGAGAATTCAACACAGTCAAGCAGAATACGCTTGACCGTGACTCTCTCATCACAAGGGATACAAAATGGAGGATCCTCACCTTTTAAAAGGTTTGCATGAGTATATCTAGTGTGGCCAGTACGACATCGTCGTAGTCTGACCTCTTCAAATCTGGACTGACAACTTAAGTAGGTATAACCAATATACGGTTTTATTTCATGTAATTTATTGATACCTACTTGGGTGTCCCACTTCTTTTGCATCAGAGCACGTATATAAGTTCTAATGCTCGCTTTGTAATCAGTGTATGGAATAAGAAGTGGTGTCACAGATTTGTTGAGTGCTGCCTTGGCAGCAAGATCGGCCATCATGTTACCTGAAATGCCTACATGGCTGGGTAACCAACAAAAGACGATGTCGTATTGGCCAGTAGCAAGATTATTATACAATTCAATAATGTCAATTAAAAGTGGATGTTTACATGATAAATTTTTAATCGGCTGAAGACAAGAAAGGGAGTCAGAATAGATTATATATTGTTTACGTTTAGGGCGTCTTTCAATATATTTAAGAGCTGTTAATATGGCGTTAGCTTCAGCTGTAAAAATAGAACTATTATCTGGTAATCTAGAAGACATTGTTCTGGATCCAGTGACAGTGGCACAAGCCACTGTGCCACCATCCTTGGACCCATCTGTAAATAAGGATTTGTAATTGCTATATTTATGTTTTAGTTGATGATATTCTTGTTTATATTGTAATTCATTCATTTCTGATTTTTTAAAATGTGGTCAGTATTAGGTCCACTTGTGGCCTAACCAACTGCCAAGGAGGAGAAGAAAGAAGACGGGAGGGAGCTATGTTTTCCAGCTCAACGCCGACCAAAGAAAGAAAAGTTTAATTGTGTGCCCTAGAGGTGGAACAAGAGAAGACGTCTTGTCGTACAAATCCTCATAAAGTTGATTGAACACAGAGTTATATGCAGAGTTAGATTCATTAGGGTGTAATTTAGTTATGTATTGTAAGGATAATTTAATACGACGTTGTGTAAGAGATGGTTCATCGGCCTCAATGTAAAGACTGTCAATAGGTGAAGTTCTGAAGAAACCAAGACAAAGTCTTAGACCTTGGTGATGGATCGAATGTAATAGTTTCAGGCTGCTTTTGCTGACTCCAAAATATACGATGGAGCCATAATCAAGTTTTGAGCGGACGAGTGATCTATATAAGTGAAGGAGGGTAGTCTGACCCCCTCCCCACTTTGAATTAGAAACAATCTTTAATAAATCGAGTGTCTTTAAGCATTTGGCTTTTAGGGATTTAATATGGGGCAATAAAGTCAAATGTGAATCAAAAATAAGTCCCAGGAACTTAGCCTCCTTGACAACTTTGATAGGGGTGCCACTTAGAATTAGTTCTGGGTCTTTATGAGGTTTTTATTTACGGCATAAGTATATACAGTTGGTTTTTTCATTTAGAAAATTTGAAGCCATTTTCAAGACACCATTTACCTATTTTGTTAAAACACAGCTGCAGTTGTCGTTCAATAGTATGCATATTTTTACCACGGTAAGAAATATTAAAATCATCCACATTTAACGATCCATCAATTGAATCGTTTAAAACTATTGATAAACTATTAGTCTTTATACTAAAACGTGTGACAGACAAACTACTGCCTTGTGGAACACCCTGATCCTGATTGTAATGATCAGACAGGGTAGAACCCTGACTTGAAATTGTCTGTTATTTAAACATATGGCTTTGAATTGAGGCAAACGACCTTGCAAGCCGAAATCATGTAAGTCCCTTAAAATACCATATTTCCATGTTGTGTCATATGCTTTTTCGAGATCAAAAAAGATAGACACAGCATGTTGTTTGTTAATTAATGCTTTTTTAAGAAATGATTTCGGTCACACGAGGTGATCGTCTGTACTTCTGTTTTTCAGGAAACCACACTGTATATCTGTTATTTGTTTCCAAGTACCAAACAAGTCGATTATTTCTCATGCATTTCCATGGTCTTGCAAACACAGCTAGTTAATGAAATCGGACGATAATTGGATGGATCCGAATGATCACGTCCAGGTTTAGGTATTGGTACTCCTACAGCATCATGCCACGAAGAAGCAACTTTCCCGGAAGTCCAAATATCATCAAAAATTGATAAGAGTGCCTCTAAACAGGACTCTGGTAAGTGCTTCAGGAGTTGATATTGTATGTTATCAGCTCCAGTAGCAGTGCCATGAGTTTGAGCAAGTGCAGTATGGAGTTCATGAATAGAAACGTTTCATTATAATCTTCCGCATTATCAGAATTGAAATTAATAGTTTTTTTTTCTTGTTGTTGGTATTGCTGAAATTTAGGTATACAGTTTCGCCCAGTTTATTCGCAATATCTGATTTATCAGTCAGTAATTGATCTCCATGTTTAAGATGATGGTCAGTAGATTTAGTACCTTTACCTTTAATTTTCTGGATCATGTTCCATACCTTGGACATGGGTGTCCGAGAATTTATTTTGGATACATAATGTTGCCAAGATTGGCGTTTGTTTTGTGTAAAAGTACGCTGCGCTTTAGCATTTAAAATTTTAAATTTATTTAAATTAAGCACCATAAGATGGGACGGAAATAATGTTCTGCTTTTTTACTTGCCTTCCTAGCTTGTTTGCATTCATCGCTGAACCATGGTTTTCGAATATGTGGAACTGCAGAGAACTTTGGTATACACTCATCAGCTACAGATTTTAGTTCATCACAAAAAAAATGGATAGCATCAGGAACATCAATAAAATATTCAGGTTGAAGCTTGGCAGCACACAGTGTTTCATATAGAGGCCAGTCTGCCTTTTTAAAATTCCATCTTGATGATGGAGGCACATAATATGGTGTTACAGATTTCAGTATCGTAGGAAAATGGTCAATTCCACAGAGGTCATTGTGGACTGACCTTTCAAATTCATTTAGTAAGTTGGAATCAGTTAGTGACAAATCAAGAGCTGTATATGTCCCAGTGCCAGGATGTAAATATGTGTTTGTACCATCATTATATATACATAAATTATTATTCTGAAATCGTCCAGAACCTGACATTTTGTGTTTGTGGTTACACCACCCCAAAGTGGGTTGTGCCCATTTAGATCACCCACGAGAATACATGGTTTGGGTAATTGATCGTAGAGAGTCTGTAGATCAGTCTGCATAGAGTTGATGAAGGTGGATTGTACAATGAACACAAAGTAAGCCTAACGTTGAAAGTAATTCGCACTGCAACTGCTTGAAGATTAGTTTTGAGTGTCACAGGACTGTGAATAACATCATGTGTTTCAAGGATTGATGATCCTCCAGTGGCTCTATCAATAGGTGGGGAAAAGTAATGATACGCATTATAGTGACGTAAGTTAAAAGTGTTTCTCCTCTTTAGATACGTTTCTTGCAAGCAGAATGCTGTTGGTGTAAAGTCTTGGACCAGTAGGTGAAGCTCATTAAGATTAGTCGTTAGGCCCCTGCAATTCCACAGAATAACATATGACGAAACTATTTCTTCGGGGGATTCATTGGGGGTCTACCCGTTGATTTCCTCGAGGGCGACAAGCTATGTGCCCTACTTTGGATGTTTTCAGACACATCCATGTCCTCTAATGATCCGAACTTATTAAAACGTTTGATGGTGTCATCTGAACCTTTGGAGCTTCTGCTACTTTGACATATTTGTAGGCACCCGTGGCGAGCCACCTCCTCGTGGTTTGTGCTGGGTAACGCCAATAGCTCGCCGACACCCCCGTAGTGGACTCGGGGGGATATTTGGTCCACCAACCCGTTTGCCGTGGGTTGCGGCCCTGTGTCGGTGGAGGAGGGGATTCTGGTGGTTGAGGGCAATAGGAGCCTGCAATCGTGTTCCTGTTGCTCAATACACCACTTTGGCCCTGACTTCACCTAGAAGGGTGGTCGAATGGGCCCGGTTTGACCAATCGGCTGTTCACGCCAAGCCCTGTGCTACATTTTCTTACTGTTCTCAGAAAATTACGAAATTATAATATGTCTTTAAGAAAAAGACTTGGCGAATGTTTTGACCTTAGGAATGTTGTTCGTTTTTGCCTAGAGTCGTATGCCAGAAGGCGGTGGCTCATGGGCCAATCAGGTGGAACTATTAATCTTTTAATTTTTCTGCTGGAGTATATCATCCGGGTATCCTTGGTGCTGCAAGCTGGAGATCCGCTTGTTTTTAGCATTGTCCTTGTGATACTCCGTGGTGGGTGGGGAGCTCGGATGATGAAATCTCAACCCTAGATATGGCTTATGAAATCCCCACAATAAAAAACAAACGTCCTCATGAAAATGTTGTTGATGATGATGACCTTCGACCGTCCAGATCAATTGAGTTTTGTGATTGAATCCGTTGATAAAACACCTCTAAAATTGAACCCGTTTGCAGTTGCCAAAGGTATTCAAGGTATTGCCAGGGAAGTTAAGAATATTAAACGGTTACGTTCAGGTGCACTGCAGACTGAGTGTGGGAAACGGCAGCAGTCAGTCAATTTGATGAGCATAGAATCGTTTGTTGGAACTCCGGTTACTGTATCTGCTCACAAGACGTTAAACAAAGGAATCATCAGAGACCGTGATCGGTTGTTTTCTGACATGACTGAACTTGGCATCATGACTGAAATGAACGATCAAGGTGTGCTCGAAGTCAAACGCTTTTCAGTCCGTAAAAACAATGAAAGTGTTCCAACCAATACGTATCTGTTCTCCTTTTCATCTCCGACAGCTCCAAAATCATTGAAGGCTGGTTACTGCAACATCAAGGTTGACCTGTACATTCCGAACCCGCTCAGATGTTTTAAATGCCAGAAGTACGGCCATGGTGTAAATACTTGTACATTGTCTGTTGTGTGTGCTCACTGTGGTGAGAAGACACACACAACAGAAGATTGTACTAGTGATTTTAAAAAATGCACCAACTGCTCAGGCGACCATTCCTCATTTTCTAAACAATGTCCTGTTTGGAGAGAGCAAATGGAAATAAACAAAATCAAATTCACTCGAAATATCTCTTTTTCTGGGGCAAAAAATCTGGTAAAAAGATCTGATCTTCTAGAAAGTTATGCTGCCGTAGCAAAATCAACATAGGAATCACGCTCTAAAATAACAAAATCATCCACAGGCTGCCAAACTACCTTGACTTAGATAAATTATCCACAGCTTTTATCCCCTACTATATCATCTCAGACTGTGGAATCACTTCCTAGTACCTCAAAGTCGTCTCCTGATCACAAATCATCATCATATCAGTCACATTCAAGGTCTCAATCAACAGCTGATAGTCAGCAAACGGTAAAAAGTAAACCGAAGCCAAAGCCTGATGCTTCAAAACAACAAAGTGGCAGAGCTCCTAAAGGGTCACAGAACAAAATTCAATTGTTCAATAAATATGGGTCTCTTGAAGACATTTACGTTTCTGAAAACGTCCATTCTAGGGCACATAGCTTGTCGCTCTCCAAAAGAGTGCGGGGTAGATCCCCAATAAATCTCCCCAAAAGATAGTTTATTCCAATAACATTGTACAGTGGAACTGCAGAGGATTGAGGACTAATTTACATGAATTACAGCTATTAGTCCAAGATTTCACACCTTCAGCGATATGTCTCCAAGAGACATTTTTAAAACAGACAGATACATTTGACCTTCGTCATTTTAATGCATATCATTGTTTTTCACCTCCGGGTGATAGGGCCACTGGCGGGTCATCCGTTCTAGTCAGACAAAACGTTATTCAAAGCCCTGTTTCACTTAATACTAATATGCAGGCTGTTGCAGTGAGAATTACTTTACATATAGCGTTTACACTATGCTCTCTCTATATTTTGCCATCTTCGACGTTTCCCAAAACTGATCTCCAAGCCCTGTATGACCAACTCCCGGAACCCTGTATGACCAACTCCCGGAGCCCTGTATTATAATGGGAGATTTAAATGGACACAACCCACTCTGGGGTAGTGTAACTACAAACGCTAAAGGTAAATTGTTGGAGGACTTTTGTTCTGACAATGATTTATGTATTTATAATGATGGTTCCAACACATATTTACACCCTGGGACAGGGACCTATTCTGCTCTTGACTTGTCATTGACAAATTCAGAACTACTAAATGAATTCGAATGGTCAGTTTTCCTACTGTATTAAAAGCTGTAACTCCATCCGATGTTCCTCCATCATCAAGACGAAATTTTAAAAAGGCTAACTGGGATTTATATGAAACACTGTGTGCTGAGAAACTTAAACCTGAACGTTTTGATGCTATTAAATGCTTTTCTGATCCACTGAACTCCATAGTTGATGAGTGTATACCAAAGTCCTCTGCAGTTCTACACATAAGAAAACCATGGTTCAACGATGAGTGCAAACAAGCTAGGAAGGCAAGGAAAAAGGCAGAACATTATTTCCGTCGCCATCCCATGGTGCATAATTTAAATAAATTTAAAATTTTAAATGCTAAAGCGCGGTGTACTTTTCAACAGAACAAACGCCAATCTTGGCAAAATTATGTATCCAAAATAAATTCTCGGACACCCATGTCCAAGGTATGGAACATGGTCCAGAAAATCAAAGGTAAAGGTACTAAATCTACTGTCCATCATCTTAAACATGGAGATCAATTACTTACTGATAAATTAGATATTGCGAATAAACTGGGCGAAACTCTCGCTAAACACTCTTCCTCTTCGAATTATACACCTAAATTTCAGCAATATCAAAAACAAGAAGAAAAGAAAACTATTAATTTCAATTCTGATAATGCGGAAGATTATAATGAAACGTTTTCTATTCATGAACTCCATACTGCTCTTGATCAAGCTCCATTATCAGCTCCTGAAGCACTTACCAGAATCCTGTTTAGAGACGATCTTGTCCATTTTTGATGATATTTGGACTTCCGGGAAATTTCCTTCTTCATGGCGTGATGCTATAATAGTACCAATACCTAAGTCTGGACGTGATCTTACGGATCCATCCAGTTATCGTCCGATTTCATTAACTAGTTGTGTTTGCAAGACCATGGAACGCATGATAAATAATCGACTAGTTTGGTACTTGGAAACAAATAACCTTATCACAGATATACAATGTGGTTTCCGTAAAAACAGAAGTACTGTCGATCACTTAGTGCGTTTAGAATCATTTGTGAAAAACGCGCTGATTAATAAACAACATGCTGTGTCTATCGTTTTTGATCTGGAGAAGGCATATGACACAACCTGGAAGTATGGCATTCTGAGAGATTTACATGATTTCGGTTTGCGAGGTCGTTTGCCTGAATTCATAGGCAAATTTTTAAATAACAGACAGTTTCAAGTCCGTGTGGGTTCTACCCTTTCTGGTCATTACAATCAGGATCAGGGTGTTCCACACGGCAGTATTTTGTCAGTCACACTTTTTAGTATAAAGATAAACAGTTTATGAAAAGTTTTAAACGATTCAATTGATGGGTCATTATTTGTGGATGATTTTAATATATCTTGTCGTGGTAAAAATATGCATACCATTGAACGACAACTAAAGTTGTGTTTTAACAAGATCAATAAATGGTGTCTTGAAAACGGCTTTAAATTTTCTAACTGTATACATTTTTGTCGTAAATATAAACCACATAAAGACCCTGAACTATCTCTAGATTGCACACCAATTAAATTTGTTAGGGAACCTAAGTTCTTGGGTTCTTGGGTCTCTTGACTCACACTTAACGTTTTTACCGCATATTAAATCACTTAAACTAAATGCCTGAAAGTACTTGACCTGTTGAAAGTGGTTTCAAATTCTAAATGGGGCGGGGATCAAGCTACCCTTCTCCATCTATATCGATCTCTCGTACGTTCTAAACTTGATTATGGCTCCATTGTCTATGGTGGAGCCTGCAAAAGCAACTTAAAACTATTAGATTCAGTCCATCATCAAGGTTTAAGACTTTGTCTTGGCTCCTTTAGAACTTCACCTGTTGACAGCCTGTATGTCGAGGCTGATGAACCATCTCTCGAGCAGCGACGTATAAAATTAGCTTTACAGTATGTAACAAAACTATATTCAAATGAGTCAAACCCTGCATATAACTGTGTTTTCAATCCCCTGTATGAGGATTTATACAATAAGAAATCTTCTCTTGTTCCGAAACAGAAACAAATGGCTTACAATATAAACAAGAATATCATCAATTATAACATAAATATAGCAATTACAAACCCCTATTTACAGATGGATCCAAGGACGGTGGCGCAGTGGCTTGTGCCACTGTCATTGGATCCAGAACAATATCTTTTAGATTACCAGATAACAGTTCTATTTTTACAGCAGAAGCTAACGCCATATTAACAGCTCTCAAATATAGTCAAAGACACTCTAAACATAAACAATATATCATCTATTCCGATTCTCTTTCTTGTCTTCAGGCGATTGAAAATTTATCATGTAAACATCCACTTTTAATTGACATTATTGAATTGTATAATAATCTTGCTACTGGCCAATGCGACATCGTTTTCTGTTGGTTACCAAGCCATGTAGGCATTTCTGGTAACATGATGGCCGATCTTGCTGCCAAGGCAGCACTCAACAAATCTGTGATACCGCTTCTTATTCCTTACTCTGATTACAAAGCTAGCATTAGAACCTACATCCGTGCTCTGATGCAGAAGAAGTGGGACACCCAAGTAGGTCTAAATAAATTACATGAAACAAAACCGTATATTGGTTACACCTACTTGGAATGTCAGTCCAGATTTGAAGAGGTTATTTTAAGACGATGTCGTATTGGCCACACACGATATACTCATGCATACCTATTGAAAGGTGAGGATCCTCCGTTTTGTATCCCTTGTGATGGGAGAGTCACGATCAAGCATATCCTGCTTGACTGTGTTGAATTCTCCATCACAAGGGATAAGTATTATACAGTTAAAACAATGAAGGATCTTTTTACAAGTGTTGGGTCTCATTTAACTATTGGTTTTTTAAAAGAAATTGATTTTTTGGTTGAATTTTGAAAACCTTTCGTGTAAATAGATGTATTTTAATTATTGGAAGTTTGGATTAGTAACTTGAATTGTTGGTGGCTGTACCCTCAAAGGGGGTTGAAGTATTGTAAAATTATTGCCCTCCTCAGAGGGTACGTAAGTCCAAAAGCATTCACAGTCAATTTAAACTTTCCATTGTTCTTAATCGTAGTATTTGTGTATTTTTAACTTTTGGCTAGATGTGTCTAAATTGCTAACAGCTGAGGGGATGATGTAAATCCAATTAGGGTCCATGCAGGTAGCAAAGGCACTGTAAGTCCCCATGGTCCCTAGTATGGTGATCTACCTTCGGTTGTTGGCAATCTATAGCCTGATCTTATATTGTATTGTCCGAATAGTGATATTAGTTTTAAGTTTCCACGCTAGTTTTAATTCAAACTGTGATATTCTAGTTGTTTTACTGTCCTTCGCTGACAGGGTCTTATACTATACATATATTTCATTTCAGAATTTAACGTTCTCGTCACGATATGGCTGAGACATTGCCGATGTGACGTTAAATATTAACTCACTCACTCACTCACATATTTGTAAGTCATTTCTGGTTTTGATTTTATTTTGGTAAGATCTTTCCCATTATTTTGTGACTGACGTTTAGGTATCGGCTGTGATGATGAAGACGATTGTTCTTGAGAAGACGACCGTGACTGAAATGGAGCAAGTGTTTTTGGAAGTGATTTGGCTGTCTGGGTCGACTGGTTGGGTGTGTATATTTCAGGTTTCTCTGTATGCACCCATGGCAGATCAGTTTGGCACATTGATGAAGTGGATATAGTTGCTTTGTGACTGACGGCAGAGGGTATTCTCGTAACTGAGGCATAAGAAGTGGTCTCGTCTGGTGGGGAAAGAACACGTTTCTTGGCATCAGTAAAGCTAATATTTTGCGTGAATCTAATTTTATTTACCTCCATTTGTTGAATCCAGATGGGACATTGTTTAGAGAAAGATGAATGTGTCCCAGAGCAGTTTGCACATTTTTTAAATGTTGTTATTGCAATCCTCAGTAACATGAGTTTTCTCACTGCAATGAGCGCATGTTACCGAGTTAGTACAGGTAGTGACAACGTGTCCATACTTTTGACATTTGAAACATCTCGGTGGATTGGGAATATAGGTATCAACACTGAGATTGCAATATCCTGATCTAACTGATTTTGGAATGGTTGGTGAAGAAAAATGGAAAAGATGTTTCAGAGTTTATTCGTGTTTTCTGACACGATATCAAGTTCCGAGATATCAGAAAAAAGTCGATCTCTATCTCTGACAATCCCTTTGCTCGTGTTCAGAGTCCTTTGAGGGTAAATTGAGACCGGAATTCCAACGGACAACTCAGTAGACATCAGGTTGTGGATTGTTGTTTTCGACTACACTCTATAAGTAGAGAGCCTGAACGTAATCGTCTGACATTTCTGACCTCACCCGCAATACCATGTATACCTTTTGATACTGTTTAATTTAATAGGTGATTTGTCAAGAGTATCCATAACGAGAAATCGTGGCCAGTATTCGATTGAGCTGGACGGTCGAAGTTCATCATCATCATCATCATCATAGTCAAGCTGACGTTTGTTTCTTTTTAGGGGTGTTGTGTAAGCAATGGGTAATGCAGTATGGTTCATCATCTGAGCTGTCCACCCACCACGGAGTACCGCAAGGACAATGCTAACAACAAGTGGGCATCCGACTGGCAGCACCAAGGACACTCAGTTGATATACTTTAGCGGAAGAATTATAAATAGCTAATCCACCAGATTGGCCCATGAGGCACCGCCTTCTGGGCATAAGACTTTAGGCAAAGTTCAAGTACATATTATCATATTTCAAAATCCAAATAATTTCACTGTAAATAAGATTTGTGCATTGATATATATACAGTCCATACACAGGGTTTGACATGACCAGCCGATCGGTTGAACCGAGCCCATTCAACATCCCGTCTAGGTGAAGTAAGGGTCGAAGGGGTGTGTTGAGCAAAGGGAACGCGGTCACAGGCCCCCAGTGCCCTCAACCCGTCCTCCACCGACACAGGACCGCAACCCACGGCAAACGGGTTGTTGGACCAAATATCCACCCGGGTCCACAACAGGGGTGTTGGCGAGCTCTTAGCGTTACCCAGCACCCACCACGAGGAGGTGGCTCGCCACGGGTACCCAGTGTCAAACACTGTGTTGTGGCCGATAACACTGTAACACAACAGCTACAATGCGATGTCAAGGTCATGTCATCTCACCCTGGGAAGAGATCAGAAAGCTGGTGATACTATGTTTGTGGCCTCATGGCCTTCATTCCACCCGGCCGCCATATGGTTGCAGTGTGAGAATCCGTGTCCCCTGCGGTGATATTGCTGGAATATTGTTGAAAGCTGGGTTGAACCGTACTAACTCACGCACTCGTTCACTCTGTACCACCCGAGGTTTGTGGTTGTACTCAGCAACATTCCAGCTACAGGACGGCGTTTGGTAAGTGATCTTGTCTAGACCAGACAACCCAGTGATCAACATCATGAGCTCCCATGTATGAACATGGGATACGATGACATGTGCCAGCCAAGTCAGCGCTCTCCCTTTAGTCGCCCCTTACAATAAAGATGGTTTGCCGAAGACCAAGGTAAGGAGTTTAGTCAATGATATATATTTTTTATTTTATGTGTTTATATGTTCTGGACGTCAAAATCAGTGACATAAAGTTCATCAAACAAGACAATTGATTATGAAAACGGCAATCGTCTGAAAACAAGTTGATATGATTCTCGAACGTCCACATGGTGCATTGCTTCATGCATCAGTCACGTGCAATGAGGATGGACAGACATCAATATAACCAATGAAAAACACAAGATTCTCACATATTCCCACGATTTTTAACGCAGCGAATTGAAACACATAAGTGTTGTATCTCTTCTCGACAAATGCAGATGATGTGTCTGTTTCTGGCACAGCGAACTTTCTGATGTTATCAACAAGTATTTCCTGGACTGAATCTAAACTCATGTTCATGCTGACATGCCTGTGAAAATCCTGTAACGATGGACCCCAGCATCCTATGTCTGACGTAAGAGACGTGTGACGGTTGTTCCAGCCGTGTAGATCGATGCGTGTAGATTAATTACAGGATCGTCTGGTCGTGAGTCGATATTTACATACTGGCGCCATCCAGCTGGAATAGCGTTTAATGTGGCGTAAATATGACAAAACAATATTGATGTCCACCTTTTAGCACTGCTCGTGGTAGAAAAAGTGATGTTCCCCTGAGTTATTCGATATTCTTGTGATTTGAGAAGGGTTCTTGATTTTTGTGTAACAGTATGGAGGAGGTAGCGTTCCTTTTCTGGTGACAGAAGAATACGTTGGTATGATGACGTTGTTGTCACGAACATCCGTCCCAGGAACCATAACGTTTTCGCGTTCAAACAGTATAACAATGTAGTAAACATTTCTGGCATAAGCTTGAAATGTGCGTTTTTCCCGCAGTGTCAAACTGATCGTTTCACAACTCATCGTTTCGCAACCGAAGCGTAACGGAATTCCTGTGAATATAACAACGTATAGTACCTCTGCTTTCTGCATGGTTCCTAGCAGGATTTACGCCATCGCTTTGCTCAATACTGCTGGTGTGCACTTGGCACTTACAAGCAAGCCATCAATTGTATATAATGTTAAAGGTATTTTTAGGAAATACAAATACCTCTCATTTCATAAACCTATACAAAGATTTTGTATTACATGAGTCTGTAAGACAAGCAGGTGTTAAACCAGCAAACAACACTGCAATGTGATAAACTGACAACTGCATTCTAAAGCCTTGTTTACATGCACCCCTTTGCCCCAGGGGGTAAAATACCTCTGGAGGTAAATATACCACCGTGGGGCAATTTTTGTCGTGTAAACAGGTCTAATAGGGGGGTAAATTTTTACCCCCAGGGGGTATTCTGCCCCTGGTCAAGAGGTAGGGCAAATTCAGTTACCCCTGGGGGTATTCTACCCCCAGGGGGTAAACGTGTCATGTAAACGGTTTATCAAGTTTAATCCAACCAAAGGTGGATTTGTATATCCTACCACCCCTGTTTATAATGGAATAGTTTTCCAGGAAATCTAAATATAGCTGTGATGCAACTTTTTGCTGTGCGCTATAAACCCTGTCAGTAGTCTGCAGCTGTAAACTGAAAACAACATGCCTCCGAAAACCAAGCACTTACGACGTGGTTATGCCTGGACAGATGATGAGACGAAGTGTCTGCTTAGTATCTGGGGAGACATGCACATTCAGTCACAACTGGACAGCCCTTCAAAAGCTGATACAGCTGTTTATTCAAAGGTGAGCAAGGCCATGAATGAACTGGGGTTTGAGAAAACTGCCCCACAATGCAAAGAACGAATGAAAACACTTAAAAAAGCCTACAGACAGTGTAGGGATTCACTTAAGAGGAGTGGACAGCCCCGGAAGCTCTGCAAATTTTATGAAGAGCTAAATGAAATTTTGGACACAAGACCTGCGACATCACCTGGAAAGGTCATTGAAAGTCTCCAGCAGTCAGTTGCATCGGACACAGACCTATCTGATCCTGAAGTTACTGACAACCATGTTACCGACACCATTGCTGATGATGTCGAACTTACTGACCCAGGAGATGATGAATTTGTTGAAAATGTTAAAAATGACCAACAAAACAATAATATGAAAACAGACAGAACAAAAGATGAAACTCAGATGAAGCAAAAAGGAAAACAAAGAAAAACCAAACTGCAAACCACCTTGGAAACTGTCATGGACAAGTTTGCTAAATCTAATGAAGACATTGAAGCAAGGCAAATTGAGTTGGAGAAGAAACAAATTGACCTGGAAATGAGGAAAATCGATGATGAAAGAGAAAAAAGGGAGTTTGAACTTAGAAAACAGGATAAAAAAGAAAGACAGAAAGCCTCTGACCGAGAACACCAATTGCGTATGCTACAGTTAATCATGAACACTCGCCAACCATACGCCATTCCATCATCCACCCAGTGTCCACCAATGCCTCGGCCTCCTATTGATCCGGTATATGATCCTTTTCAGGAAACAGTCCCTGGAACCAGCTCTGGTGCTACATCTCCAGTCATTTCTGACTACACCAAGAACCATGCCCCTCACCATGGTCAGGAAAGAACTAGAGGCAGCGTCACTCAAGAAGAGGACGGAAACAGCTACTACAATATCTAACTTGCTGTGGGATGATGTGTGAGCATTATCATTTTTAGTTTTGTTGTTCTTTAAAACCTTTTAAAGAATAAACAAAGGATGATGACAAAACTTTTGAGGAAAATATTTTATTTTGAACATTAAATACAAATGTTGCTTGTCACTTGTTCAGCCTTTCTGTTGCATTGGACATTTATGGAAATAAAATCATTGAAATTCTTTGTCTTGTTGTACTTTGTTTCAACAAAGTTAAACCTATCCTGTACACACTGTACGTATTGTCATGTTTATAAGATGAAGGTAAACAATTTATGCTGACTTCAGTAGATTAGGGGTTTTTGTGTAGAGAAGACCGATGAAGGTGTACATTGGTTTATCACTCCTCAGCAAACTGTAATGCTAGTGCATCTCGCACAGCAGATCCAGTGGTATCTTCTTGGCCTTGCGGTCCTTGGTCGTCAGCATGTACTTCGACCTCATCCAACCAGTCAGGGTTGAACATGTGGTCTGATTCACACATGTTATGCACAGCGACAGCGGCTACAACCACAGTTGGCACAAAGTCAACATCTAGGTCAATACGCCTCATGAAGCGCCTCCATCTTCCTTTGAAGCGTCCAAAAGTATTTTCAATGACCATCCGGGCACTGCTGAGGCGAAAGTTGAAGTATGACTTCTCATCTGATAGAGTCCCCCTGTTGCTGTAAGGTTTAAGGAGCCATTGATCATGAGACATGCGATAGGCCGGATCCGCAATGATGACGACAGGCATGTCAACTACATTGTCAGCAGTGCCCACTCTTTTCTTCCACTCAGGAGACTGTGGTAAGATGCGACCAGCATCTGCTGAAGCTTTAAATGCAGAATTAGAGAATACTCTGGCATCATGAACTCTACCTGGCCACCCAATGCACACATCTGTAAACTTGTACTTGTCATCACATACAGCCTGCAGTATTACTGAATACCACCCTTTCCTGTTCACGTAGTCAGCGTGAAACTGTTGTGGAGCAATGATAGGGATGTGCGTGGCATCAATAGCACCACCACAGTTCGGAAACCTCCATTTCTTCTGAAATCCTGATATTACTTTCTTCAGTTCCGTGCCCGTAGGAAACTTCACAGCATCTGGAAACACGTGTGTACAAATGGCATAACAGACTTCATGTACTACACAACAAACTGTTGACCTGTGAATCCCAAACAGATTACCAACTGTGCGATATTCTACTGTTGTTGCCAAGTAGTAAATTGTCACTGCTATTCTGTGTTCCGTTGTCAGAGCATCTCGAATGGGGCAATCTTTCTTAATGTAAGGATGTAGCATTTCGCAGATGCGTTGAAACATGGCTCTGGACATTCTGAAGTTTTCCTTCCACTGAGCGTCATCAAAATGTGGTACAGTTACCTCCCACCAAAATCTACTCCTTTCCTTTTCCCAAACAAGGCGTTCTCTAAGTAGTGATGAACCCACGCACAATATCAAAGTTTGAACAAATCTCTTCCGTCTTCTGGCTTTGCACAGACGTCTATACTTTTCCATGGTTAAAGAGAAGTGACAAGAAATATCAGTACCCCCTACCCCATACCTGTAATGTAAACGCAGACCCAATTTTGCCCTTTAGCCCTATGGGTAAATTTACCCAAGGGGGTAAAATACCCACGAGGGCAAATGGGGTGCATGTAAACAAGGCTTAAGATTAAGTACTGGCTGAGCTGAGCTGACCTGACAAATTAGCATGTATGAGTGCCGCCCACTGGCCCTTGCAACTGTGAGCGAATGAGCCCAAGGTTTCCGCGATCACGTGTAGAGCGAGGGGTGAAGCACGTGCAAGTCTTATGAGCACGCTACGCGAGCAATCAAGTTCATCGTCATGCACTCCACGTGTACTAACCTAAATCTGCTCAGCCTTTCACAAACCAAATGGACTTGCTCACTGTCGTGCACCACTTACTCATGAACGCGTTCTCTGCGCCAGTCCAAATCATCCCTGTTCACCAGTAAGTTCACAAATCACTACGTAACACTACAAATGCATCGTGTCAGTTCAAATTAGAGTCGCCGTCGAATTCAGTGGAAATATAGTTGTATAGACGCAGCGACTGTAGCGATAAAGACACAGTGACGGTAACCCAACACAGAGTACATAGGCAGGCGCAGTGATAATGATATGGGCAGGTGTAATGATAATCATACACAAAGCCGGTCGTCAGGTAATTTCAGTTGTCATGTGAGATGGGAGTCAATAGCTATTTCCCCTTGTATACAGAAGAAAAAGTCGACGTATTTCTGCAATACCTTTCTCGGTAGTTGAAGCTGAGGCCTGTTCTGCAGTACTTTCGTGATCTTTCGATCTGAGTCTAACTGCCCCTCATAAAATCAACACTTACAATGGACTGCACTTGGAACATCTGTACACAAAGAATGACACTGCCACATGACATTATGTCTTTTAAAGCATTTGGCAGAATCGAAGGAATACCTCCTGAATGTTTCCATCAGATTTACTTCTAGTTTCTTCTAGCTAATTTCACGCAGTTCATTAAAACAATCATTTTAGCTCGGTATCTTCACACCACAGGAGAGGTAATATATTTTTTTACATCTCCCCGGGCACTATAGCTTTCTTTTTTATATTTATTCCAGAGAATGGATTAGGTACAAGTTATCCCAACTTAGTGAAACCCTCTCCTATATACAATGCTTACATCCATGAAGTGAAACAAACTATGTACAGTAATAGAACGATATATACAAAGGGAGAATAAGCCATAAACAAATAATTATAGGGAATACATGTTTTTTTTACATGAGTAACATTATATCCAATCACTGAACCTTTTAGATTTTAATAAATATTTTTGAACTTCTTTAAAAATCTGGATATTATCACGGTACGGAAGATCTGCACAACCATTTAATAATAACTGTAGGTTTGCTGGTACTCTATTGCTACTAATTCTGTTAATGTTTTGAAACAGTTGTTGTCTGATATTAGAATATAAAGTACCTTTCATAAAATAATGATGAGGGTTTTCACAGGTAAATTTACACTTACATTCAAAGCTCTCTGTAAGACCATTTTTGTACAGATCATCATTTAATCTACTGTTTAAGTATCTTAGCTGGGTCATGAATTACATTGAGTTTCCTGTTACCAAATGAGAAATATCCTGGTGCTTTTGACATATGTGAGCTTATATTGCAGTGAGCTTAGCTTATATATGCGATTTAAAACTTTTAAGTGAGTCTGATTCTCTAACATATAAGGGGAGATTATTCCAAATTTGTGAAGATGATGGAAAAAAACGATTGACTGTAGAGACTTGTGCGGGAATAAGACAGGGAAAGATCACGAATGTTTCTAAAGATTATAATTTGTCTTAGATTAAGATTTTGTTGTAGATATTATAGAATAGAGACAGTTTTCGACATGTTCTTCTCTCTTTTAACAATTGCCAACCTGTTTCACTTAACAGAGATTCTCTAGTGGCATACTTTGGTAAACCAGTAACTATCCTCGCGACCTCAAACTGAACTTTTTCAATTTTATCAGTTAAATCTACCGAGCAACCATCCCACAATTCACAAGCATATTCAAGATGTGGTCTTATAAATAGAACATAAATTTTATCTAGAGTGTCTCTGTTTAACGTGAACTTTAATTTTCTCATTGATGAAAGCATCCTCACAATATTTTCAATATGAGCATTCCATTTACAATCAGAAGAAAGTATTACTCCAAGATGTTTGTGAGAGTTTTCGAATCGAACACATTGATTTTGAAATTCTAAATTCAAAACTGCTTTGTTATTCTTAAGACTGAAAAGTAAAGCTTCTGTTTTGTTGGGATTGTATGTCCTGTTAATCCTTCTCGATTTAAAATGGGTCACACATATAGACAAAATAACAGTATAATTCAATATCTTGATGTTTCATACGCCCCAAACCGTTTCGGTCATCAGAGGGGCAGACCCGAAGAATCAAAACACTTTGCGAGGATAGAGATATAATAAGAACATTTGGGATCACACACCCCACCCCAAGTCGAAATGATTCAAATGCTTCACACAATATTGTTCGGTGTAGACCTGTGTGATGGGATGGGATGTACCACCCGTGTTTAAACATAGAATATGTGTCGTTTGGATTTGGGCTGGCTTTATACTTACCTAAACTGGAATGCAGTCGCTGAAGGGATGATGTCATTCAATCAAAGGGTCCATACAGGATACAAATGTACCGTACTGTTTGACAAGCATTAGATGAGCCAGCACAGTGACAAGCATGCGGGGTAAAATCAATACCTCTACAGATTAACGCGTCTTGTAGAGCGATTTAGTTCAGCAAAACACCATCACGACATGATTCGCACGAGGAAATTGTACTTTTTTAACATTTCGACGAGAACTTGTTTCCCACTTGTTTGAAATGGAATGTTCTGAAGGGCGTTCCCATATATGCAAAGTGGGGTCATTTATCAGGTTGGCTAATACAAGCATTAAGTCCCCTTGGTCACTGGTGTGGTCATCTATTACATATTGGTGGTTTATAGAGGTTTTCGATTACAATATCCCCACCAGTTTCAGCTTTACATGCTCGTTTAACTGTAGTTACTAGCCCACAAAGTAATTAACAAACTCGAAATTCGAATGTAGAAGCTAAGCACATGATTATAAAAAGGTTAAATAATATCAATAACAAACAAGAAAACAAATGTCTGAATTTGTGATATGTTTTGATTATATTCATAAAAATTTAATAAGTCATCACGAAGCTTCAAGTATCATGAACATATTTATCAGGCTATAATATTTGCACTTATGACTTAGCAAGTTGGAAAGAATGATATATTTCCAAAAAGATCCCATGCAAATTAACCCGCCAGTCGGGGCCAGGGACTGTGGGGATATACTGGCCCGACCCGACGTTTACTAGTCACGGGCTAGCGGGTCATTTCACCATGAGGTAAAGGTACAGTAAGTTCTTGTGGTCTCTAATATGGTCATCTAGTAGTTGTGGCGATAGTAGTGGCGATACATAGAATATTTGTTGATTACATTGTCCTCACTTGTAAAACAATTTTAGATTTCCATGCTAACTTTACATAGTTAACTGCGATAATCTAGGTTTTGTTTACTGTGCTGAAAAGCTAGCGATATGACAAAAAAATTTACTTGCACTCAACGGTTTGTATCTAGAGCTTTGTCACTTATTCCACATCAGTGCCTGTTATCCAGCTCCTGTCAACTCAAAGGTTACTTTTGTTTTCCATGAATGTGATGATAGATCTCCCCACCCTTCAGTGTTCGAGTTTCTCTCCCCTTTTGTACTGTGAATAATGGTTCATGTCACCCCATCACAAACACTTTGATTCAGAGAGCATTCGATTAGTTATACATTACGTAATGCAGACCAACTTTACTTTACAAAGAGCTATGGATGGTGTCTTATGGATTATTTATTTTTTATTAAGTGGTAGGTCAACACATTATTCCATTTGTCTCCTCTTTGTGTTTGAAAGTTATGATCATGTATCGATTATCTATAATCTGATGAAAGAACAGAAAAAGGGTGAGCATCTCTTGTATTTTATTACATCGTATTTCGATTGCCAATATCCATGTGACAGCTTCACACTAAAGACATTTGTTGTAAAAATATACACATTTGTGTTTTCATCTGTGAAAAAACAACAACACGAGAACATGCACACAAAAAGTAACTGTAATTTAGAAACATTCGAAAACAGTCCATGTACTTTTAATATTAGAGAATCGAATTGGTAGAATTGAAGAGTGAATGAGTGAGTTCATATTTAACGTCACATCCGCAATATCTCAGCCATATCGTGACGAGAACATTCAACAATGAAAAAGATCATATGTACATTATAAAAACCTGCCAGCGAAGGACAGTAAAACAACTAGAATATCACAAATGGGACTAAAACTAGCGTGGACAGTTAGAACTGATATCACTTTACGGAAAATACAATATAAAACCAGGCTATAGATTGCCAACAACTGCAGGTATATCACCATACTAGGGACCATGGGGACTTGCAGTACCTTTGCTTACTGCATGGACCCTAGCTGGATTTACATCATCCCTTCAGTTGTTAGCAATTTAGTCACATCTAGCCAAAAATTAAAAATACACATATAATACGATTACAAACAGTGGAAAGTTTAAACGTACATGAAATGTCTTGGGGACTTACGTACCCTGTCAGGAGGACAATATTTTTCCTGTACTTCAACCCCCTTTGAGGGTACAGCCACTAACAATTCAAGTTACTAATATAAACTACCATGAATTAAAATGCAACTATCTCCAGAACATAATAATCAAAATTCAGTGATGAAATCAATTTCTTTTAAAACTCCAAGAATTAAATGAGAACTTACGGTGTTAAAAAGGTCTTTAATTGTTTTTACATTGAAATATTTATCCCTTATGATGGAGAAATCAACACAGTCAAGCAGGATATGCTTGACCGTGGTTCTGTCAATACAAGGGATGCAAAACGGAGGATCCTCACCTTTTAAAAGGTATTCATGAGTCTACCTCGTATGGCCAATACGACATCGCCGCATGATTACTTCTTCAAATCTGAACTGACAACCCAAGTAGGTATAGCCAACATAAGGTTTTATTGCATGTAATATATTTCTGCCCACTTGGGTGTCCCACTTCTTCTTCATCAGATCACGGATATAAGATCTAAAGGGGGCTTTACAGTCAGTGTAAGGAATAAGAAGTGGTGTCAGGGATTTGTTGTGTGCTGCCCTAGCAACAGCAAGATCGGCCATCATGTTCCCAGAAATGCCTACGTGACTGGGTAACCATCAAAAGACGATGTCGCATTGGCCAGTGGCAAGATTATTATACAATTCAATAATTTCTATTAAAAGTGGCTGTTTACAAAAAATATTTTTAATAGCCTGAAGGCAAGAAAGAGAGTCTGAATAGATTATATACTGTTTATGTTTAGGGTGTCTTTGAACGTATTACAGAGCTATTAATATGGCACTAGCTTCAGCTGTAAAAATAGAACTCTTATCTGGTAATCTAGAAGATATTGTTCTGGATCCAATGACAGAGGCACAAGACACTGTGCCATCGTCCTTGGACCCATCTGTAAATAAGGATTTATAATTGCCATATTTATCTTTTAATTGATTATAGACTTGTTTATATTGTAATTCATTCCTTTCTGATTTTTAAAGGTGGTCAATGTTAGGTCTATTTGGGGCTTAACCAACTGCCAAAGAGGAGAAGAAAGAAGACGGAAAGGGGCTATATTGTCCAGCTCAATGCTGGCAGCAGCAATAAGTGGTTTTATTCTTAATCCAAGAGGCGGAACAAGATAAGATTTCTTATTGTATAAATCCTCATACAGGGGATTTAAAACACCGTTAAATGCACGGTTCGACAAGGTTGGGATATAGTTTCGTTACATACAGTAACTGTAAAGCTAATTTTATACGTCGCTGCTCAAGAGATGATTCATCATCCTCGACATACAGACTGTCAACAGGTGAAGTTCTAAAGGAACCAAGACAAAGTCTTAGACCTTGGTGATGGACAGAATCAAGAAGTTTGAGGTTGCTTTTACAGGTTCCACCATACACGACGGAGCCATGATCAAGTTTTGAATGGACCAGTGATCGATATAGGTGTAAGAGGGTCGTTTGATCCCCTCCCCACTTGGAATTAGAAACAACTTTCAATAAGTCAAGTGCCTTCAGGCATTTACTTTTAAGGGACTTAATATGAGGCAGCAATGTTAAGTGGGAGTCAAAGATTAGGCCAAAAAACATGGCATCCTTTACAACTTTGATGGGAGTGCCATCTAGAGACAGTTCTGGGTCCTTATGTGGCTTGTATTTTCTACAAAAAATGTATACAATTAGTTTTGGATTTAGAAAATTTGCCTCCTCGACAACTTTGATAGCTGTGCTACTTAGAAATAGTTTTGGGTCTTTATGAGGTTTATATTTACGGCAGAAGTGTATATAATTGGTTTTTGATTTAGAAAATGTGAAGCCGTTTTCAAGACACCATCTATGTATTTTGTTTAAACACAACTGCAGTTTCCGTTCAATAGTATGCAAATTCTTCCCACGACAGGAAATATTGAAATCATCCCCAAATAACGATCCATCAATTGAATCATTTAAAACTTTTGAGAAACTATTTATCTTTATACTAAAAAGTGTGACAGATAAAATGCTGCGGGGTAGAACCCACGCGGACTTAAAATTGTCTGTTATTTAAAAAGTTGTCTATGAATTCAGGCAAACGACCTCGCAAACTGAAATCATGTAAATCTCTCTAAATGCCATAGTTCCAGTTTATGTCATGTGCTTTTTCGAGATAAAAAAAGATAGACACAGTATGTTGTTTATTAATTATTGCGTTTTTAACAAATGATTCAAATCGCACTAACTGATCGACAGTTTGGAATCATTTGTTAAAAACGTGCTGATTAATAAACAACATGCTGTGTCTATCTTTTTTGATCTTGAGAAGGCATATGACACAACCTGGACATATGGCATTTAGAGAGATTTACATGATTTCGGTTTGCGAGGTCGTTTGCCTTAATTCATAGCCAACTTTTTAAATAACAGACAATTTCAAATCCGCGTGGGTTCTACCCTGTCTGATCATTACTATCAGGATCAGGGTGTTCCACAAGGCAGTTTTTTGTCTGTTACACTTTTTGGTATAAAGATAAATAGTTTATCGAAAGTTTTGAATGATTCAATGACCCGTGAAGGTCCCGGGGTAGAAAAGGCCTTCAGCAACCTATGCTTGCCACAAAAGGCGACTATGCTTGTCGTAAGAGGCGACTAACGGGATCGGGTGGTCAGGCTTGCTGCTTTGGTTGACACATGTTATCGGTTCCCAAATTACGCAGATCTATGCTCATGTTGTTGATCACTGGATTGTCTAGTCCAGACTCGATTATTTACAGACCGCCGCCATATAGCTGGAATATTGCTGAGTGCGGCGTAAAACTAAAGTCACTCACTCATTAAAACCATGTATCACTATCTATTTAAAAGGACTTTAAATGTGTGAGTGAGTTAAAGTTTTTAGCCATTGCGGCATCTTTCCAGTCCAATCGTGACTTAAAGTAGTAATATATTCGCAATAAATGCAAGTTGTGAAAAAAACGTCCACGGAGGACGGTAAAACCAACTAGAATAGCACAGTAACAAGAAGATTTGCATTTAAGGAACTGCAATAGTGCAAAACTATTGAAATGTATTGCAGATTCTATTCGTAAACCATTGTGCCTTTTATTCAATAAATCGTTATCTTCTGGTACCTATCCTAGTAGATGGAAGGAAGCTCATGTCATGCCGCTTTATAAAAAGGGAGATAAATCTAGTTGTAGTAATTACAGACCCATTTCATTAATCAGTTATTTAGGAAACATCTTAGAGAGAATTGTCATGAAGCATATATCTAATTATTTTCTGGACAACAGATTGTTATATAAATATCAATCAAGATTCGTAGGCCATTCTACGACTCATCAGTTAATAGAATTATACAACAATATTTGCTCAGCTCTAGATAGACGTGAAGACTATTGCATGTTTTTTTGTGTGATGTTTCAAAGGCCTTTGACAGAGTATGGCACAGAGGATTACTGCTTAAATTAATTAGCTACGGCATATGTGAAGAATTACTTAAATGGATTCAGTGTTACATCAGTGGTAGAACTCAAAAGGTGTTTTTAAATGGTTCATTATCAAACCCCGATTCACTTGCAGCGGGGGTACCCCAGGGATCAGTCCTCGGCCCCTTTCTGTTCATAGTATACGTTAATGATATTGCCGATGAACGTGACTGTGCTGCATGCTTGTTCGCCGATGATACATCAATGGGATTTTCATCTATCAATCACAGGCTTATGCAAGATACACTCAATAGGAATCTAGAAATTGTATCTTGTTGGAGAGATTTACATGATTTCAGTTTGCGAGGTCGTTTGGCTGAATTCATAGACAACTTTTTAAATAACAGACAATTTTAAGTCCGCGTGGGTTCTACCCTGCAGCATTTTATCTGTCACACTTTTTAGTATAAAGATAAATAGTTTCTCAAAAGTTTTAAATGATTCAATTGATGGATCGTTATTTGGGGATGATTTCAATATTTCCTGTCGTGGGAAGAATTTGCATACTATTGAACGGAAACTGCAGTTGTGTTTAAACAAAATACATAGATGGTGTCTTGAAAACGGCTTCACATTTTCTAAATCAAAAACCAATTATATACACTTCTGCCGTAAATATAAACCTCATAAAGACCCAAAACTATTTCTAAGTAGCACAGCTATCAAAGTTGTCGAGGAGGCAAATTTTCTAAATCCAAAACTAATTGTATACATTTTTTGTAGAAAATACAAGCCACATAAGGACCCAGAACTGTCTCTAGATGGCACTCCCATCAAAGTTGTAAAGGATGCCATGTTTTTTGGCCTAATCTTTGACTCCCACTTAACATTGCTGCCTCATATTAAGTCCCTTAAAAGTAAATGCCTGAAGGCACTTGACTTATTGAAAGTTGTTTCTAATTCCAAGTAGGGAGGGGATCAAACGACCCTCTTACACCTATATCGATCACTGGTCCATTCAAAACTTGATCATGGCTCCGTCGTGTATGGTGGAACCTGTAAAAGCAACCTCAAACTTCTTGATTCTGTCCATCACCAAGGTCTAAGACTTTGTCTTGGTTCCTTTAGAACTTCACCTGTTGACAGTCTGTATGTCGAGGATGATGAATCATCTCTTGAGCAGCGACGTATAAAATTAGCTTTACAGTTACTGTATGTAACGAAACTATATCCCAACCTTGTCGAACCG
Organism: Haliotis asinina; assembly: GCF_037392515.1. Classification (NCBI taxonomy): domain Eukaryota; kingdom Metazoa; phylum Mollusca; class Gastropoda; order Lepetellida; family Haliotidae; genus Haliotis; species Haliotis asinina. Next base: position 42,909,369 of record NC_090293.1, read on the forward strand.
TGCATTTAACGGTGTTTTAAATCCCCTGTATGAGGATTTATACAATAAGAAATCTTATCTTGTTCCGCCTCTTGGATTAAGAATAAAACCACTTATTGCTGCTGCCAGCATTGAGCTGGACAATATAGCCCCTTTCCGTCTTCTTTCTTCTCCTCTTTGGCAGTTGGTTAAGCCCCAAATAGACCTAACATTGACCACCTTTAAAAATCAGAAAGGAATGAATTACAATATAAACAAGTCTATAATCAATTAAAAGATAAATATGGCAATTATAAATCCTTATTTACAGATGGGTCCAAGGACGATGGCACAGTGTCTTGTGCCTCTGTCATTGGATCCAGAACAATATCTTCTAGATTACCAGATAAGAGTTCTATTTTTACAGCTGAAGCTAGTGCCATATTAATAGCTCTTTAATACGTTCAAAGACACCCTAAACATAAACAGTATATAATCTATTCAGACTCTCTTTCTTGCCTTCAGGCTATTAAAAATATTTTTTGTAAACAGCCACTTTTAATAGAAATTATTGAATTGTATAATAATCTTGCCACTGGCCAATGCGACATCGTCTTTTGATGGTTACCCAGTCACGTAGGCATTTCTGGGAACATGATGGCCGATCTTGCTGTTGCTAGGGCAGCACACAACAAATCCCTGACACCACTTCTTATTCCTTACACTGACTGTAAAGCCCCCTTTAGATCTTATATCCGTGATCTGATGAAGAAGAAGTGGGACACCCAAGTGGGCAGAAATATATTACATGCAATAAAACCTTATGTTGGCTATACCTACTTGGGTTGTCAGTTCAGATTTGAAGAAGTAATCATGCGGCGATGTCGTATTGGCCATACGAGGTAGACTCATGAATACCTTTTAAAAGGTGAGGATCCTCCGTTTTGCATCCCTTGTATTGACAGAACCACGGTCAAGCATATCCTGCTTGACTGTGTTGATTTCTCCATCATAAGGGATAAATATTTCAATGTAAAAACAATTAAAGACCTTTTTAACACCGTAAGTTCTCATTTAATTCTTGGAGTTTTAAAAGAAATTGATTTCATCACTGAATTTTGATTATTATGTTCTGGAGATAGTTGCATTTTAATTCATGGTAGTTTATATTAGTAACTTGAATTGTTAGTGGCTGTACCCTCAAAGGGGGTTGAAGTACAGGAAAAATATTGTCCTCCTGACAGGGTACGTAAGTCCCCAAGACATTTCATGTACGTTTAAACTTTCCACTGTTTGTAATCGTATTATATGTGTATTTTTAATTTTTGGCTAGATGTGACTAAATTGCTAACAACTGAAGGGATGATGTAAATCCAGCTAGGGTCCATGCAGTAAGCAAAGGTACTGCAAGTCCCCATGGTCCCTAGTATGGTGATATACCTGCAGTTGTTGGCAATCTATAGCCTGGTTTTATATTGTATTTTCCGTAAAGTGATATCAGTTCTAACTGTCCACGCTAGTTTTAGTCCCATTTGTGATATTCTAGTTGTTTTACTGTCCTTCGCTGGCAGGTTTTTATAATGTACATATGATCTTTTTCATTGTTGAATGTTCTCGTCACGATATGGCTGAGATATTGCGGATGTGACGTTAAATATGAACTCACTCATTCACTCTTCAATTCTACCAATTCGATTCTCTAATATTAAAAGTACATGGACTGTTTTCGAATGTTTCTAAATTACAGTTACTTTTTGTGTGCATGTTCTCGTGTTGTTGTTTTTTCACAGATGAAAACACAAATGTGTATATTTTTACAACAAATGTCTTTAGTGTGAAGCTGTCACATGGATATTGGCAATCGAAATACGATGTAATAAAATACAAGAGATGCTCACCCTTTTTCTGTTCTTTCATCAGATTATAGATAATCGATACATGATCATAACTTTCAAACACAAAGAGGAGACAAATGGAATAATGTGTTGACCTACCACTTAATAAAAAATAAATAATCCATAAGACACCATCCATAGCTCTTTGTAAAGTAAAGTTGGTCTGCATTACGTAATGTATAACTAATCGAATGCTCTCTGAATCAAAGTGTTTGTGATGGGGTGACATGAACCATTATTCACAGTACAAAAGGGGAGAGAAACTCGAACACTGAAGGGTGGGGAGATCTATCATCACATTCATGGAAAACAAAAGTAACCTTTGAGTTGACAGGAGCTGGATAACAGGCACTGATGTGGAATAAGTGACAAAGCTCTAGATACAAACCGTTGAGTGCAAGTAAATTTTTTTGTCATATCGCTAGCTTTTCAGCACAGTAAACAAAACCTAGATTATCGCAGTTAACTATGTAAAGTTAGCATGGAAATCTAAAATTGTTTTACAAGTGAGGACAATGTAATCAACAAATATTCTATGTATCGCCACTACTATCGCCACAACTACTAGATGACCATATTAGAGACCACAAGAACTTACTGTACCTTTACCTCATGGTGAAATGACCCGCTAGCCCGTGACTAGTAAACGTCGGGTCGGGCCAGTATATCCCCACAGTCCCTGGCCCCGACTGGCGGGTTAATTTGCATGGGATCTTTTTGGAAATATATCATTCTTTCCAACTTGCTAAGTCATAAGTGCAAATATTATAGCCTGATAAATATGTTCATGATACTTGAAGCTTCGTGATGACTTATTAAATTTTTATGAATATAATCAAAACATATCACAAATTCAGACATTTGTTTTCTTGTTTGTTATTGATATTATTTAACCTTTTTATAATCATGTGCTTAGCTTCTACATTCGAATTTCGAGTTTGTTAATTACTTTGTGGGCTAGTAACTACAGTTAAACGAGCATGTAAAGCTGAAACTGGTGGGGATATTGTAATCGAAAACCTCTATAAACCACCAATATGTAATAGATGACCACACCAGTGACCAAGGGGACTTAATGCTTGTATTAGCCAACCTGATAAATGACCCCACTTTGCATATATGGGAACGCCCTTCAGAACATTCCATTTCAAACAAGTGGGAAACAAGTTCTCGTCGAAATGTTAAAAAAGTACAATTTCCTCGTGCGAATCATGTCGTGATGGTGTTTTGCTGAACTAAATCGCTCTACAAGACGCGTTAATCTGTAGAGGTATTGATTTTACCCCGCATGCTTGTCACTGTGCTGGCTCATCTAATGCTTGTCAAACAGTACGGTACATTTGTATCCTGTATGGACCCTTTGATTGAATGACATCATCCCTTCAGAAGTTAGCGATTGCATTCCAGTTTAGGTAAGTATAAAGCCAGCCCAAATCCAAACGACACATATTCTATGTTTAAACACGGGTGGTACATCCCATCCCATCACACAGGTCTACACCGAACAATATTGTGTGAAGCATTTGAATCATTTCGACTTGGGGTGGGGTGTGTGATCCCAAATGTTCTTATTATATCTCTATCCTCGCAAAGTGTTTTGATTCTTCGGGTCTGCCCCTCTGATGACCGAAACGGTTTGGGGCGTATGAAACATCAAGATATTGAATTATACTGTTATTTTGTCTATATGTGTGACCCATTTTAAATCGAGAAGGATTAACAGATCCCAGTCATTGTTCAATCACTTGAAATTTTATGTTCGCTTCACCAACGATTGTTGTACAGAGTGATATTCAGCAAGTGCTCTTGAATGTGGCATTATCTTTGTGTCCAATCCTGACCATACAGACAGTAGCACTGAAGTTACAGATACGGCACAGAATTTAAGAAATGATTCAACAGTCTCTATTTTTCAGTGTTAGTTCAGTCATCTAATGAGTGAAAACGACAGAAGTACAAATATTCATGGTCAATATGTCATAGTTGGATGGGTGCTCAAGAATCCTTCATAATGGCCTTGTTACCTATCGGTGGCGTTCGACCCGTGGAGGCCTGGGCTCGAATAGGTAAGGATAAATAACCCATGTTCTTTCGTAAGAGGCGACTAACGGAATCGAGTGGTCAGTCTCGCTGACTTGGTTGACGGATGTCTCCGTACACCAGCTGTGTGTAGATGCACATGCCGATCACTAAAGTGTCCAGTTCAGGCTCTGTTATTTACAGTGAGTCTGTAAGTTAAAATGTTACATCACATCGGCAATATTACATATTACAGTCATACAGCGATGAAAACAAGGTGATTAATTTCAAATAGCTGCCGGCAAAGTACAGTAAAACCAACTAGTCTATCACATACATGTATGTGTGTTAAAAGTAGTAATGTCATCTAAAACACTTATCTATAGAAGACAATAGAACATAAAAACAGGCAATAGATCGCCAACAACTGAAGGTAGATCACATACTAGGGACCATGGAGACTTACAGTACCTTTGCTACTTGCATGGGCCCTAGTTGGATATTCACCGTCCCTTCATCTGTTAGCAGTTTATACACATTTAAGCATACTGTGAAAATACACATATGGTGCGATTAAAACAGTGGAAAGCGTTAATGTAATTTGAATGTTTGGGACTTACGTATCCTCTCACAAGGGCAATATTGTAACGCACCTTAACACCATCCACAACCAGCAACAGGTGGAAGGGTAACTGCTCACTTGTGCACCTGAAAAACAAAATATTTTCCCATCGGCAGTAAACTCTTTCAAAATAGGAAGACATTTGTTATACGAACAGCATTGTCACCTAAAACCGTCCTGTTTCCAGAACGATTAGCAACGCTAACTAAAAGATATTATATTCATTAAAGACAGTTTGCAACTCATCTGATGATTAAGACATTGTTTCAAGTAAACAAAAAAATCAAACCGTTTACAAAAATCAATAAATTCAGTATGCTCAAGGCCATGTATTTTCCATGTACATATCGTGGTCATTTCATTCAGATCACAGCATGTTGATCTGCATTAGTATTCTTAGAGGTTTCTGTATCGGTCCCAGTTAAAATCTTCTGAAACTGAAGTATTTATTACCCTTGAGATTCTTTTTGACAGCGGCCGGAACCCCACATATATATTCCAGACTTTGAACGTAGCTTATGAGCTAGCTCTCTCTCTCGATCGATCGATGTGTCATTATCTAGAGGCACCCATGAAGAGCCACCTCCTCGTGGTGGGTGCTGGGTAATGCTAAGTGCTCTTCTCCCGTGTGGACCCGGGATAGAATGTGTCCACAGCACCCCATTGCTTGTCGTAAGAGGCGACTAAATTGGGCAACCTGTTGGCCGTGGGTTGCGTCCCGTGTCGGTGGAGGACGGGAACCTGGTGGTTGAGGGCATTTGGGCTTTTAACTACTTTCCATTTGCCTAACACACCACTTTGGCCCTTACTTCACCTAGACGGGTGGTTGAATTGGCCCGATTCAACCAATCGGCTGGTCATGCCAAGCCCTGTGCATGAATTATATATATATGTCATTGCACAAATTTTATTTGGACTTTTAATTTCGGTCTTGGCTGAATTATTCATCGACTTTTCTGGTTTTGGAATGTATTTGAAGTTCTGAATTTTGCCTAGAGTCTTATGCCCAGAAGGCGGTGGCTCATGGGCCAATCTGGTGGATTAATTCTTTGTAATTCTTCTACTGGAGTATATCATCCGGGTATCCTTGGTGCTGCAAGCTGGAGGCCCGCTTGCTTTAGCATTGTCCTTGTGATACTCCGTGGTGGGTGGGGAGCTCGGATGATGAACCATATTACACTAACTATGGCGTATGAAACCCCAACCAAAAAAACAAAACGTCCACTTGATATTGACCCTGTTGATACTGACCATAGACCGTCTGCATCTATTGAATATTGGCCGCGTTTCATTGTTATTGAGACTCAAGAGAAGACACCGTTAAAGGTGAACCCCTTTGCTGTATCCAAGGGTATTCAAGGTGTTGCAGGAGAGGTGAAAAACATTAGACGCTTGCGTTCGGGTGCCCTGCTAGTCGAATGCGGGAAAAAGCAACAAGCAACGAACCTGATGAACATGAAATCTTTCGTGGGCATTCCCGTCACGGTCTCTGCTCACAAGACCTTGAATACTAGTAAAGGTATCATCAGAGATCGTGATCGATTGTTTGCTGATATGTCCGAAATTGACATAGGATCAGAAATGAAAGATCAAGGTGTGCTGTATGTGAAGCGCTTTTCAACCCGAAAAAACAATGAAACATTCCAAACTAATACCTATCTGTTTACTTTTTCATGTCCAAATGCTCCTAAATCAGTGAAGGCAGGCTATTGTAACATACAAGTTGATACCTACATCCCCAACCCGCTCAGGTGTTTTAAATGCCAGAAATATGGACATGGCGTGAATACTTGCACATTGTCTGTTGTGTGTGCTCACTGTGGTGAGAAGACACACACAACAGAAGATTGTGATAGTGATTATAAAAAATGCACCAATTGCTCAGACGACCATTCTTCATTTTCTAAGCAATGTCCTATTTGGAAAGAGCAAATGGAAATCAATAAAATCAAATTTACTCAAAATATCTCTTTTTCCGAGGCCAAAAAACTGGTAAAGACATCTGATCTTCCACAAACTTATGCTACAGTAGCAAAAACATCATCGGGATCTAAATCTAACACTACATCAACCACAGGCTGCCAAACTACCTTGACTTGGGTAAATTGCGATTCTCCACAGCTTTTGTACCCTGCTATATCATCACAGACTGAGGAATCACTTCCTAGTACCTCAAAGTCTTCTTCTGATCACAAATCATCATCTCAGTCAAACTCAAAGTCTCAATCCACAGCTGATAGTCAACAAACTGCGAAAAATAAACCGAAGCCAAAGCCTGATGCTTCAAAACAACAAAGTGGCAGAGCTCCAAAAGGGTCACAGAACAAAATTCAATTGTTCTATAAATACGGGTCTCTTCAAGACATGGACGTTTCTGAAAACGTCCATTCTAGGGCACATAGCTTGTCGCCCTCCAAAAGAGTGCGGGGTAGATCCCCAATAAATCCCCCTAAAAGATAGTTTATTCCAATAATATTGTACAGTGGAACTGCAGAGGATTAAGGACTAATTTACATGAATTACAGCTATTAGTCCAAGATTTTATACCTTCAGCGATATGTCTCCAATAGACATATTTAAAACAAACAGATACATTTAATTTTCGTCCGTTTAATACATATCATTGTTTTTCACCTCCGGGTGATAGGGCCACTGGCGGATTATCCATTCTAGTGAAACAAAACGTTATTCAAAGCCCTGTTTCACTTAATACTAATATGCAGGCTGTTGCAGTGAGAATTACCTTACATGTAGCGTTTACGCTATGCTCTCTTTATATTTCTCCGTCTTCGACGTTTGCTAAAACTGATCTTCAAGCTCTATATGATCAGCTCCCGAAGCCCTGTATTATAATGGGAGATTTAAATGGGCACAACCCACTCTGGGGTAGTGTAACTACAAACACTAAAGGGAAATTGTTGGAGGACTTTTGTTCTGATAATGATTTATGTATTTATAATGATGGTTCCAACACATATTTACACCCTGGTACAGGGACCTATTCTGCTCTTGACTTGTCACTGACAACTTCCGAACTACTAAATGAATTCGAATGGTCAGTCCACGATGACCTCTGTGGAAGTGACCATTTTCCTACTATGTTAAAAGCTGTAACTCCATCCGATGTTCCTCCATCATCAAGACGAAATTTTAAAAAGGCTAACTGGGCTTTATATGAAACACTGTGTGCTGAAAAACTTAAACCTGAACGTTTTATTGACGTTCCCGATGCTATTAAATGCTTTTCGGATGAACTGAATTCCATAGCTGATGAGTGTATACCAAAGTCCTCTGTAGTTCCACACATAAGAAAACCATGGTTCAACGATGAGTGCAAACAAGCTAGGAAGGCAAGGAAAAAAGCAGAACATTATTTCCGTCGCCATCCTATGGTGCATAATTTAAATAAATTTAAAATTTTAAATGCTAAAGCACGGCGTACTTTTAAACAGAACAAACGCCAATCTTGGCAAAATTATGTATCTAAAATAAATTCTCGGACACCCATGTCCAAGGTATGGAACATGGTCCAGAAAATCAAAGGTAAAGGTACTAAATCTACTGTCCATCATCTTAAACATGAAGATCAATTACCTACTGATAAATCAGATATCGCAAATAAACTGGGCGAAACCCTTGCTAAACACTCTTCCTCTTCTAATTATTTACCTAAATTCCAGCAGTATCAAAAACAACAAGAAAAGAAAACTATTAATTTCAATTCTGATAATGGGGAAGATTATAATGAAACGTTTTCTATTCATGAACTCCATACTGCTCTTGATCAGGCTCATGACACTGCTACTGGAGCTGATAACATACATTATCAACTCCTGAAGCACTTACCAGAATCCTGCCTAGAAACTCTCCTAAATATTTTTGATGATATTTGGACATCGGGTAACTTTCCTCCGTCATGGCGTGACGCCATAGTAGTACCAATACCTAAACCTGGACGTGATCATACGGATCCGTCCAATTATCGTCCGATTTCATTAACAAGCTGTGTTTGCAAGACCATGGAACGCATGATAAATAATCGACTTGTTTGGTACTTGGAAACCAATAACCTTATCACAGATATACAATGTGGTTTCCGGAAAAACAGAAGTACTGTCGATCACTTAGTGCGTTTAGAATCATTTCTAAAAAACGCACTGATTAACAAACAACACGCTGTGTCTATCTTTTTTGATCTTGAAAATGCATATGACACTACTTGGAAATATGGCATTTTACGAGATTTACATGACTTCGGGTTGCGAGGTCGTTTGCCTGAATTTATTGCCAAGTTTTTAAATAACAGACAATTCCAGGTCCGCGTGGGCTCTACCCTGTCTGATCATTACGATCAGGATCAGGGTGTTCCACAAGGCAGTATTTTGTCAGTCACTCTTTTTAGCATCAAGATCAACAGTTTATCTAAAGTTTTAAACGATTCAATTGATGGATCGTTATTTGTGGATGATTTTAATATTTCTTGTCGTGGTAAAAATATGCATACCATTGAACGGCAATTGCAGTTGTGTTTAAACAGGATTAATAAATGGTGTCTTGAAAACGGCTTTAAATTTTCTAAATCGAAAACTAACTGCATACATTTTTGTCGTAAATACAAACCACATAAAGACCCTGAACTGTCTCTAGATGGGACGCCCATTAAAGTTGTGAAGGAAGCCAAATTCTTGGGTCTAATCTTTGATTCACACTTAACGTTTTTACCACATATTAAATCACTTAAAACTAAATGCCTGAAAGCTCTTGACTTGTTGAAAGTGGTTTCAAATTCAAAATGGGGAGGAGATCAAGCCACCCTTCTCCATTTATATCGATCACTCGTTCGTTCTAAACTTGATTATGGCTCCATCGTCTATGGTGGCGCCTGCAAAAGCAATCTTAAACTTCTTGATCCTGTCCATCACCAAGGTCTAAGACTTTGTCTTGGGTCCTTCAGAACTTCACCTGTTGACAGTCTTTACGTTGAGGCCGATGAACCATCTCTTGCACAACGCTGTATCAAATTATCTTTACAATATATCATAAAACTATACTCTAACGAATCTAACCCTGCATATAACTGTGTCTTCAATCCCCTTTATGAGGATTTGTATAGCAAAAAGTCTTCTTTTGTTCCACCTCTTGGGCTCAGAATAAAGCCGTTTATTGCTGCTGCTGGTATTGAGCTGAACAATATAGCTCCTTCCCGTCTTCTTTCCTCTCCACCATGGCAGTTGGTTAGGCCACAGGTTGACCTAACATTAACTACATTTACAAAAAACAGAAACTAATGAATTACAGTATAAACAAGAATATAATCAATTGAAACATAAATATAACAATTACAAATCCTTATTTACAGATGGTTCCAAGGACGGTGGTGCAGTTGCTTGTGCTACTGTCATTGGATCGAGAACAATATCTTCTAGATTACCAGATAATAGTTCTATTTTTACAGCAGAAGCTAACGCCATATTAACAGCTCTTAAATATATTCAAAGACACCCTAAACGTAAGCAGTATATGATATATTCCGACTCTCTTTCTTGTCTTCAGGCTATTAAAAATATTTCTTGTAAACATCCGCTTTTAATTGAAATTATTGAATTGTATAATACTCTTGCTACTGGCCAATACGACATCGTCTTTTGTTGGTTACCCAGTCACGTAGGTATTTCTGGAAATGTGATGGCCGATCTTGCTGCCAAGGCGGCTCTCAACAAATCTGTGACACCACTTTTTCTTCCATATTCAGATTACAAAGCTTGCATTAGAACGTATATCCGTGATCTGATGCAGAAGAAGTGGGACACTCAAGTAGGTATCAATAAATTACATGAAATAAAACCGTATATTGGTTACACCTACTTGGGTTGTCAGTCCAGATTTGAGGAGGTCATCATGCGACGATGTCGTATTGGCCACACAAGATATACACATAAATATTTGCTTAAAGGTGAGGATCCTCCGTTTTGTATCCCTTGTGATGGAAGAATCACAGTGAAGCATATCCTGCTTGACTGTGTCGAGTATTCCATCACAAGGGATCAGTATTTTAATTCACGAACTCTGAAGGATCTTTTTAATAACACAAGCTCTCATTTAATCATTGCATTTTTAAAAGAATTAGATTTATTGTCTGGTTTGTAAATAGATAAATATTTTATGATTGGAAGTTTAAATTGAGAACTGTGCTTGTTAGTGGTTGAAGTACTGTAAAACTATTGTCCCCCTGAGAGGGTACGTAAGTCCACAAACATTCAAAGTAAATTCAAACTTTCATGTTTTTAATCGTAGCATAAGTGTCTTTTTATTTGCATGGCTAGGTTTCCCAAATTGCTGACGGCTGAGGGGATGATGTAAATCCAGCTAGGGTCCATGCAGGTAGCCAAGGTACTGTAAGTCCCCATGGTCCCTAGTATGGTGATCTACTTTCAGTTGTTAGCAATCTATAGCCCATTTTTTATCTTGTATTGTCCTCTATAGATCAATTGTTTTAGGTATAGGTACTAGTTTTATATTCTCATCTGTGATATTCTAGTTGTTTTACTGTCTCTCGTTGACAGGTTTTATAATAGATATATATATTTCATTTCAGTATTAAATGTTCTCGTCACGATATGGCTGAGATATTGCCAATGTGACGATAAATATTAACTCACTCACTCACTCATTATCTAGATGAAGTGAAGCTTCCATGAAACACACTTTCCACTTTCATCCCGCTTATATCTTATCTTATATATATATATATATATGTTTTTGTTTCAGTCCTGACCAAATATGTTTAACTGTTGAGTTATCTGATGCTGTATTGATGCTAGCGTTACTGCAAGGTTACTCATGGATGGCCTAAAAGGCCGACACGGGGCACCGATTAAATACTTTTGATTGAAGCTTTGTTGGGAACGGAGAGAGAAAGGGGCTTCACTTTAACGGACCAGGTATCTTTACATGTGACATTTTGTAACATCGCAAAATGACATTTAAGTAGATATACTGCTAATCTATGGATTTAAACACCATTCAAGTTGCTTTAGATTGCTCGAGCCACCATACCGAACACTTGTGGCCGGGAAAACGTTTTCGCAAAAGATAGGCATTACAAATGGGCATGCTTTAAATACACGGACCAGGCTGGTATTTGGCTGGACATAGATGTAAAAACATTTCAAGCCGAAGGAAATGTATATCGGAACTGACGTAAGTATTTCGACGTTTTAAATCCTGTTTCACTTAACGATTCCTCTTTTAGACGTAACCTTGGTAAGCCAGTTCATAGGCTGCTCGTGTTCCTGAGTCTTAAGCGATTTAAAAGTTATATTTCTTTTATGGTACGCGTTTGCGGCTTTCGATTAATCATTATTATCATGAGCGTGTACTGCATTAACCAATTGCAGGCATGGTGTTCGTTAATGGATTCATTAGCCAATAATATATTTGGCCCGCTTAGGCCCGTCCCGTCCCGTCCCGACGTTTAGGCCATCCTGGTCCCTCTGTGTTTTGATGGTGGGGTCTAAGGTTATGCACTGTCCAGACACATTTTTGCACGGATGGACGCGTTTCAATTCTGGTTGATGCGGATTTTGGAGGCCCTGGATTTTCCTCAACATCGCCAGCAATGAGTAGGAGAGTCATTGACAGAAGATGCAGACGCAAACACAAACGCGTCCGTGTGGTATTGCTATATCGCGGTGTATAACATGGCCTGCTTCGCTGACTGTAACATCCAATTTCCCCACTCCATTCAAGAATATCCGCCCCCATATTCGCTCAGAGGTTTATTTGTATGTTAAGAAAGGATATTCACAAGATCGTTGACGGAATGTATCCCTGGGTATCTTGAGATGATTAAAAACACCCACAGCAAAATCACAAGAGCTGCCATGCCCCTGATCCCGTGACACCGTTGGTTGCTTTTGGCAAGCAATGAAAAGAATGAGGTGTCATTGTACCAGTAAATAAAGCTGTTCTATATATTTCTACGCTACAAAAGTAAGTCCCATAAATGGGACACTGCACATGAGTGAACGTGAAATTTCAGTTTGGAAAAACATGCAAACCATTTTCGTTTTATTTGTGCAAAACATCCTAAAGAACTTAGGGAATATTAATGAGTGAGTGAGTTTAGTTTTACTCAGCAGTATTCCAGCTATATGGCGGCGGTCTGTAAATAATCGAGTCTGGACTATACAATCCAGTGATCAACAACATGAGCATAGATCTGCGCAATTGGGAACCGATGACATATGTCAACCAAGTCAGCAAGTCTGACCACCCGATCCCCTTAGTCGCCTCTTACGACAAGCATAGTCGCCTTTCATGGCAAGTATGGGTCGCTGAAGGCCTTTTCTACCCCGGGACCTTCACGGGTCTAGGGAATATTATATGAGCGCTCATCCCCTACTATGTTTACGACACGAGTGCCTAAATGTTGGTCCACGTGTATGTCCCGGGCGAGAGCGAGGGGTATACCGATATATAGGCACAAGAGTCGTAAACATAGTAAGTCATCGGCACCAATATAATATTCTGTTTATTATCAAAGCTGTTATATTTAGGAAAATAAACCCAAATCTACTTTCCAACAAGGGCTGGCATCACAGAAGAACAGTGACGGCATAGCATTGTTCATGACATCACGTTACCATGACATAGTGACATTTTGCCCCAGGGAATTGTATGAAAAATATGACCCCTGATATGATCGCCCTTGTAGGTAATAAATGGTAAAATTGAGTGAGTGAGTGAGTTCGTAGTTAACGTCACATCGGCAATATTCCAGCCATATCGTGACGAGAACATGTTTGATATTGAAATGAAATGTGCATATACTATAAACACCTGTCGTCAAAGGACAGTAAAATAACTAGAATATCACAGTTATCATTTAAAACTAGTGTAGAAAGTTAAAACTAATATCACTATTTGGACAATACAACATAAAAGACGGGCTATATATCACCAACCACTGAAGGTAGATCACCACACTAGGGACCATGGGGACTTACTGTACCTTTGCTTCCTGCATGGACCCTAGCTGGATTTACATCATCCCTTCGGTTGTTAGCAATTTAGGAAATCTAGCCATATATTAAAAAGACACTTATTCTACGATTAAAAATATGGACAGTTTGAATTGAATTGACTTTGAATGTTTGTGGGCTTACGTACCCTCTCAGGAGGACAATAATTTTACAGAACTTTAACCTCCCTCGAGGATACAGCCACTAACAAGCACAGTTACGAATTTAAACTTCCAGTACTAAAATATTTATCTATTTACAAGTCATTTAACAAATCTAATTCTTTTAAAAACTGAATGATTAAATGAGGACTTATATCATTAAAAAGATCCTTCATTGTTCGTGATTTGAAATAGGTATCCCTTGTGATGGAATATTCGACACAGTCAAGCAAGACATGCTTGACCGTGATTATTTCATCACAAGGGATGCAGAACGGAGGATCCTCACCTTTCAATAGGTATTCATGAGTATATCTCGTGTGGCCAATACGACATCGCCGCATGATGACCTCTTCAAATCTGGACTGACAACCCAAGTAGGTATAACCAACAGAAGGTTTTATTGCATGTAATTTATTCATGCCCACTTGGGTGTCCCACTTCGTCTGCATCAGATCACGGATATACGATCTAATGGTAGCCTTATAATCAGTGTATGGAATAAGAAGTGGTGTCACAGATTTGTTTAGTGCTGCCTTAGCAGTAAGGTCAGCCAATGTGTTCCCAGAAATGCCCACGTGGCTGGGTAACCAACAGAAGACGATGTCGTATTGGCCAGTAGCAAGATTATTATACAATTCAATTATTTCAGTTAAAAGTGGATGTTTACAAGAAATATTTTTAATAGCCTGAAGGCAAGAAAGAGAGTCTGAATAGATTATATAGTGTTTATGTTTAGGGTGTCTTTGAAGATATTTAAGAGCCGTTAGTATGGCATTAGCTTCAGCTGTAAAAATAGAACTGTTGTCTGGTAATCTAGAAGATATTGTTCTGGATCCAATCACAGTGGCACAAGCCACTGCGCCACCGTCCTTGGACCCATCTGTAAATAAGGATTTATAATTGCTATATTTATGTTTTAATTGATTATATTCTTGTTTATATTGTAATTCATTCGTTTCTGATTTTTTAAACGAAGTTAATGTTAGGTCGACTTGTGGCCTAACTATCTGCCAGGGAGGAGAAGAAAGAAGACGGGAGGGAGCTATGTTTTCCAGCTCAATGCCGGCAGAAGAAACAAAGGGTTTAATTCTATGTCCTAGAGGAGGGACAAGCGAAGATTTCTTGTTGTATAAATCCCCATAAAGGGGATTGAAAACACAGTTATAGGCAGGATTAGATTCATCAGAGTATAACTTAGTAATGTACTGTAAAGCTAACTTTATACGCCGCTGCTCAAGAGATGGCTCATCAGCCTCAACGTGGAGACTGTCAATAGGTGAAGTTCTGAAGGACCCAAGACAAAGTCTTAGACCTTGGTGGTGGACAGAATCAAGAAGTTTAAGGTTGCTTTTGCAGGCTCCACCATATACGATGGAGCCATAATCAAGTTTTGAACGTACGAGTGATCGATACAGGTGTAAGAGGGTTGCTAGATCCCCTCCCCACTTTGAGTTGGAAACAACTTTCAACAAGTCAAGAGCCTTCAGGCATTTAGTTTTAAGGAACTTAATATGAGGCAGAAATGTTAAATGGGAGTCAAAGATTAGGCCCAAGAACGTGGCCTCCTTAACAACTCTGATGGGAGTGCCATCTAAAGATAATTCTGGGTCCTTATGTGGCTTATATTTTCTACAAAAATGTATACAATTAGTTTTGGATTTAGAAAACTTAAAGCCGTTTTCAAGACACCATTTATTTATTTTGTTTAAACACAACTGCAGTTGCCGCTCAATGGTATGCATATTTTTACCACGGCAAGAAATATTAAAATCATCCACAAATAACGATCCATCAATTGAATCGTTTAAAGCTTTAGATAAACTGTTTATCTTTATACTAAAAAGTGTGACAGACAAAATACTGCCTTGTGGAACACCCTGATCCTGATTGTAAGGATCAGACAGGGTAGAACCCACACGGACTTGAAATTGTCTGTTATTTAAAAAGTTGGCTATGAATTCAGGCAAACGACCTCGCAAACCGAAATCATGTAAATCTCTCAGAATGCCATATTTCCAGGTTGTGTCATATGCTTTTTCAAGATAAAAAAATATAGACACAGCGTGTTGTTTATTAATCAGGGCGTTTTTTACAAATGATTCCAAACGCACTAAGTGATCGACAGTACTTCTATTTTTACGGAAACCACACTGTATATCTGTTATAAGGTTATTGGTTTCCAAGTACCAAACAAGTCGATTATTTATCATGCGTTCCATGGTCTTGCAAACACAGCTAGTTAGTGAAATAGGTATATAATTGGACGGATCCGTATGATCACGTCCAGGTTTTTATTATTGGTACTACTATGGCGTCACGCCATGAGGGAGGAAAGTTACCCGATGTCCAAATATCATCAAAAATATTTAGAAGAGTTTCTAGGCAGGATTCTGGTAAGTGCTTCAGGAGTTGATAATGTATGTTATCAGCTCCTGTAGCAGTATCATGAGCTTGATCAAGAGCAGTATGGAGTTCATGAATAGAAAATAGTTCATTATAATCTTCCCAATTATCTGAATTAAAATTAATAGTTTTCTTTTCTTGTTGTTTTTGATACTGTTGGAAGTTAGGCACGTAATTAGAAGAGGAAGAGTGTTTAGCCAAAGTTTCACCCAGTTTATTTGCAATATCAGATTCCTCGGTAAGTAATTGATCTCCATGTTTAAGATGTTGGATACTAGATTTAGTACCTTTACCTTTAATTTTCCGGACCATGTTCCATACCTTGGACATGGGTGTCCGAGAATTTATTTTGGATACATAATTTTGCCAAGATTGACGTTTATTCTGTTTAAAAGTACGTCGCGCTTTAGCATTTAAAATTTTAAATTTATTTAAATTATGCACCATAGGATGGCGACGGAAATAATGTTCTGCTTTTTTCCTTGCCTTCCTAGCTTGTTTGCACTCATCATTGAACCATGGTTTTCTTATGTGTGGAACTGCAGAAGACTTTGGTATACACTCGTCAGCAATGTCATTGAGTACATCTGAAAAACATTTAATAGCATCAGGAACAGTAATAAAACGTTCAAGTTTAAGTTTGCCAGTACAGAGAGATTCATATAAAGTGCAGTTGGCCTTTTTAAAATTCCATCGTGATGATGGAGGTACATCAGATGGGTTCACAAGCTTTAGTATTGTAGGGAAATGGTCGCTCCCACACAGGTCATCGTGAACCAACCATTCAAATTCATTTAAAAGACGAGAGTCAGTAGCTGATAAATCAAGAGCTGAATATGTTCCTGTGCCAGGATGTAAATATGTATGTGACCCGTCATTGAAAATGCAGAGATCATTGTTTGAAAGAAAATCCTCAAGTAATTTACCTTTGGTGTTCGTAGTAGTACCACCCCAGAGTGGGTTGTGGGCATTTAAATCGCCCATGATTATACAGGGTTTGGGAAGTTCATTGTAAAGAGCTTGTAGATCAGTTGACTGGACAGTAGATGAAGGTGGAATATACAATGAACAAAGTGTAAATGCAACTTGCAATGTAAGTCGCACAGCTACGGCTTGGAGATTTGTTTTAAGCGCTATTGAACTATGTATAACATTTTGCCGTACCAAGATTGACGATCCTCCACTTGCCCTATCACCCGGAGGTGAAAAATAATGATATGCATTGAAATGACGGAGGTCAAGAGTATCTGTGTGTTTTAAATATGTTTCCTGTAGACAGATTGCTGACGGTGTAAAATCCTGGATTAAAAGCTGCAATTCATTAAAATTAGTCCTTAGTCCTCTGCAATTCCACTGAATAATATTATTCTGATAACTTATCTTTTGGGGGGATTTATTGGGGATCTACCCCGCACGTTTTTGGTGGGCGACAAGCTGTGTGCCCTAGAGCGGACGTTTTCAGACACGTCCATGTCTTCAAGTGATCCATATTTGTTGAACAACTGAATTTTGTTTTCTGATCCTTTAGGGGTTCTGCCACCGAGCCATTTCGAGGAATCTGGCTTTTTACTTTTGTTGGTAGTAATTTGTTGAGACTTAACTGTTCACTGAGAAGATGGTTCGTGATCAGAGGATGCCTGTGATTGGATTTGGGATGTACTGGGAAGTGGCTCTGCTGTCTGAGTGGATATGGCAGGTGAAATAAGTTGAGGAGTATCTGTTGTCATCCATGTTAAGTTGGTCTGACAACTTACAGACAATTTGGTAACTGTAGGGGTGGCTGCTGACGTTCCGGCAATGGAAGCATAGCTTTGTGTTTGTTCCGAGCTGTGAACCAGTTTCTTTGCGTCTGCAAAGCTAACATTCTGTGTAAATTTTATTCGATTGATGGCCATGTGCTCTTTCCAAACAGGACAGTCTTTTGAGAATGATGGGTGTTCCCCTTTGCAGTTAGCACATTTTTTGACATTACTGTCACAATCTTCTGTTGTGTGTGTCTTTTCACTGCAGTGAGCACACACAACAGACAATGTGCAAGTATTTACACCGTGCCCAAACTTTTGACATTTGAAACACCTAAGAGGGTTAGGAATGTATGTCTCAACATTGAGGTTACAATAACCTGCCTTCAGAGATTTTGGTGCATTAGGTAGAGAAAAGGAAAACAGATAAGTATTAGTTTGGATGGTTGTGCCATTTTTACGGGTAGAGAAACGTTTTACATAAAGTACACCCTGATCCTTCATCTCGGAAACAATATCTAGTTCCGACATGTCAGCCAGCAATCGCTCACGATCTCTAACAATTCCCTTGCTCGTATTGAGGGTCTTGTGAGCTGAGACGTTAACAGAAATGCCAACAAATGTTTTTGTGTTCAAAAGATTAGTTGACTGTTGTCTCTTGGCACACTCAATCAACAGGGCACCTGAACGCAATCTTTAGACACAGCAAACGGGTTCAGTTTTAATGGTGTCAAATCCTTTGTCTCCATGACAACAAATCGAGGCCAGTAATCAATTGGTTTGGACATTCTGAGATCGTTGTCAGCAAGGTCAATTTCGAGAGGACGTTTATTTTTTTTGTTTGGGGTTTCATAAGCCATGGTTTATAGTTTAGATTTCATCATCCGAGCTCCCCACCCACCACGGAGTATCACAAGGACAATGCTAAAAACAAGTGGGTCTCCAACTTGCAGCACCAAGGATACTCGGATGATATACTCCAGCAGAAGAGTTACAAATAACAAATCCACCAGATTGGCCCCTGAGCTACCGCCTTCTGGCATAGGACTCTAGGCAAAGTGCAAAATATCATAGTTCAAAATTATAAACATCGAATATGAACAATTTTGTCAAGACCAAAAGGTGAACATTTACAAATCCAATTCGTGTTATGACAAATAAAATATAGGCCATACACACAGGTCTTGGCGTGACCAGCCGATTGATAGAATCGGGCCGATTCTACCACCCGTCTAGGTGAAGTAAGGGCCGAAGTGGTGTGTTGAGCAAAGGGAACACGATTCAGGCTCCCAGTGCCCTCAACCACCAGACTACCGTCCTCCACCGACACGGGACGCAACCCACGGCGAACAGGTTGCCCAATTTGGTCGCCTTTTACGACCAGCAATGGGGTGCTGTGGACACATTCTGTCCCGGGTCCACACGGGAGAAGAGCACTTAGCGTTACCCAGCACCCACCACGAGGAGGTGGCTCTTCATGGGTGCCAATAAATGGTAAAAAGCCATCGTACCTCACACTTCGACGTGCAGGGGACCTGCCTTGTCACTGGAAGTGGTCATACTTACAGAACCTTAACTCTGCAAGAGTGATTGAGTGAGTTAGTATTTAACGTCACATCGGCAATATTGCAGCCATATCGTGTCGAGAACGATTCATTGTAAACATACAAATGAATTAATAACACATACATTGTAAAATCCTATCAACGAAGGACAGTAAAACTAACTAGAATATCACAGAGAAGAATGTAAAACTAGTGATTAGACGTAAAACAATGCATCTATAGAAGACAATACAATATAAAAATGCGCTGTATGTTGCCAACAACTGAAGGTAGATCCCCATACTAAGGACCATGGGGACTTACAGTACATTTGCTTCCTGCATGGACTCTAGTTGGATTTACATCATCCCTTCAGCTGGTAGCAATTTAGACAATTCTAGCCATAAAACAAGAGATGTGAATGATTCAACCACTTAAATTGCTCAGCTTCATTGACGTTTATAGTGAAGGTTTCTATCTTCTACAAGAGGACAAAGATGCTATTTTGAAGTACCCGTCCGAAAAAAAGGGACAATATGTATTAATGAGCTATATTAGTGTCTCATTTGGGTTCAGACAGACCCGTGGGAAATTAACTCCAACATCACAGAATTGTCTTGCTGTCAATGTACATTAAAGTGATCCGAATATTATTTGTTGACTTACTACATTGTACATCAGATGTTTATGTTTACATGTTACCATACAGTTTTTGCTTGTCAGCTTTGCAAAGTTGACAAATACTCAACAACACATTTTTTTACTTAAAAATTATTTATGTAACTTCAAAATGTACACATTGTAAATGCCCGCATAATGTTGCATCGATTAATTAGACATGTTGACAGTGGTGCTGGCATTATATTCATCAGTCCAGAGCAAACATCACGGCTGGTATGTGTTTTAACTGCAGCAGTCTTTAGTACTAGTATTTCTTCTCCTCTTCCGCCGGCCATTGTGCTGCATTGTGCCATGGCCATGTCACACACGACTCCGCGCTCACGAGTAATGGTCTCAAACAATGGGACGACAATCTTTGTGTTTTATCCTTCAGTAATACTGTTCTTCCCAACATCACGGTGATGGAGTTGACACAAGATGACCGAAGACATCGTAAAGTAATTAAGATCGAACAGAGACAACGCATCCATCCATGTATAAATTCACTGGAAGTCGCAATCCATTTGTTTAATGTGATTTTACACAAACCTTTCAGCGAGAAAAAAAAATCCATGTCACAACATGTACAAACACCGGCGTCCACATGAGTGATCAACCTGACTCACTGGGTTGTGGCACGTGCTGCACACGCGTGTAAGGTGGAAAACCTTTTGGGAAGTAGTGTAAGTAATTGTCGTCAGTTGATATATGATGCAGTATGAACATTGTACTAATAACCATTTCCTGAGGTTGTTTAGCGTGTGAGGTGACAGTTGCATCAAACAAATATATCAAACATAACTTGTTGCAACGTCGTTTACAAGCCTGTTGAATGAGTGACATTACCGTAATATTGCCATTTCCACAATAAACACTTGTAACTATACATGTAAATGTTTATCCCGCACTTGTCATTTGGCACATGTCGGAGCATCACAAACTATAAGACTGCACAGATAATAACAATATAATACGATAAGTATATAATCAAACGTATTACACTCGAGTGAGAAAACATTTATTGTCATATCGGCAATATTTCTGACATCGTGACGAGAATTAATTATTATATTATTGATCAATAAAATTAGAAATTAGACGAACATAAAAACTACTAGCGTATCACAGACATTAGTGACTGAGCTAAAGTTATCTCCTCGCTTTCAGTTTTACAGTCGTGATTTAAACCATCCCAGGTGCTGTCAGCACCTTTAGACAATTTAGTCATAAATAAAAAATAACGTAATATTTTACGGTTAATATAATAATATCTCTAAATTTCCAGAGAACAATAACATTACAATGCTCCACCGACGTGTGAGGCTACAGTCACTCATATTCTAAGCAGCTCAATTAAACTACCCTGGTAAAATCTATTTATCCAAATGTATCTATTTCTGAAAATCAATACGAGGAAGGCATGCTTGACAGTGATTTTTTTCATCACAAGGGATGGAAAACGGGGGATCCTCACCTTGCAACGGGGTTTTGTTGATCGCTGCCCTATGTATCCCTATGTCCTGTTATTAATGAAATTAGTATATGATAATTGACGTCAAAAAGATCGCTTATTGTTCTGACATTAAAATACTTGTCCCTTGTCGTGGAAACATCAGTACAATCAAGTAAGACATGCCTGGCTGTAATATTCTCAGCAAAATGGAAAGTCCTCGCCTTTCAATACATACACATGTGCATATCTTATATGGCCAATGAGACATAGTTGCACGATGACCTCCTCAAATCTGTACTTAAACCCAGAGTGCTTTTATTTATTAATACTTACTTGAGTGTCCCACTTCTTTTGGAATAGATCTCGGATGTATGAATTAATCACGGGTTAATAATCAGTGTATGTAAGGAGAAGTGGCGTCACAGATTTTTTGAGTGTTGCCTTAGTAGCAGCAGCCATTGTGTTACCACATGGCAGGGCAACCAACAAACGACGGTGTCGCATTAGCTCATAGCAAGATCATTATATACACCTGGAAATTAATCAAGCAACACCCCAATTTTTTCTATTGGAGCAACTTTGAAGTGTTCTGACAATCAAAATATGCCGGGTTGATATAGTTTGACACTTTTTTATTCAACAGACGATCTCTGACAAACAACTTAAAGGGAAAAAGTATCAAGACTTTGCTTTATTGCAACGAAATCCAAATTCTTAAAACTGTCTTAAATTCATGAAAAAATGGACACAATTTACTATTCATCCACAGACGTTGTTGTCAGGTGTATTAACACAAATGTCACATGGAAAGAAAGAACAGTCATCTGAGAGTCTGCACACCGACTTTCATCAATATCTAGTGTGTCCTCCCTGCGCACGCACCACCGATTCCAGACGCCTCCTCATTCCTTGGATGAGTCTCCGGATCTGATTCTGGGGGATCCTGTTCCACTCCTCATGCAGGGCAGCCGTCAATTCGTTGAGATTATGGACTGGTGGGTCTCTCTGCCTCACACGACGGCCAATAAAGTCCCACAAATGTTCAATGGGGTTGAGGTCAGGGCTCATGGCAGGCCATGGAATTCTGTCAATTGCATTTTGCCGCAAAAAATCATTTACAGCATGCGCCCTGTGAGGTCTAGCATTGTCGTCCATAAATATGGGTCTCGTTGCCAGAGGATGGTTCTCAAAATGAGGTACCACAGCCCTGTCAAGAACCTCCTGTTGGTAACGAACACCGTTAAGGTTGCCACGGATGGTAATGATATCCAACTTGCAGTTCATGGAAATGCACCCCATACCATAACGGAACCTCCCCCAAAGGCCACAGTCTCCTGGATGTTCCGTGGAGCCATTGCTGTGTTCCTCTGCCTCCAGACCCGAGTACGACCGTCCACCATGTGCAGCAAGAACCGGCTCTCATCTGAGAAATGGACCTTCCTCCAAGAGGCAATGTTCCAGTGCAAACGGTCATTACACCAGGCCAGTCGGGCTGCCTTATGGGCTGGAGACAGTCTGGGTCGCTTGATTGGCCTCCTTGCCCGGTATCCTGCAGCTTTCAGACGATTCCGAACAGTCCTGTTCGAGATGGGTCTCCCTGGAAGCCACTCCTGTCTCAACCGAGAGCTCGAGTCGAAGGACCTGCGCCTTACAAGTCTCAGTAAAGCTCTGTCCTCCCGGACTGTGGTCTTCCTGGGTCTTCCTGGTCTAGGCAGGTCTTTAACTTCATTAGTGGCCCGGTATTTTTTCAAAAGTTTTGAAATTATGGAATGATGTCGTCCGATTTGAGTCCCGATTTGTCTTAGAGACATACCAGCATTCCTCATGCCGATTATTTGCCAACGAGTGGCCTCTGATAATTTCCTACGTGCCATGACATTGAAATGAATGAAAAACCGAATGCAATCGACAACCTGCGCTTGTAAACACCCCAGGGAAAAGTGCATTTTTCGGAAGTTGAGGTTAAAGCAATGCACGTGCGCTGTGCAAGCTTCACGCGCGTCATATCAACCCATGAAAAGCTCATGCTGTATGTCAATACATCAAAATTGAATAATCAATCATCAAAATTACTTCGTTAAACTTTGTTAAGTTTTTATGTGTCTTTGAATTTGGTGTTGCTTAATTAATTTCCATATGTATATAATAGATTTTCAGTTTTAAGTGAATGGTGTGAAGACATTTTGTAAACGCCTGAAGGCAAGATTCTGGAAAGATTATGTAAAATTAAGAAATAAATAACATTGTGATGATTGAAATGAAATTAAAATGATTTCCTACAATAAATCTATGAAACTATTAAACTGAAAATAAATAAAATTGAATGGAACAGTCATCAAATTACAAGAGATGATCATGTAGTTATTTAATGGCCCATTCGGTTGGATGCCTCATCCTCGTCTTCCTGTTGGCCTAAGCGGGGGTGGCGGTGTAAATTCTGACCGCGTCCAGTGTCGACGTTTAGGTATTGAGCTTACTGGATTCCCAGGCAAAGGGGATCGAGTACGCTAAATTGCCATCTTCACCACTAACATCTGGAAAAGTCATGTCTAAGATGAGCATTGTTGCAACCTTTGCCTTTCGTCGATCTGGCCAATCGATGGTTGCCAGGCTTTGCACGCGGTGTGCAAGTTTCTGAAAGTGTAATCAGCAATCAAAATCAGACAAAGAACTGCCAATGCTAAGAATGATTTCAAATTAGTTATGAAGGTATGAAAAAATACCAACTTGAATAATCACACTTAGCACTGATTTCTCAAATTATGCAATTCATCACACTTAATGAAATGTCATCGTTTCATCAGGTCTGTTGCTCTGAAGTTACATGTTTATATATCTTCATTTACTGACTTGTCTAAGAAGTAATAATGGTACTAGAAACATGTTTTCACCGGTTGACATGTAATTCAATCTATTACAGTTCACACTGCGCGCAATCATCTTTACCAGTTGTATTACAGATTTTGTATGGATTATGCAGTTATGATGATTCTTATTTGGAAACATTAATCAAATAATCTTCTGAATCATCTGCTACATAATTATAATGTATGAAAGAAAAATGCATACTGAAGTTTTTAGATACAAACGTTTAAATGTATTTTCTTGGAACTTAATGTCTGTCGTCAGACCTTGTGATATCATCAGACCTTATGCATTTGATTCTTTGTTCCTACCTGCTGTTCTGTGTGATGCCTTCTTTCCAGTTTCGTGCGTCTTTAGATCGTCACGCTTGTTCCGCCACACAGTCCAAACGCTTCTGTACAATTCACGTTTCAGGTTTGAAATAATTGTTTTCACTACCATGCAGTTTGTTTCATATATTTTAGTTCACTTGTTAGGGAAAGGTATTTATTTAATCCATATTGGCCCGTTTACTGAACGTTGTTTTCACCTAATAATGAAGTTAACATGCATTTCGTCTTTACCCTATTAATTAAATTAGTAACTATTCATAATGAAAGTCACTACAGATGTATAAAAACTACTTTCATCTGTTCCTGCTGACCACCCTTGGTCATGACATATCTCCCTAATTCTTTGACTACTGTTCTCATAGAATCTTCGCAATCAGCTTTGCTGAAAAATATGAAAAAAAACCCAATAAAATGCCATTTTTTCACTTTCCCATTCATTCATTCATTCATCCATTCAGTCTGACAGTCACTCATTCATTAATAGAATGAACATGTAATATCTAATTTAAAGAGTGAGTGAGTGAGTTTAGTTTTACGTCTCACTTAGCAATATTCCAGCTATATGGCGACGGTCTGTAAATAATCGAGTCTGGACCATCGATCTGCGCAATTGGGAACCGATGACATGTGCGAACCAAGTCAGCTAGTCTGACCACCCGATCCCGTTAGTCACCTCTTACGACAAGCATAGTCACCTTTTATGGCAAGCATGGGTTGCTGCAGGCCTATTCTACCCCGGGACCTTCACGGGTCTGCATCATGTTTAGATAGTATCTAATTTAAAGAAAAGAACAATGTCACCGAAATTTCCAGTAAAAATCTCCAAGCAAACAACAGATTTATCCCTTTGAATAAATATATTGTTCTGAAAAACTACCATTTTGCAGTTCAATGATCTACAATGACTTACATGTAGCGTAACCATCCATTATGTTTGTCCCTGCCACTCCATGTACAGGAGCGGTGAAGGTCCCGGGGTAGAATAGGCTTTCAGCAACCCATGCTTGCTATAAAAGACGACTATGTTTGTCGGAAGAGGCGACTAACGGGATCGGGGTGGTCAGGCCCGCTGACATGGTTGACACAAACCATCGGTTCCCGATTGCGCAGATCAATGCTCATGTTGTTGATCACTGTATTGTTTGGTCCTGACTCGATTATTTACAGACCGCCAACATATATCTGGAATATTGCTGAAAACTAAAACTAAACTCACTCACTCACTCTGTGGTGCAGGGCCAGCTGTACATCATGTTTGCAGAGTTAAGCAACCAGAAAGTGAACAGCCTGGCATAAAGATCCCGATAAATGAAGTTATATCGTATGACATAACTTTGCACTAATTACGTACGGTAAAATCAAGGGGTCAGTTTGGGTGCAGTTTCACATGGTTATTCAAATTCATTTGCAAAATGTAAGTGGATTAATGAAATATTCAAAATGAAATTATGTGTTTGCTAGTTCCATAAACACATACCTTCGCCACTCGGCTTTCTGGCTAAGATCAAAGTGTAACATCTGTTCTGGTGATCTTTCCCTCCAGGAGCAGTCGTGTCAGCATGTTTCTCACAACAGTCCAAACGAAAAAAACCCCAAATCCATGAAATATACCAAATACATTATATAATTATATTCAATATATAAAACTTAAAAAAAAACTATACAGTTTTTAAATGTAGATTGAACAGAGTTACCTGGCTTCCATTTTTCTCATATGAATTTAGTGTTTGCCTCAAATAATTGAGAAAGACATCTGACGTCATCTGAAATTTCATTTCATCCAGAATAATTTACACGGAAATGCTCCAGTTGTAGAAGTTATAAGCCGATACGTTTTATCATTCTATAAAATATATCTGAAATGTGCATGAGTGGGTGAGTTTTTCGCTGCACCCAGCAATATTCCGGCTTTAGCGTGGTGGTCTGTAAAATATCGGGTCTGAACACAAGCAGCCATAAAAACATCCCTTTCCATAAGTGAGACTTTTGCTGTTTCTTCATCTGCAATTCGTATATATTTCCCTGAAAATAATGATTTGTATTTTGAAATCCGGACTTTCACCCTACTCATATATTGGAGAGAATGACCGTAGTTTTACGCCTCGCTCAGCAATATTCCATCCATATGGCGGTGGTCTGTAAGTGATCGAGTCTGGACCATACAATCCAGTGATCAACAGCATGAGCATCGATCTTCGCATTTGGGAATCGATGACATGTGGCAAAAGTCAGCGAGTCTGACCCCCCGTTAGTTGCCTCTTACGACAAGAAGAGTCACCTTTTTATGGTATGCATGGGTTGTTCTACCCTGGACCGTCACGGGTCTGTGGAAAGGGAAAAAGATCTTGCAATACCCAGTAACGACATATGAATGAACATTACCATTACATATGGAGGATCTCTGTGATACAGATAGTAATTCAGCCCCACTTATGGTCAAGTGTTAACCGAGTTGCAATGTTAATAATTGCTGGTAATTTAACACCAGCACGAAAATCATCAAACTTAATAAAGTTTAAAATAATGTGAACATTAGTTACAAATGCTGCCTTTTCGTATTCTATACCAGGAAATAGAATGTGAATCAGGAGTATACTGTTAGACATAATTTACTTGATCAACCTTTGAAAATATTTGGAGGTAAACCATATGTTCGCGAGATGAGCCGTTTGCCTATATAACGTATATAATTATTTAAACGTTATTTGACAACAACAACAACAACAACAACAACAACAACAACACAAATTTGGTCTTACCTGACACGGTCGTGGCACTGTGGGTCTCTCACAGCCATTTCCTTTTTCTCTTCTACCTTTTTTTCTTCGCGAGTTATTTCTTCGAGTGCATTTAAGGAAAGTGAAGTGGCCATGGCAAAGTTTAAAGGAAATGTAACACGAAGTAGCCATTTTATGCTTATATAGTATTGCTATAGAAAGGAAAACAAACTTGTCACATACAATTTTTGTTCCTACCCTCCAAACAAGATGAGGTCTTGCCAAGGAAATAGTTAATGTATATATGTTAGAGTAAGTATGAAAAACGTGTATATACTCTTAAAAGAAAGAGAAAAAAAGGGACGTAACAGTTTTGAGTTTACTTACTGGGTGCATACAACAGATTCATTCGTACCATCATTGCTCACTTATAGTAAAATCATCACTTTACAAATTTCCAAGGCATGATTATCCGGCAACAGTTTGATATAACCACAGAGCGCTATCAAAGCCAGAGTAAAATGTCGGTATCTGGTGCGAAAACCATGATCATCGATAACCGCTTGGCAGCGGCGACCCACAGAAGAAAACATAGGCCGACGGATGTCTTGAGGAATGTTTTGACTCTTGGTTACCTGTGGCTTTGATACGCAATACACTCATAGGGCGACCCCGAACATGTACAGGGCGCCATAGAAAATCATGTTTTTTCAACTTGTATCCGAATAGGGCTGAATTAAATATGACCAGTTCTTCCCAACACACGTGATGTCGTCGTTTGTTAACAGTGTGCGAGTGAGTTAATATTTTAAGTGATAATGGCAGCATTTCAGCCATATAGTGACTGAAACATGTTAGTGAGTGAGTGAGGGAGGGAAGATTTAACGTCACATCGGCAATATTTTAGCCATATTATAACAAGAACATTTAATTGCGCTACAAAGTAATTTATGGTAAATAATAAAAACCTGTTATCGAAGGACAGTAAAACAGCCTAGAATATCACAATATAAGAAAATAAAAGTATCATATATCTTTAAAATACGACCTCAAATTAGGACAATACATTATAAATAGGGAGTGAGGATTGCCAACAACTGTAAATAGACCACCACTCTAGGAACCATGGGAACTTATGTATAGAACTTTGGCTACTTGCATGGACACAAGTTGGACTTATATCATCCCTCCAGCGACTGGTGATAGTTAGCTTTAATAAAACAACAGTCTACGAATGTCACTATATGACTATGGTGATATCACGAATGAGGTCAGTAGGTTAAATGATGACGTAGTGCACGTGCTGGGTGAGGCGACAGGTAAAATGTTAGCTGTTCGCGTGTCCGACGTATCACACAACAGTCATGTTATCTTTGAATTAACCGTGATTGGCTGACGAACATGAATTCAAAATGAACGCTATCGCGTAATATACATTTATTGATCAAAGCAGATCAAGGCGGCAGCCTAATCGGCGCTTCGTTTCGAACCGTGCACAAGAAGACTGAGAAGACTGAGAAGATTACCAACTGCCTCCTGTTGAACCGGTGAGCGACAATAACTTTCAGAAAAACATCAAACTTTTGCATTGAATTTAGATTTTACAATTGGGCTGTAAATCCTCCTTACAATGACGAAGCGTATGTCTCCTTTTGGAAATAAAGAAAAGTTCATGAAGTCAAGAATCCAAGGTGAAACAAAAGAATTTCATCTTTTGTTCGTTGCAAGGTTTTGTTTGTTTCTTACATTACATGGAGGCAGTAAGAAAATAATAAAGTCTGGACAAAACATGAAATGAAACATAAACATTGGAGCTACAAAAGATAGTGTTTGTAAAAATAACCAATCGCTTAAGGCTGAAACGTTTTTGTCTGAAACTGTCTAAATATTGCATTTTTCTATACAAGGAGGCAGTGTTCCAATATAGGATCCCCGTGAAGATCCGGGGCGACTATGCTTGTTGGAGTCAGTCTGTAAATAATAAAGAATGGACAAACCGAGAAATGAAACATAAACATTGCAACTTGCAAAATATAGTGTTCGAAAAAATAACCAAGCGGTGAAGGCTGAAACGTGTTTTCTGAAAATGTCCAAATTGCATATTTCTATACAAGGTGGCAGTATTATAATACAGGAGGCCTGTGATGATCCGGGGCGACTAGAGGGATCGGGTGGACAGACTCGCTGACATGGTTGCCACATGTCATCGGTTCCAAATTGTGCAGATCGATGCATTTGTTGTTGATCACTGGATTGTATGGTCCAGACTCGATTACTTACAGATCACCGCCAAATGGCTGGAATATTGCTGAGCGAGACGTAAGACTACGGTCATTCTCTCCAATATATGAGTAGGGTGAAAGTCCGGAATTCTAAATACAAATCCTTATTTCAGGGAAATATATATGAATTGAAATGAAGAAAGAGCAAAACTCTCACTTATGGAAAGGGATGTTTTTATGGCTGCTTGTGTTCACACTCCTTACAAACATCTGTAGCAGGGAAGATGGTATACAGTATACGCAATCCACGACACAAGGGGTTCTTGCTGGGAAAACAGCTCAGAATGACGTCACAGCTCAAATTACGTCAGTGAGGTCCAAACGTCATTGTGCATCATTGTGCATGACAAACACTGGTTGCATCTCCTTCGTTTACAACACCGAGAGACGTGCCTGCAAGCTAATCAGAAAACAGATCTTGAGCTCGGGTATACCGCTTGATGAGATCCATTCACGGTATTACAGTAAGTATTGGCTACAGTGCTTAACAAGGACAAGGGCTTGGTAAGAGGGGTAAGTTTAGATTAAAGTTTCTTCAGTGAATCGAACGTTTCCCACTTCAGTTACTGTTATTATTAAAATTGACCCCACATATTGCGTGGACACGTCTATGTAAATTCATCAAATATTCATCAAACATGTACATCTATCGATTTATCGATTTCAGAAATTCTGTGATACCGCTCATTAAGTTAGTGATCAGTTGCATTGTGGCCGGCACTTGTTTTATAGAAAAAATGCAGATCAAGAATTCTCTTCGATACTTTCACCAACGGAGAAAGGGAACAGTTAGTCAACTGTATCTAAAACAAGCACGCGTATTGTGTCACGGATCCAAAGTAAGAGTGAAAGATGTGACTTTTATGCCGCTTGTAGCAATATTGCAACAACATTCTGGACACCAGAAATGGGTGTCAAACACTGTATCCAAGTGGGGTATTTGAACCAGGGCCCTCGGCGTAATGAGCGAATGCTTTAACCATTTGGTTACCTCACCTCCATAGTTAAAGATCAGCAATCAGTCAACATCTGAATTTGTTAAACTGCATATTTGCACAGTCATTAAATGATCATGGCTTGCTTGCTAATTAATCATATTCTTGATTTGTCGATGAATGACTCATGATCCTTAGTCATGCTATAACACAACGAGATTCAAACTTACATCAGATACTTCTTCAGCGAGAATGAATATTCCAGAGACCTTTACCATGGTTCTGGAACCGTACCACTTCACTTGCCCCCAAAACGAATGAACACTTACCAGATTCCCTCAAACAGGATGAAATGTCTGTGGCGTCAGCGAGAAGAATCTAGACTTTTTTCCGCTACAATTGAGCATACGTTTGTAAGCGTATCACAGTACTCTTCATCCACTAAAAAGACATACAAGCCTTGTGAAATTCGATTGGTGAGTTCAGCATCACATGGATGAAAAACACTTGAAACAACAGTAATTAAATTCTACCTAGACTGTTTTCAAGACACCCGTGGTATGATTCAAGTGATCATGGAAATATGCTACAGACCTGATAACCAAATCATTGTTTGGTATGTTTTTCGTTATTTGGCTCTTGGCTCAATATTCCTCAGTGTGGCTTTAAAGAACAAACAAACAGTCTAGCGGGAAACATTTGGCATCATGTCATACATGGGAACAAGGAAATTTACATTTTTACAATGGGTTTGCAACATGCAACGCATAATAACCAGTAAGACTGTGTGGGACACCAGCATCTGTTGGAATACGTATTTACAACATTATACCATTAAGTTCAGGTTAAAGCTATTCATGTCAATTCCCTGTTTGTCGGCAAAGAAAACAAAAATAGATCGTGGTCTATTTTACCATAGAATGTTCGTCTGTATTTCCGTTGGAGTTTTTAAAATCGTGGATACACACTAATAATCAAACCGACTAAAGCTGCATCTGTTTTACTTGACATCCGATCATTTTCTGTCAGGGTATTGCTATTTCAAATGACAGCCATATCAGACATAAAACTGCGAGTGCACGTCATATATACTGTATTTTTTTATCCACTTTAAATCAACGATGCCTTACACCGTTCTTGGCAATTTGAAGCAAATTACCTAGATTCTGAATCTGATAATACCAGCGTAAGGTCCAGGGTAGAATTGGTCTTCAATAACATACTTAAGCTTGTCGTAAGAGACGACTAACAGGATCGGGTGATTAGATTAGGTGACATGGTTGACACGTCATTGCATCGATGCTCATGCTGTTGGTCACTGGACTGTCTGGTCCAGACTCAGTTATGTACAGACCGTCATATACCTAGAATACAACTGAGTGCGAGGTAATACTAAACTCACTCTCTCACTCTGGAACAAATATGTCTTACAACTCGGATAATCGTGTTTCTGATTAAACTAACAAACACAATATTGTACTGCTTATAAATATATTTGCGATTTAAACTGGTTGACTGGTCTGATGTCTGATTATCTGGCTTGCCTTTTCTGTCCCAAAGGATCCAAAACTGGGGACACTACACAGTCTACGATCCCATGTAACTTAAACCAATCTCGTTTTCACGAAAATGCTCCTGCGGAAGATTTCACTAATCTCTATTCATTTGTGTTCATTATTTGTAATCCAATACAAATTTTATAATATTATCAACGATGTTAATGTTTACATTTGTTAACATTACAGCCTTAATATACAACTTAAACAACTGAATAATAATCATTCAGAATTTGTTCCTAACATTCATTCAATTATATGTTAAACATGTCGTGATAAACGTTATGTCAATCATGTATAAGTGATAGTTGTCATATAAACAAGATATTTTATTTAGTTCTCTGTCAGCCTTTATCACAAATGGGTTCAGTTATCATATAGGCTTTCCGGAGAATGTATTCAAATCTCTTATGTATTCATTAAGAATGTATGCACAACACCATATAATTTCAAACATTTTGATATACTTAAATATTAGAAACGCGTCACCGAAATAAGATGTTTATATCCCAGAAATGAAAGAAAGACCTTCTTAACAAATATCTTTCAATCACTTTGAGATAAATACCTGACGACACTCGTTTTGCTGAAAGTTGTTTCCAACTCATAATATGGAGGAGATCAAACAACTCTTCTGCGCCTTTTGCATCACTGTTAAGATCAAAACTTGAACTTTTGATACTCTACATGTTGAAGCCAACGAACCATCTCCAAAATATCACCGTATTCGGTGATCTTTACAATATGTCCCCAAAAGAGCCAAACCAAACCGAAAGATCATATTTTCATAAATAGCCATCTGTATATCTTGAAAGGCCAATACGACATCGTCACATAACGACCTCTTCCAATCTAGGACACAACCTTCTCGTGACGAGTGCTTGGTGAAACGCTCGTCGTCCGTATGGACCCGTGGTAGAATGTGTCCACAACACTCCGTTGTTGGTCGTAGGCGGCGATCGAATTGGGCAACCTTTTTTGTGTATTCGTGTGCATTGCTGAGTGCTAGCATTTGAAATTCTTCGATTATTTCACACATTTTCATTAAAGAGGAATAAAGCACATTTTATTATCAGTATTGTTGGATAATGGCACCTTATCTGTCCAACAAATATGAATGCACAAACAGTCACCATAACTTCAAGTATATAAGTAAGTATATTTGCTACAGCTACGGTAATCGGTCAATTTGATATGTTTGTTACTGTCGCCTGTAACAAAACCTCACTTCAAAAGAGCAAATACCTGAATATTAGTACATTAGGACATTGATATTGGTCCAAAGTATTTTTCTGATAATTGCCAATCCAATGCAGTCTTTTAGATAACTGATTGTGATGTAATGTCATGTCCGTAATTAATTTTCAGCTTGGCATGTACACGTGTACAACAAATCATTATCTTACCTGTTTATTTTTAGTCCCGAAAGTTAGACTTTTGGTCGAGGTAGAAATCCTTTAACGTTTGATGTTGACAATGGCGTTGTTTTAAAGGACAAAGAACCTGGTTTTACATCATATGCAACATATGTTCAGTCACAGTTGTTAATTGTCTTTAAAAGAAAATATATATCCATGTCATGGTTCAGTTCAACATATTTTCTCATATCCAAGGCATGGTTCAGTTCAACATATCTTCTCATCCTAGGGCATCGCGTGGCGAACTAGCCTCAGAAGACAGCAGTAAGTCTATGCTTCTGGACGCGCTTCCATTCAAAGAGGGTTATACAATGAAAAGCACACCCCTTAAGCTGGATTTCGGGTAACGCAGATGGATAGCCTTCTATGCTGCTATTTCAGAATTGGTGAAGACTTGAAGTGAAAGCAAAGATGCGTCACCAGATACCTCTTCTGGTAAATAGTTGACATCGGTTTGGACTGCCCACGAACCATGTTTTTGATATATGCAAGGAAGGTCTCAACTGCTCGATGAGTCAAGTCTGGCTGGTAGCTGTGCACACCCTTGTAAGATATCACTACGGCTATCTTTATTGTTGATATCTTGTGAAATATCTTCACCGGTGGTCATGAGATTGCTTTGACTGGCCCTGATTGATTGGATGACGTTATGTCACAGCCTAAGCGTGGCTAAGAAATTCACCTTCCACAATCTTTCACTCTCTATTGTTCCCCACAGTAAGCTTGTTAAGGGGAAGGAGCCACTTAGTCGTCTGGCGGTGGAATTGCGAGTTTCTCCAGAAGACAAAGGCGTTGGCGACCACTTCTTGCTGATACCGTAGGTGCTGAGCTCTTGATGCTTGTGAACGGGATTGTTGTCATTAGAATCTTTGAAAGAAATATAAAGGTCTGTTAGATTATATGTATTTACTATATATATTACTTGACCTTTGGAAAACATACTCTTAACCACTGTCATTTAATACGAGCCAGGGATTTAAATATAAACCAATGCCAAATCTGTCCCGTAGAAACATCTAAAGGATGCAAACCCTTTGATTTCCAATGATACACACCCAAACATTTGTATTAAAGTGACAGTTGTTATTCCCTGTAACAGACTTTGACTGGAAAACAGTATACAGAAAAATATTGCAAGGCACACAACAGATTGTCAATATAGATTTGTATCTACTTATACAGAAAGAGAATTACTCAAAATGGAAAAAAAGCTGATAGCAGTGTTTGTTTTTTCTGCAATGATCTAAATGAGAGTGTTTGTCATGTGTAATGTCACTTGACACAAACATTTCGGAAAAAAACAAAAAAATTGGCTTAGGAATTTATACCCTCAACCGTTGCTACTATCAAACATATGGTTTGGTTTGGTACATTTCCTGAAAAAAGACACATATGTAGTATTAACTCACTCACTAACTCACTACATATGTAGTATTAAGAATATGTATCCTGACATAACCTTATCAAAACACTGACAGAAATATTCCTCGGAAAACCATATATGCAAAAAATAAAAATAAAAATGATAATAATAAAACAAACCCACTTCAATCATAAATAGGACCCTCTCCTCCGTGTACTTTAATGAACGTATGATGTAACCATATTAACCTGATGTCATATTTCTCTTTTATTAACTTATACATGTTTATTATCATAATAATGATATAATATGTGTACTCCATCAATCTATATGGACCAAACCTTTGGAAATATAACACTGTAATCATCAGAACCAATAATAATAATGATTAATAAATGGCAGTCATGTCACAAAATAGTATTTATTGTACAGCACCTAGCAGCCATATATCTCTAGGCATCATGCAAATAAGATGTTACGCAAATGTTTATAATCACGTGTAGAAATATGCATACAATAGAGGCAATTACAAATTTGTCTCAATAAAATTGAAACATGGTCACTTGAAAACGGGTTTAAATGTTCTATAACAAAAACAAATTGCTTGCATTTCTGCAGAAAGTATAAACCGCATAAAGATCCAGAATTATTTTTAAATGACACCCCCATCAAAGTAGTAAAGGAGGCCAAGTTCTTCGGTCTTATTTTCCACTCACATCTACACATCTAACGTTTCTACCTCGCATTAAATCCCTTAAAAACTAAATGCCTGAAGGCACTTGATTTGTTAAAAGTTGTTTCCAATTCAAAGTTGGGAGGAGACCAAACTACCCTACTCCACTTACACATATCTCCCATCCGTTCGAAACTTGATTACGGCTCCATCGTTTACGGTGGAGCCTGTAAAAGCAACCTCAAAATACTTGATTCTATCCACCATCAAGGTCTAAGACTTTGTCTTGGGTCTTTGAGAACTTCCCCTATTGACGAGGCCGATGAGTCATCTCAGTATATAACAAAACTATTCTCATGAGGCCAATACTGCATTTAACTGTGTTTTAATCCTCTTTACGAGGACCTATACAATAAAAAGTCTTCTCTTGTTCCGCCTCTGGGACATAGAGTGAAACCTTTTCTTTCTGCTGGCGGCATTGAGCTAGCCAATATATCTCCTTCCCGTCTACTTTCATCTCCTCCTTGGCAGTTAGTTAGACCCGAAGTTGACCTAACACTGACGAGGTTTAAACAATCAGAAACAAATGAATTCCAGTATAAACAAGAATATAATCAATTAAAAAGTAACTTTTATACATACAAATCAATATTTACAGATGGCTGGATTTGTCTAAATTGCTAACAACTGAAGGGGCAATGTAAATCCAACTAGGGTCCATGCAGGAAGCAAATGTACTGTAAATCCCCATGGTCCTAAGTATGGTGATCTACCTGCAGTTGTTGGCAACCTATAGCTCATTTTTATATTGTACTGTCCTCTGTAGATACATTGCGTTAGGTCTGATCACTAGTTTTACTTTCCATTCTGTGATATTCTAGTTAGTTTTACTGTGTTTCCTTGACAGGTTTTTACAATGCTATTAATTCAATTGTATTTTCATCATTAATTGCTCTCGTCACGATATGGTTGCAATATTGCCGATGTGACGTTAAATATTAACTCACTCACTCACTCACTCATATGTATCAGGTAGTTGAAGCCAATACAGTCTTTAGCATGAGGTCACTATCATTCGCGAAATCTGCAAGCTTCCATTATGCCATTTTAATTTTAAAGAAACATCACTTTAATGTTACACAACTATTTGTCCTTCCACTCGACTGCCACCAAATCTCCCTTCTGGACGACCAACATGTCTCCTTGGTTCTTCGGAAACTCCTCCCTGTTGCTCTTGACAATGCCTATTGAGTATGTGCCGAGGTCGAGTTGAGGACTCATACAAATAGTCAGAGTTCAAAATGTGATTCCTATCCCCCACACTGGATAGCATGTCCATTACGGCTGTGAAAGTCCCGTTCCTGCTGTACGGTTGTCCTTGCAGGTGTACACCCCGTAAAGGCTGACGTAACCGTGTACTGGATCTGCTGTCATCCACACCTTGATTTCGTTCTTGGTGGACTTGGCTGGCAGATACTGTCTGAATGCAAGTCTACCCATGAAGGCCCCATACCTTCATCTACACTGATATTCTGTAGGTTGTACAGAGTGGGCACTTGCCACACACAATCTCCAAAACAGGTCGAGTCTTGTGTAACTCGTCGCGCATTGTGGTGGATGTCTTGTTGAATCGGTTTCTTTTCATGATAGCTGCTGTATCGTGGCAGGCAGTCTTCTGATCAGTACTTATCAGTGTTCGATAGATGGTTCACAGAAGTTTACACTAGTATGCCTAGCCAGGCTCGGAATTCTTCGTTAGTGTGAGGAACCCAGTTTTCGTCTCGTCCATGTTTTGTTAGCTGTTGCTGGGCATGCAGGTCAGTTTAGCTGTCGGTGATTTTTGATGACGTCATCGCCGAAGAACAGCTTGAAGAAATCGATCTCTTGCATGCTGGGATCGATATCTGCTGCCGAGCCTGGCATACTTTTCGGCGTTGATGTGAGGCGATCGCATGTCTTCCATCTGTCTTGTGTGTCCTCTTTGTCACTGGTTATGGATTCTTCATACGTATCACCACATAACACATCACTGTAGCTCTACTCTAAATGTAGCTAAGAGCCACTGTAGCTGTCATGATAGGCCATGATCATGAAAGAAGCAATAGAAAGGTTGTAACACAGTTATTTCTTTCATTTCCGTGTGACATTGGTGAAATGAAAATGCACGTGCATATCGTAACAAACCAAATGGAAGCGAGTTCCAAACCTGTTTTGACACAATCGCCATGACACGACGTACGACAAGATCAGATGAACCGAGCCTTGGGACGATTGCAAGTTGGTCAGACTGCCCGAAGGGAAGCCAATGGGACTCACAACAGATCCAATAGTGCCGATACACTGCATTGTCGATTGCACGGAAGAAACCTCTGCGACATAACCGTATCGTATTCCTGGCCTCACTGATCGTCAACCCCAAAACCAACTGGAATGCGTTACCCAGCATAAAAAAAAAATCGTCATGGACAATGAAGCAGAGGTTTTTCACTTAAGGGCATTTCTAAAATATCAAAACCCAAAGAACTTAAGCTGTCTATACACCGAACACAAATTGTCTAATAAGTTTCAGTTTAATACCGATTTCAGTTCATTTGCGATATACATTTTCCCGTGTTTTGCTCAAATTTGAGTAAAATTAAAACTAAAGTGAAAACCCAGACTTAAGGTTGTTTCGAGAGATCGGAACCTGTGCATATATATCATGTGAATTGAGTGTGCTGTTAATGCTTGGAACAGACAGGATACATGGAACCTACGGATATTGAGAGACGATGATATACGGATTCGTATTTTCGTCTGCGAGATTTATGCATCAAGAAGCACCAGTTCATGATTGACTTCACTGACGAAGGGACCAAATAAATTGAGACTGTATGCACTTGTTCAGTATTAGTTGGAGCAAATAACAAAAGAGTACCAGTTTGTCAGATAATATGGAACTGGTTTTCCTTTCAGCGATTGATTGTGGGGAGCCCCCTGCCTCGTTGGACCAACGAGCAACGTTTACAGCCACGTCAATCCACTCCGTCGCCACATACATGTGCAAAGAAGGCTATGAAGAGTATGGAGGGTCAATGCTAAGCACCTGCACTGCCGACTCTACGTGGTCATCTATTGACCTGAATTGTACAAGTAAGTTCGAGAAATATTTTCAACAAATCCGCTCGTATTTCACATGTATCCTCACACCGTTCTGTGTTGCAAAGACTTATAAGGCACATCCAAACTAATTCTGAAGGAACTCCTTTGGAGCTTTTGGGGTGGTTTAATGATTTTTAAAGTTGGTTCGTTTAGACAAGGGTATTTTCTAGTGTGGTTGAACCATCCTAATGATGCGTTAATACCATTACAGCCTGAGATCCAGGTTCAGACATGATAATGAAGGGCCATTACCCTATAGGATGAACAGCAGCCTGCACGACGATGATACGTTACAGATAAACATGTTTAAGTGTTGTCAGCCTTAGGACATTGTACCATCACAGTGATGAGAGTTAAGGTCACATCCGCATCAACTTAGCCATATCATGACTAAACAAGTCATTCTCCATA
Source organism: Haliotis asinina (assembly GCF_037392515.1). Lineage (NCBI taxonomy): Eukaryota > Metazoa > Mollusca > Gastropoda > Lepetellida > Haliotidae > Haliotis > Haliotis asinina. The sequence goes on from NC_090293.1 coordinate 42,948,545, forward strand.
ATTGATAATACCGATATAACAAACTCTGCACAGCAAAAGGACCTGTGAAGGTCCGGGGTAGAATAGTCCTTCAGCAACCAGTGCTTGCCATACTGCTTTGTCAGACGAGGAGACTAACGGGGTCGGATTGCGCAGATCAATGTTCATGCTCTTGATCACTGGATTGTCTGGTCCAGACTCGATTATTTGCAGACCACCACCATTGCCAAGTGCAACGTAAAATTGAACTCACTCACTCACTCACCATCACTCACTGGACAGTCAACCAGTTAATACCTAACGTCACAGCTACAATATCTCAGCCATATCGGGACGAAAACAATTTACACAACATAAAATTAAGATTTGAATACTAAGGTGTCACAGGTATGAATATAAAACTAGTATGGAAATCTAAAATATTTTTAATTGTAGCGGACAATACTATATAAACCACGGGCTATAGATCGCCAACAGTTGAAGGTAGATCACCATACTACAAACCATGGTGACTTGCATTACTGTTGCATCAAGCTACGTGCTTGATCTCAGGGGGTTGTCTACCTTTGTGCACTAGTGGACCATGACCAAGTTTTTAAGTCACACTGAGGAATAGGTTGATAATGTAATATTACTTTATTAAATAGTTGTTGTTTTTCATATTGAAACTGTGATATTAAACATACAATGCTACTGACATTGTTCTGTATGGCAGCAATATTTTCAATACGATGTAAAACTCACTAAGTGCGTTCGCTCGTCACGCCGAAGACCAGGGTTCGATTCTCCACATTGGTACAATGTCCCCTATGTCCCCTGCCGTGATATCGCTGGATATTGCTAAAAGCGGCGTAAAACCAAACTCACTCTGAAAAGAAGTGTATGTTTCATGCTTCAAGGCTTTATTCCAGAGCACATGGCAATGGGTACATGGATGCCGCCATCTTGTGTTCTACGAAAACATGAACCTTTTTTGAAAATAGGGAATGGTAAGCGGAATGCAATAACCTAAGCGGAATAAATCAAATCCTTCACAACACAGCCGCCCCCAAATTTTGGGACAAAATTTGCTTTAGACAAACTGAAAATGTCATCATTGTCACTGAAAGAGTCACTTGACATCACTGTCACTGAAAGAGTCACTTGACATCACTGTCAGTACATTCTGGCAAGCGTATGAGTCTGGTCACCGGTCTGGTGACTTCCTGGTCTCCCACAAGGACAGTTGCAGAACGAACCCTCCCATCATCACCTGGATAAGTCCTGCATACTCTTCCTACCTGCCATAAGGATCGAACGGTCTGAGGGTCTGCTATTATGACAACATCATTACACTCCAAGTTGTTGTGGTTGGGTTTATCTCCTCGCCACTTCTGTCGCACCTGTAGGGTTGGTAGGTAATATTTCACAAAGTGTTTCCAGAATTGAGCTGCCAACACTTGGCTGTGGCGCCACCTCTTCCGACCAAGAAGCTCATCAGCAGGGTACACTACCTGAGGAAGGGATGCGTCTCTACGTCCCATCAAGAGAATGTTAGGAGTTATAGGGTCAACATCCTTGGCATCAGTAGACACATAGCCTAGTGGCTTTGAATTGAGTATTCCTTCAACCTCGACTAGCACTGTCTGAAGCACAGATTCCGTTACTGACTGATCACCCAAGGCCACCTTCAGTCCATCCTTGACAGACCTGATTTCCCTCTTCCACACTCCACCGAACTGAGGAGCATATGGAGGATTAAACTGAAACTTTACATTGCACCCAGCTAGTTGGCTAGTCAGACTTGGTTCCATGGTCAACCAAGTTTCTCGCAGCTCTCGTTCTGCACCTTTGAAATTGCTGCCACAATCTGAGAGGAGTTCATGGGGCTTGCCACGACGAGCCACAAAGCGCCGGAACGCCATTAGGAAGGCATCTGTACTCATACTGTCTAGTAAATCGAGATGTACTGCACGTGTTGTCATGCACTTGAAGATCACTCCCCATCTTTTCTCTGTGCGCCGTCCTATCTTGATTGTCATTGGACCAAAACAATCTACTCCTGTGGAGTAAAAGGCAGGTTTGTACAAACGTAACCGTGAAGGAGGTAGGTCACTCATTTTGGGAAGTTGAGGTTGAGCTCGGCTCTTTCTGCAGGTGACACATTTACGCTGATGTTGACGAATGGCTTCTCTGCCACGTAGAATCCAGAATTTTCGCCGGATTTCGGCCAAAATTCGCTCAGCACCATAGTGCAACAGTCTTCCATCAAAGTCTTTGATTATAAGTTGAGTGATCTGATGATGAGGATCCAATACAACAGGATGTTGAGCATCACAATTCAGAGATTCTGCTCTCCGCAGTCTCCCCCCAACACGGATAACATTGTTTTCAGTATCATAAACAGGATCCAACTGAGCCAGTCGACTGTCGGTTGGTAACTTCTTATGAGACTGAAGTGCACTGAGTTCCTCTGGAGAGGAGTCACACCGGACCTTACGAAATAAGAACATCTCTGTTTTGATCCAGTCAAACGATACTTGTGTGTCTTTGGCCGCCCCATTAAGGATCTGCATGGTATCTGCCACAAACTTGCTCCAGTTACTGTACTTGCTCACTTCTGGAATTGTTGGGCTTTCAGTCATGGTAACTGCGCAAAACGTAGTCTTCACTTCACCGCTTGTGTCCTTGATGGAGCTACTCATTCCTAGGTCAGGCGGCCACTCATCTGGTGATTGTTGAAGGACGGATGGACCATTCTGCCAAGCGGAAGAATTTGCAAGCTCCTCCAGTGTCTTGCCTCTAGTAAGATCATCAGCAGGGTTATCTTTCGTGTTCACATATCGCCAATCTGCAACGTTGGTCAGAGTTTGAATCTCTGCAACCCTGGTTCCAACAAATACTTTATATCTGCACGAATCAGATTTCAGCCAAGACAGCACTGTTGTTGAAATACTCCACAAGGTGACTCTTTCAATAGGTAAGGTAAGTTCTCTGTTTAGCATGTCTGCAAGTTGTGCTCCCACCAGTGCTGCTGAGAGTTCAAGTCGAGGTATGGAAAGCTGACGTTTTGGAGCAACTCTGGATCTGGCTTGTACAAAGCTGACATAAACCTTTCCTTGATACAATGTCCTAAGGAAGGCAACTGCTCCATACACACGCTCCGAGGCATCCAAGAAGATATGTAGCTGTTGAACTGAATTCGTGGTATCAACATGATGAGGCGTGTAACATCGAGGTAGATTCACGTTCTCAGTGTTTGGTAGCTCATTTTCCCATGAACGCCACTTCTCATATTGACTTCCCTCCACAATAGGTGCACCCCAGCCTCTGTTCAATTTCCACAGATCTTGGACAATGACCTTTGCTCTTGCTGTGAAAGGAGTTAAATATCCCAAGGGGTCACACTGGCTTGCCAAGATTCGATATATGACTTTCATGGTGAGGCAATCATGGCTAATTTCCTTGACCCTATATCCAAGCACATCACTGTCACATTGCCACTGGAGTCCCAAGGTTCCATCTGTAAGTCCTGCTTCACCAAGACTGAGCCAACGTTCACAACTGGCTGCCTGGTCCTCTGTATATAGATCAGCCACAACTGAGGGTGTGTTGCTAATCCACTGCCTGAGGTGGAATCCGCCTTTATCCAGCAAAGCACTCATGTCATGTACTAACTCTTTCGCTTCCGCTGCTGTGGGAACACTGTCTAGGCAGGCAGTTGTCTACATAGAAAGCTGTGGTACTTGATCCGTATACATCAGGGTTTTCCTCTTTGTGACCATGTGCATGTGTCTGCAGTGCATATATGGCACAGCAAGGGCTACAGGTGGTTCCGAAAGGTAGCACCTGTCATTCATAAATGTTTGGTGGAACTGTCTGATCCATGTCACGCCAGATGAATCGTAGTAAGGGTCGATCCTTTGGCAGTAGTCGCACTTGGTGGAATATGGCCTTTATGTCACCTGAGATTGCTACGCGATGCTGTCTGAAACGCAGTAAGACTCCAATCAGGGACGATCCAAGTTGAGGCCCAGGAAGTAAATTCTCATTCAGGGTTCTGCCTTCATAGCTGTACGAGCAATTGAACACCAAACGATTCTTTCCATTGTGTTGCACAATATGATGTGGAATGTACCAAGATTCAGCACTTTTCCCTGCCTCTTCCGGGCTGATAATCTTCACGTAACCTGCATCTACCAACTTCTGAATCTCTTCCTTGTGCACATGAGCTAGTTCAGGATTTGACTGAAGTCTCCTTTCTGTACGGATGAGATTATGCTTAACAGATTCTTCTGTGGCATTAAGGGAAACTCCATTTTTAATCCTTAGCAAGGGGGTAGCATATCGCACTACTTCATACATCTCAACTCTTTCTGTGAATGTCTCTAAAGTTTCCAAGGCTTGCTTGTCCTGCTTTGACCTGGTCACATCCTTTGTTCCATTGGGAACTGCATCAATCTGCCACAGTTTCTCAACATTACTCCAAAGCTCAGGATCACGGTGAACACTGGAAGTGAGTAGACACTGCTCAACTGTCTGTGACATCCGTGGTAAGTGCATGTCTGCTTGACCTTGTAAAGACCAGCCTAGTCGCGTATGTACAGCGACCGGTGCTCCCTTGGGTCCAAAGTGCACAGGCTCCTGTGGGAGAATTAGGTCTGCATAATCCGAGCCAATCAGGATCACAGGCTGTGCATTGTAGATGGAGGGTAGAGGATAATCTCTCAAATGTGGCCATCTGATCTGCAAATCCTTCACTGGATAAGTGTACTCTGACAGGCAAAGTGAAGGTGAGGTGAACGCATTTGATATTGGATACTGAATCTGTGGCGAGTCACCTGGCGATATGGAAAGGTTGACACTCTTCCCTGTACAACGGTAAGATTCATGCCAGATTGTTGACAGGAGGATTTCATCCGTTCTACCACAGAGTTTAGGCCTTTCTGCAGTTGATGTCAAAATCATAGTTCGCTGTGATCCATCATCCAGGACAGCGTATGTTTCCATCTGACCACCTGGGCCATGTAGGACAACTTTCACAACTTTTAACATAACAGAGCATGGTTTGGAGGGTTGATCAACATAAACTGCTGGTTTCTCTGTCATGACTGAATATACTTTGTTAGTTTGGGCTTTAACAGCATCATGGAGTACAGTCAAGTGCAGTTCTTGGCAGGTGTGGCACACTTTCCTGAGTGTACAGTCTACCGGTTTGTGAGTACGTGCACACTTTGAGCATCGGTTCCCTTCTTTCATCCATCTGACAATTTCATCCAATGATAGTTTCTCAAACTCCTTACAAGAGTTCAAATAGTGTTCTGAGGAAGAGCAGTAAGGGCAGTAGGCTCTGAAGTTGGTCATCATCTTTGTCTCATCCGTACTTACTGTACTAGATGTAGGAGCACGGGTACTTGGGTTTCGTGAGTCAGATCGTGTATGGAAACTGGTCATCATTGTTGGTTCATTTCTCCTTGGTGGTACTCGTCTGAATCGACCTATGTTCAAGGGTTTGTTGCCACTGCCTGATCGGTTGTCATCATTATGATATGATGAGGTGACTTGACCAGATAGAGATTTAATCTGAAGCCAATAACTAAACTGAGAAAGAGTGTAGGTTTGACTTGAGTGCTCTCCTATCACACCTGTCTTGATGCAATGTTCAATGAAACTATCTCTTAAGCTCACTGGTAGCTTACTCAACAGTTTGTCCACATGAGAACCACACTGTAACTCTGCACAACTCTCACCATCCAGAGATTTCAGCATCCCAACCAGGGAATGTACAGCAAGGGCAAAGTTCTCAAATGCCTCATTATCTCCAAACGTTACAAAGGGCATACTCGAAATTGCTCCAAGCTCTCCTTGAACTAACTGACGAGGCTGACCGTACTTATTCTTGAGGGCTTCAAAGGCTTCAGAGTAAGGCTGTGGTGCATAAATGTATGCCTCTGCTAAACGTTTAGCTCTGCCACCCAGCCTATCAAGCAACAACTGGTATTTGTACTGTTCAGTTAAATGAGTATGGACATTGACCAGAGTATCCAGGTCCATTTTGAGAATGGCAAAGTCCTTTTCCTTCTCGTTGTTGAACAAAGGCAAAGTAGGTCGTGGAATCCCATATGACGAGGAAATCAATAGTTCAGTCATGTTTGGTATCATAGGTGGACTTTGTCCATGAGGGAAACTTGGTGGACCATAAGTTTGGGGTCCAAGGGATGTGTCCCCAGAAGAAGGGTGAACTGGAGCACTTTGGAATGGTTTAGTGGCTATGTTTGGGAAATTCGGTGGCAAGGATGGCTCATCCCGTTTCACACAAGTTTCCTTCTCATATGGTACAGGCATGACACTGTGAACAGAATGCAGAGTGGAAGGATTCACCTCTTGGTTAGTCTTCTCAGTTTTGAAAACAACTTGTTCAACCTGGTTTTCAACATTTGCCATTACAGCCTGCTAATTATGTGTTGATGAGGTAATAGTAGTGGAAGTGGTTACTGCAGCTGGTGGATTAAACCCTATTCCTATCATGGATGCCAAAAGATCTGCCTCCTTCAAGGAATTCTCTGCTTTGCGGATCCTGCGTTCTCGTCCCAGTTCAGTATTCCGTTTCTCATGCTGCCTTATCACTAGACGTTCAATGTCTTCTGCTTGCTTTCGAGCCCTAAGCATTTGCTCCTCTGCTTCCATGCGGGCTAAATATGCTTTATCATCCTCATCAACCTTGGCATCTTCTATAGCCTGTCTCTTTAGTTCAGCTAACTCTAGTTGCCTTCTTTGTCTGGTTAATTCTGCTGATTGGAGATCACTGAGTTTAGAGGTAAGTGACACATCTGACATATCTGAACGTCTGGATACATTTGAAGTCTTGGTTATCATGGAGTGTTTAGTTTTGCAGTGATCAGACTTATCTACAGAGCGAACTGACTTGTCTATATTCCTCCCATCTGAGAGATTTAACACATAATCTGTCAAATGGTTTGGTAAATGTCTCTCTCGTGAGGATTGACGTAAAGGCATAGTACTCTGAATCAAACCTTGGGCACTGGTAGTGGAGGTTGTCACCGTTGATGTCCAGAGTGGGGTTGTCTTCGTGATGACATTGGTAACTGCATGGGAGACTGGGTCGGTTAGTCTTTCCATGTTGGAAAATAGAGATTCATCACTAAAGACACGGTTCAGTGGCTGTCCATCCATTTGGCAACGCATCCGGCTCGCGGGACCATGAAAAGAAGTGTATGTTTCATGCTTCAAGGCTTTATTCCAGAGCACATGGCAATGGGTACATGGAGGCCGCCATCTTGTGTTCTACGAAAACATGAACCTTTTTTGAAAATAGGGAATGGTAAGCGGAATGCAATAACCTAAGCGGAATAAATCAAATCCTTCACAACACACTCACTCACTCGTCCGTGGGAGCCGTGCCAATTTAACACTTACCATGGGGTACATAAAATCAGCAGGCCAGGCTACCAGTTATCAATCTTCTGAAATTAGCAGTGGCTGAGCGGGTGAAACGGCTGACTTTGTGTAGTGGCGACTTGGTGCCTGACCCTTGGGGTGTGAGTGCAGGACGGGACTCGACAAAAGCACAAGAATGTGCACTTTACAAAGAAAGTGTAATCCCAAATAAACCATATGCTACGTTGTTGAAAGTAGTTTCTCATTCCAAACTGGGGCGGGATTAAACTACCCTCCTACACACATACAGGTGACCCACTCGCTCGAAACTAAGTTACGGCTTCATTGCAACCCAAAGGTATTATATTCTGTCCACAACCAAGGCCCAAGATTTTGTCTGGTGTTTTTCAGAACTTCTGTTGACAGTCTCTATGCCGAGCCCTTTAAACCGCCCTTTAACGAATGCCGTATTATATTATCCTGACGGTAAATAACAAATATATTCTAACGAATCTAACCCTGTATTTAACTTTTTCTAATGCTCCTTATGAAGATCTGTACAGCAAATGGTCGTCTTATTCCGCCCCTAGGGATAAGAATAAAACCTATCATTTCTTGATGAATGAATACATCCAAAACAAATAAATTAAAATATTTACTGGGATTTAATCAATTGAAAAGTTTACAGATGTCCAAATACAGTGGTGCTCTTGCTTGTGCTACTGTCATTGGATCCAGGACAATATCTTCAAAAGTAACAGGCGATAGCTCTATTTTCACACCTGTGAAATGCTACATAAACAGTTCTTAAACGATGTTAAACGAACACCCTAAATATTAACAATATATAATTTCTTGTCTTGTAAAGATCCATTCTTAATTTTAATCATTTAATAATTATGCATTGATTTAGTACTGCTAATTTTCATTCAATTATTGAATTTGTAACGACATAGAAGTATTAGTTAAAATTGGTTTGAAACTACATAAATATTCTATTGCTGGTAGTTTAGGTTAGTAACTGATATTCTTAGTGGGGGTTGAAGTATTGCGGAATTATTCAATGTGCTCCGGAGAGGCACGTTCATTGTAAATTTACCATAAATTACACTGTATAACAATTGTTTTCGTGTAAATGTATGAGCTTAGGCGCGAGTGTGTGTGTGTGATATGTGTCCAGATAATTCTAATTGCAAAAACTCCTTTGTATCGCCACAAGATCTTTCTCTGTTCAACGGCTCTTCAGGTGGTTAATGAAAACGGAGTGTCGTCATAGGCAACGCACAAGTGTAATAGATATGTCGTCATCATGCGTGAGTTACAGTTCGTGACTCTAGTGGGAGACACAACGTAGTCAAGGGTAACAGTGCGTTTGTGACGCCATCATGTTTTCTACTTCATACTTAGAGTGAGTGAGTGAGTAAAGATTTAACGTCACATCGGCAATATTACAGCCATATCGTGACGAGAACAAGTAATTATAATACTACAAATACATTAATAGCACATACATTGTAAAACCCTGTCAACGAAGGACAGTAAAACTAACTAGAATATCACAGAGTAGAATCTAAAACTAGTGAATAGACCTAAAACAATGCATCTATACAGGACAGTACAATATAAAAATGAGCTATAGGTTGCTAACAACTGAAGGTAGATCACCATACTAAGGACCATGGGGACTTACAGTACATTTGCTTCCTGCAAGGACCCTAGTTGGATTTACATCATCCCTTCAGGTGCTGGCAATTGAGACAAATCTAGCCATAAAGTAAAAACACACTTACTCTACGATTAAAAAGCTGGAAAACTGAAATTTACTCCAAATGTTTGAGGACTTATGTACCCTCTCAAGGGGACAATTGTTTTACGGTACTTCAACCCCCTTTGAGGGTACAGCCACTAGCGATTTGAGTTACAAATTTAATCTTCCAATTTTAAAATATTTATCTATTTACAATTCAGTTAACAAATCTAACTCCTTTAAAAATGCAATAATTAAATGAGGCCTAATAGTTTTAAAAAGATCCTTCGTAGTTTGTGAATTAAAATACTGATCCCTTGTGATGGAATACTCAACACAGTCAAGCAAGATATGCTTGACTGTGATTCTTTCATCACAAGGGATGCAGAACGGAGGATCCTCACCTTTCAAAAGATATTCATGAGTATATCTCGTATGGCCAATACGACATCGCCGCAAAATGACCTCCTCAAATCTGGACTGACAACCCAAGTGGGTATAACCAATATAAGGCTTTATTGCATGTAATTTATTTACACCCACCTGGGTGTCCCACTTCTTTTGCATCAGATCACGAATATAGGATCGAATTGTAGCTTTATAATCAGAGTATGGAATAAGAAGTGGAGTCACAGATTTGTTGAGTGCTGCCCTGGCAGCAAGATCAGCCATTGCGTTGCCAGAAATGCCTACATGGCTTGGCAACCAACAGAAGACGATGTCGTATTGGCCAGTTGCAAGATTATTATACAATTCAATTATTTCTCTTAAAAGTGGATGTTTACATGACAGGTTTTTAATTGCCTGAAGGCAAGAAAGAGAGTCGGAATAGATAATATACTGTTTATGTGTAGGATGTTTTTCAATATATTTAAGAGCCGTTAATATAGCGTTTGCTTCTGCTGTGTAAATAGACATGTTACCTGGTAATCTGAAAGATATTGTTCTGGATCCAATGACAGTGGCACAAGCCACAGCGCCACCATCCTTGGATCCATCTGTAAATAAAGATTTGTATGTGTTATAGTTACTTTTTAATCGATGATATTCTTGTTTATATTGTAATTCATTTGTTTCTGATTTTTTAAACTTTGTCAGTGTTAGGTCAACTTGTGGCCTCACTAATTGCCAGGGAGGAGAAGAAAGAAGACGGGAATGAGATATATTCTCCATCTCAATCCCAGCAGCAGAAATGTATTGTTGGATTCTTATCCCAAGAGGAGGAACAAGTGAAGTTTTATTATTATACAAATCCTCATACAGAGGATTAAAAACGCAGTTGTGAGCAGGATTGGATTCATTTGAATATAACTTTGTAATATATTGTAAAGACAATTTAATACGGCGAAGTTTCAAAGACGGCTCATCGGCCTCAACGTAAAGACTGTCAATGGGAGATGTTCTGAAAGATCCAATACATAGCCTCAGACCTTGGTGATGTACAGAATCTAATAGCTTTAGGTTGCTTTTGCAGGCTCCACCATACACAATGGAACCGTAATCAAGTTTTGATCGAACCAGAGATCTATATAAGTGAAGGAGGGTACTTTGGTCCCCTCCCCACTTTGAATTAGAAACAACTTTTAACAAATCGAGCGCCTTCAGGCATTTGGCTTTGAGGTACTTAATATGAGGCAGAAAGGTCAGATGTGAGTCAAAGATGAGACCAAGAAATTTAGCCTCCTTCACAACTTTGATGGGTGTGCCATTTAATGATAATTCGGGGTCTTTATGGGGTTTGTATTTCCTACAAAAATGGATACAATTAGTTTTAGTTTTAGAAAATTTGAACCCGTTTTCCAGACACCATTTATGAATTTTGTTTAGACACAATTGTAACTGTCTCTCAATAGTTCGCATATTTTTACCACGGCAAGAAATATTAAAATCATCCACAAATAATGATCCATCAATTGAATCACTTAAAACCTTTGAAAGACTATTTATTTTAATACTAAATAGAGTGACCGACAAAATACTGCCTTGTGGAACACCCTGATCCTGATTATAATGAGCAGACAGGGTTGAACCTACGCGGACTTGAAATTGCCTGTCGGTTAAAAATTGAGATACAAAGAGAGGCAAACGACCTCTCAAACCAAAATCATGTAAATCCTGTAAAATGCCATGGTTCCACGTAGTATCGTAGGCTTTCTCAAGATCAAAAAATATAGATACTGCGTGTTGTTTGGTGATAATAGCATTTTTGACGAAGGATTCTAAACGCACTAAATGATCAATAGTACTTCGATTCTTCCGAAAACCACATTGAATATTGGTAAAGAGGTTATTGGTTTCCAGATACCAAATTAATCTGTTATTTACCATTCGCTCCATGGTTTTACAGACGCAGCTGGTTAAAGATATCGGTCTGTAATTTGATGGATCCGTGTGATCCCGGCCAGGTTTTGGTATTGGCACAACAATGGCATTACGCCACGAAGGAGGAAAAATTCCAGACATCCATATTTTGTCAGATATATCTAAAAGTGTGACCAGACATGGTTCAGGTAAGTGTTTTAATAGTTGGTAATGAATATTGTCATCACCCGCTGCAGTGTCACGGGCTTGATCAAGAGCAGTATGTAGCTCATGTAACGAAAACACTTCATTATAGTCCTCACCATTAGTGGAATTGAAATTAACTTTTGTCTTTTCCTGTTGTTTTTGGTAACTCTGAAATTCAGGGACATAATTTGCCGAAGAGGAATTTTTTGCAAGAGTTTCGCCAATTTTATTTGCAATGTCTGCTTTGTTAGTGACTAATTTGTCACCATCTTTAAGATGGTGAACAGCGGATTTTGAACCTTTGCCTTTTATTCGCTGAACCATGTTCCACACCTTAGACATAGGTGTACGTGAATTAATTTTTGAAACATAGCTCCTCCAAGATTGGCGCTTGTTTTGCTTATACGTGCGTCTTGCCTTCGCACTAGTGATTTTAACATTGTTGAAGTTATGAACAGTAGGATGTCTGCGAAAATATTTTTCTGCTTTCTTCCTACGTTTTCTTGCCTGTTTGCACTCGTCAGTAAACCATGGTTTACGAATATGAGGAGTTGCAGAGGACTTAGGAATGGTTTCATCAGCAATTTCATTCAGTTGTGTTGAGAACATCAGGATGGGATCTGGTACATTACTGAAGTGATCAGGTGTTAATTTTTCAACGCATAATTGTTCATATACAGGCCAATTTGCCTTAGCGAAATTCCACCGCGATGAAGGTGGATTGTCATCTGGTGTTATAGATTCCAGGAGAGTAGGGAAGTGATCGCTTCCACAAAGGTCATCATGTACAGACCATTCAAATTCGGTGTAAATATTCGCATCTGTGAGGGACAGATCAAGTGAAGAATAGGTTCCAGTGGCAGGGTGTAAATAGGTGCTGGATTCATCATTAAACACACATAAATTATTATCAGAAATGAAATCGTCAATGACCTTGCCTTTATTGTTTGCACTTGTACTGCCCCATAGAGGGTTGTGCCCGTTTAAATCGCCCATGATGATACAAGGCTTCGGTAGCTGATCATACAGAGTCTGAAGATCAGATTGTCTTAGAGAAGATGATGGTGGAATGTATAAAGAGCACAGTGTAAGTGTAATATGCAAAGTCAGTCGAATAGCAACGGCTTGAAGATTAGTATTTAGATTAACAGCACTATGGGTGATATTCTGTCTTACTAATATACTAGAACCTCCAGTCGCTTTATCTCCTGGAGGAGAAAATGAATGGTAACTCATGTACTGCCTTAAATCAAATGAATCGGTATGCTTAAGATAGGTCTCTTGTAGACAGAAGGCCGAAGGTTTAAAATCCTGGACTAACAACTGTATCTCATTAAAATTCTTTCTAAGCCCTCTGCAATTCCATTGGACTATATTAGATGAATGACTCATGGAGGTTCAATGGGTGATCTCTCACGTGCGCGTGATGACGCAGAACTCCTCACAGAACTCTGTGATAATGGAGTTACATCCATGTCCATAGCACTGTAGGTGTTGTGGACAGGTACCTCGGATGAAACGGGATTCCTGGGAGATTGGTTTCTATTTAACTTTTTTCTATTACTTTTTGTGCTTTTTCCACTGGATGGGTGTTCCACGACTGGTTGCGTCTGACTTTCAGCCTGAGCAGAAGAAGATGAAGTCGATGTTTGGCTATCAACCATGATGACAGGTGGTATTACAACAGGTTGTTCCGAATTGATCCAAGTGAAGTCCGTCTGACATGAAACAGACGAAGTTGGAGCCGCCTGAGAAACAGCAGTAGCATATGTGAGTGTGGACTGAGATGTGGATTGAGAGCCTAGTTGAGAAGTCAATAGCTTCCTGGCTTCTCCAAAAGTAATGTTGTTCTCACATTTTAGTTTTAAGATTTTTGATTCGGTTTGCCAAACAGGGCAGGATTTGGATGAGGCCATATGTTGGCCACCACAATTTGTACAGTGCAGTGCTTGTTGACAGTCGGTGTAATCATGATTATCGCCACAGCGTTGACAAGCTACAGAGCGAGTACAAGTCTTTGATCCGTGGCCAAACTTCTGACATTTAAAGCATCGGAGTGGAGTGGGGACATACACCTCCACTCCGATGTTGACATAACCAGCTTTGATAGAGCGTGGTAATGAAGATCTGGCAAACGTAAACAAGTACGTATTTGTTGGTGCTATTGTTGAATCTTCCTTCCTCCGAGTAAAACGTTTAACAGAAGACACTCCTTGTTGTTTTAATTCATCAGTTATTTCCTGCTCCGACATACCAGACAAGGAACGGGTCCGGTCACGTACTATGCCTCGGCAGAAGTTGAGTGTCCTGTGTTCAGAAACAATCACCGGAATATTGGCAAATTTAGTGATGGATAACAGATTGAGGGATTGTTGTTTCCTCACACATTCTATCAGTAAAGAGCCAGAGCGCAGCCGGGTGACATTCTTCACCTCGCCACAATGTCCATGAATAGCCTTAGAAATGGCAAAGGGGTTCAGTTTAATTGGTAAGTGGTCTTCAGCTTCTATCACGATGAATCGAGCCCAGGAATCAAAATCTGTAATACTCTCGTCAGAAGAAATTGATTCTAGATGCCTGCGTTTTGAACCAGTGTGATTATGAGCCATGGTGACATGTATATAAATTCAACAACCCTGCTCCCCACCCACCATGGAGTGTCAACAGGGACGGTGTCTAACTGCATCGGATTTCCAGCATGCATACACCAGGGATACAGGGTTGCTATACTCCAGCAAATCTGACTTGAATAGCAATACTTGTTTACTAAAACGATTGCCAGGCTGGTTCTACCCATAACAACTATTTAGAAACAGAGAGTATTCAGCGGTCAACATCGCCAGATTGGCCCATGAGCCACCGCCTTCTGGCATAGGACTCTAGGCAAACGGATAGTTTATAAGTTCAAATACAAAAACAGTCAGTTTCAGAAAAATGCACAATAAGATGCAATAGGTGCATTAATAATGTTGTCCATGCGCAGGGCATGGCGTGACCAGCCGATTGATAGAACCGGGCCAGTTCTACCACCCGTCTAGGTGAAGTTAGGGCCAAAGTGGTGTGTTGGGCAATAGGAACACAGTTGCAGGCTCCTATTGCCCTCAACCACCAGGATCCCCTCCTCCACCGACACAGGGCTGCAACCCACGGCAAACGGGTTGGTGGACCAAATATACCCCGGGTCCACAACGGGGGTGTTGGCGAGCTCTTGGCGTTACCCAGCACCCACCACGAGGAGGTGGCTCGCCACGGGTGCCTCATACTTAGAAACAATAGTGATAAACAACATAACTGTTTCAGTGCACAAATACACACTGAATTACTTTAGGAAGGATACAAAATTATACTTTTGAAATGAGCCTAGGTTTAAACAGCCTTATGAACAATATGAACCTTTTCCATCCATACCGTTTTATCATTATTCAACAACTGACAAAACGGAGTGATAGTAAACTGGACGTTTCCGCATTCATCAATGTGTTTGCTCGCATTCATACATTGCACTTTCGGATCTCGAATTTACTGCCTGTGTACAGTGACTCGGTTCTTTGGTTTCTTTCCATACACAGTACTACAGAGTACAATACAATATAAAACAGGCTATAGACTGCCAACCACATGGTCCCTAGTTGGATTTACGTCATAGATTCAGTCGTTAGCAATCGTTGAACAATCTAGCTATAAATTACAGCAACTGTATACTTCGATATTAGAATTACAACCTTGTGGACATGAACATATTTGGAGAGACATGGACTTCCATACCTGGAAAAGAGGTTTCAGTTTTCGTGAATGGGTGAGTGAGTGACTTAATATTCAACGGTACATCAGCAATATTTCAGCGAGATTATGGTTCACGTAAATACCTGGTTTACAAGGGTAAATTAATGTATCAGCATGTGTCATGTCAATGTTTTGCTGTTCGCTTCATCCCAAAGGATAAATAGTTCAATGTTAAAACATTGTAGGATCTCTTTATAACATTAATTACCATTTTGTCATTGAATATTTAAAAGGAACTGAATAACGGATAATATTTGATTGATATGTTTTGTAAATAGCTGTGCTTTTATTATTGGTAGTTTAGAATATTAGCTGACATTGTTAGTGGCTCTACCCTCAAAGGGGGTTAAAGTGCCGTAAAATTGTGTCACCTTGCGAGGGTACGTAAGTCCCAACACATTTAAAGTAAACTCAAACTTGCCACTTTTTAACCGTAGGATATGTGTGCTTACAATTTATGACTAGATTTGTCTTCAGTCATCAATGCCTGAAGGGATGGTTTAAATCAAGCTAAGGCCCTTGCAGGTAGCAAAGGTCCTCGTAGTCCCTCGTATGGTCATCTTCCATCAGTTGTTGATGATCAATAGTCCGTTTCTATTTTGTACTGCCAGTAGTCATTTAATTGTACTAGCGTACTAGTTTTAAATTTATGTATCTCTGGTATACCCAGCATTTTTACTCTCCTTCGTTTGACAGTATTTATGTTCAAACATTGCTTTCTTACTGATATAAATTAGATTGTTCTTGCCACGATATGACTTAAATACTACCGATGTGACGCCAACTAATAACTCACTCACTGCTGTTCGCTAAACTTTCTGTATATCTATGACATTTGGTAAATCATGCAAAAAGTAATTTGTATACAATACATGTGAACTATTGTGTTTTTTAGTTAAAGACTGCGGTTTCCCTCCATATATGGATGGAGCCACGGTCGACTACACCAATACAGTGTTTGGTGCCGAAGCTAACTATCTCTGCGTTAAAGGGTATTCCTCCTCGGGAAACGGAACGACAGTGTGTCTTTCTAGTGGATCTTGGTCTGAAACAGACTTATTATGTTCAGGTGAGCAAGTATACATTCAACATGAATACAACACGCTTGACCTGATCAAGTGAATACTAATGCATTGCGTCACTGTGTCACAACTGGTTTGGTCTATTATTGTACAGGGGTGCCTCTTTGTCAGTTGATTGTCAGTATGTCCGAGCAGACAAGGCAAGGTTGCCGTTAGACATTTTGGTGTCGAGAAAACGTCAGCAATGTACAATGCAACTTTCTTAAAATTCGAATAATGTTTCCGAATTGTGCAAGCTTTCCGTGAACGCAACATTAATAACATTCTTTGCTCCCCTATTTAAATAAGTTAACTCGACCTGTCGTTTGTGCCATTTGACCTCCCGGGTTATGCATGTGTAGAGTAACTCAGGTCAAGCTTAACAAACTGTAGATATGTCTACAATATGTGATTTCTAATGGCATGTTCTCAAAGCAGTGGTAGATGAATTGATTCTTTGGTGCGCAGTGGGCATGGTGGAACGGTGTTCAAACAAAGTAGTCGTTATTCAGATCCAGAAGTTTAGCCAGTGTCAGCCAAATGATGTGCTTTGCATCTATGGGCTGAGAAGTTTATATGTCCCACCTGCAGTGGCTAGTGCCACTGTTTGGCACCCAGCACCTTGTACTGCTGATCGTAGGTCATCCTACTGGACATGGTTTCGCCAAACTGGCCCCATTCCCTGTGGTCGCTACTCGGACATTCTGATCTATACTGAGTCAAAAAAGAAACTTCACATTCTTTCTTCAGGGCTCTATAAGAACAAAAGATGGTAACATGGTTAAGTTATTATTTCCTTGCTGAGCAGAGATCTGTGTGATGTACTGGATACACTGACAGTGTCACAATCAGTTCCATCACGCTACAGCGCCGTTCCAAAACATAGGCATACAGATTGTCAAGTCAAAATATATGGAAGTCGATAATGGAGACTGACAGCCCGCAACCTACCTCAAATGGCCTGTGAGGACAGTCGACCTCTAAACATCCAAGCCGACGGAATCTGTCACATAGTTGGCGCGTAGGACGATTTGGCGGTCTTTTGCTCGTGACGTCACACGTGGACGACCCGACCTTGGGGGATCAGAAGTGGTGACAGTTTGTTGTAGACGACCTCGCAAGTCATACGCAGTACGACTGCTGCATCCCATTGCTCTTTCGACGTCAATAACTGATCTTCTCGCTTGCAACATGCCAACGGCACGTTCACGTTGCTCATTTGACAATCGTGGCATTTAAAGTACCGTTAGAACTGTGGTTTAGAAGTGTTTTGTTTCAGTTGTTGAGGCCAATGCAAACACGTGTAAATGAAGAAAACTTCAATGCGAAGATCACGTGATCGACTGCACGTGGAAAACCAGAAATGGATTTGAATGGGTTTGAAAGTGTTTTGCTAACGTTTTTCTAGAGTCGAAAGATAGGGATCCCATTTCGGATACACATGTATTGTATCATCAGAGAAAAAAAATATTGACTAATTTTAAAAAATTACATTTGTGAAGTTTCTATTTTGACTCCGTATAGTTGAATGTTTCAAGACTCATTGCTAATTTGAATATTTGATGACAGGTTTATAAATTACCTTTAACTTTTGAAATTATTAATTGGTTTTAGTCACGATATGGCTGAAATACTACCGATGTGACTTAAAACATTAATTCACTCACTCACTATAGGTGTTGTGCTTTCATTTGCTCGCAAGTTCATTCAAATCAGTGTCGAATGTTGTATGAATCCTTGACCTGCGTTAAATAAATGTTGCAGCGTCGTTTCACAGTACATGGCAGCAGGTGGCCACAACAAAAGCATCGTCTACAACATTGCACCAAAAACAGAAGTTAATGAATCGACTGTCTGCAAACTGTAAACCCAATGTCCGCGTTAAAGCTGGCTTTAAAGCTTGGGACAGGGTCACATACCTCAGTTCGTATGACAAAAGAATGGATGGCAAATGTTTCGGCCAGTCTGTAAGAGGTCTGACTAAGTCATCATGGGATTCCTTTGAAACATCACCTCAACGCGAGTTCGAGATATTTGTGCCACATGCTCAAAGCACCCATATGTCAGTGGATGACAGCAGGACAGTCACGAAGAGCAGTTATGACGGAAATTTCATTTGGCTTGTAAAAGACGACCAATGTATGTCCACATCCTATTCTAGTGACTCGGGGTCTGTATTCACCAGTCTGTTTGAAGGGGAAGCTGATCCCTTCTTCGATACCTACTACTTAGATGAAAATACCAATACTGCTTGTGGTCAGAGAACAGTTCACGTATCAACCAATCCAGTGATGACATTCCAAACACCACCTTACTGGTATGTACGAAAGGACTGTCCGTCGGGAAAGCATATCCTGAGATGGAATGTGACAGGGGAATTTCACAACACTGAAAAAAACTTCTATTCAAAGCCCTGGTGTCCCGACACATGTTGGCACCACGTCTTTAACACAAAGACCTCACCTACAAACAATGCCAAACACATACGTCATCTATTCAGTGGAGTACAGTATGGACACAACGTCATGCTTAAAGTTGAACATGTGGTTACAAAGGCAAGGGAAGTAATACTACACGATGGCCACGTGACCGTAGGTGTTAAAGAATTTTGGTTACCAGCTGATAATGATGCCTTCTCATCCGGGTCCCTTCAAGCTTGGATGATCGCGTCTACGACTGGCCGCGTAGTTGAGTGTGCTCATTTTCCGGAGTCCTTTCGTGTAAAGGACATCAAAAAGGAGGAGAAACACTCAGACTGGTTCCTAGACTCTAGACAGTGGGATAAGGTTTTGAGCATAGATGGCACCGGGACTGTACTGTCTGGGTCAAAGTCAACTTTGTTAAACAATGTGAATGAAGGGAGATCACTCCGTGTGGGCGTGCTGCACACAAATGGGATTTACAAGGCTTTAGATTTGGACACGGTTGATGTTTCAAGAACTGGCCAAATAGCAGCGAATATTATCCATAACGTAGACTTGGTTTTAGGACGGGGAAACAACGTCCGTTTTACTGACACATGCCGAATGGTTTCATCTATCATAACGACTGAGGGCAGCTACAAAATCTACACATACAACATTGGAGCGGGCGGGAACCACAGCATAGTAACTGGTGTGGCCAAAATTGAATGGTTCATAGAACTGTGATATAGCATGTTTAAATATGTACACAAATAGTATAATATGAATAGAATTGGCAAATTGCATGGCTTTCTGTAATAGTCCAGAAATATAAAAAGAAGTACTGTATCGTGCCTCTTGGTTCCTTTGATTCACTCATACAAATACTTGTGAGATAACAATACCCTACTAATTGTCATGTTATGATCTACATTGTTGAGGAATGTTACGTTTATACATAACTGTTTTGCAGAATTACAGTGTGTTGAATATGCATGATTTGATACGAATGCTAGACCTTGTGGTGACTGTGTTAACTTGTGAATCGAGGTGAGACATTTTACCTGTGGAAAAACATAAACGTTTCCACCATTGATCTGACCCGAGTGAAGCAACTCCAAACCAAGAATTATCGTGCTACGGAGTAGTGTACTGTAAGAGGCTGTACGAGGCGATGACAGCTGATATGATTCGTGACGTCGGTCATCTACTGTACGTTTGATAACGAGAAGATAGACGAAAATGGCAAAGTGACGTCTTGTGTGTACTTTATTGTTTGATAGGTACTGTCGGACGCCTTTGGTCATTTGGCACAAATTTCAATTCCATTACTGACATGAACATATATATGAGAGGCACTACCTTTTAGCTGTATGGACGTAACATCCTTGTTTTCTTTCATAGTTAATAGGAATTTCCGTGGGGACGGAAGTTAGGTGAAAGGGTATAATTTACCATTCATTCACGTTTTGAGTGAGTGAGTTTAATTTTACATGGCACTCAACAGTGTTTCGGCTATATGGCTGCGGTCTGTACATAATCGAGTCTTGACCAGATAATCCAGTGATCAACGGCATAAAGATCGATCTGTTCATTTGGGAACTGATGACTTGGGTCTACCAAGTCACCCGACCACCCGATCCCGTCCGTCGCCTCTTACGGCAAGTACAGTCGCCTTTTATGGCAAGCATGGGTTACTGAAGGCCTATTCTATCCCAGACCTTCACGGGTCCATTGACGTTTTGAAAGCGCATGTGACTGGCCACTACGGCACTAACATCGGCTAGCGTAACTTATAACAGCATGCTGTCACTAACATTTTTCCGGGTCTTTACAGTGTGAAAAACGTTAAATGTGGAAATAGTTCATTGAGATTTCCATACTAAATAACGTGCAGTGTAAAAGACGGAGAATTGCTACTAAGATTGTTACTTTCACCACTGGTGCTGTGTCGGTCGATATTGCCTAAGGTGACTACACAGCCTGTCTACATATTTATAAATCAAAATATAGAATAGACGTAACGATTTGTCATGTCTGATTGCAGCGCAAATGTAACAGTGGTTAGATTTGTTTTCGAGCGACAGTATCATAATTGTTGTTAGTATCACCACTGCACATACAGTCAGGCCGCGTTAATCCGGACACTTCTGTTTTTCATCAAAAACGTTCGGATAGTGAAATGTACGGACTGTACTGAAACGAACTTTTATGAACACCACTACAGTTGAGTTACTTCCCTTTGACATGGCAATAGGAAAATATATGAACGTATACAATTTTCAAAAGACTTTATTACAGTTTGTACGAGGGACATAACAACTTGAATATTCATATAACAACCAATCAGTGAACACAGTCATGTCTGGACAGGTTATACATACACGTAAGAAATCGGCACCCAAGCTTTTGTCTTACAGTGAGTGAGTGAGTGAGTGAGTGAGTTTTTCGCCCGTTTTAAACAGAAAAGCTCACATCAATGCTTGCACATCTACATGTACAATTTGCACAAGATGATTCATTTCATTTCAGTGACCATTGCTTAGCATGTAAATATGGTACATATAATTAAGACCTTTCTGCAACACACCATTTTCACTTCATTTACTAACCTAGTGACGTTTTATGTGCGTAATATGGGTTATAGTGAAAACTGACCCAGCAAAAACGGCCAAAACAGAAATCGATAAAACGGCCCCTAAGCTCAGAGAAAACGGCCATTGTAACAGTTTTATTCATCTCTCCTTCAATATTTTAATAACAATATTAACACTGTCTCACATTTGTCCGCACATTGTCTTCTTTCTTCATCCCCCGTTCAATATCATAATAATATAACGATATAACACCCACACATTATCTTCCTTCCTTCAATATTATTATCATCACTTTATCACTTGATTGAAGTTTGTCCTTCTCACATTCTGTGATTTCATAGTTTATAAATCAATGACTGATCCGTGGATATTGCTGCACTTAGTGAAAAGTTCTCCTGCGGTGATTTTGTCATCCTTAAACAATGACCAGGGTTGGGTTTGCTTCTGTGAAGCTTTCTCACGTAGGTGCGCTCTCAATTTCATCTCCTCCAGCAGGACAATGTTGAGGGGCAGCACCTCAGGTTGATGGCTTGTTCTCCGCATTTCTGGTTTAATCGCCTGTGCCAGCACAAAAGGGACATTGGAACCCGTGGCGAGCCACCTCCTCGTGGTGGGTGCTGGGTAACCCTAAGAGCTCGCCGACGTAGCACGGGAGTCTGGGGGGATGAGGGCACTGGGGACCTGTGACCGCGTTCCCTTTGCTCAACACACCCCTTCGACCCTTACTTCACCTAGACGGGAGGTTGAATGGGCCCGGTTCAACCAATCGGTTGGTCATGCCCAGCCCTGTACATGGAATATATATATATATATATCATTGCACACGTATGATTTGAAATAGATGTATGCCCAGAATGTATGCATTGTCCTTGTGATACTCCGTGGTGGGTGGGGAGCTCGGATGATGAAGCATATGACACCAACCATGGCGTATGAAGTACACAACAAAAAAGCAAAACGCCCACTTGAAATTGATCCTGTTGATACTGACCACAGACCGCCTCTATCGATTGAGCATTGGCCTCTTTTCCTTGTTTTTGAGACTCCGGACAAGACACCAATAAAGCTGAACCCTTTCGCAGTATCTAAGGGTATTCAAGTTATTGCTGGGGATATTAAGAACATTCGACGCTTACGTTCGGGTGAGCTACTAGTTGAGTGCGGCAAGAAACAACAAGCATGCAATCTGATGAGTATTGAATCTTTTGTGGGCATTCCGGTCACGGTCTCTGCTGATAAGACCTTGAACACTAGTAAAGGTATCATCAGAGATCGTGATCGATTGTTTGCTGATATGTCCGAAATTGACATAGCATCAGAAATGAAAGATCAAGGTATGTTGTTTTAAAAGCGCTTTTCAACCCGAAAAAAACAATGAAACATTCCAAACAAATACGTATCTGTTTACTTTTTCATGTTTAAATGCTCCTAAATCAGTGAAGGTAGACTATTGTAACTTACAAGTTGATACTTACTTCCCCATTCCGCTCAGGTGTTTTAAATGCCAGAAATATGGACACGGTGTAAATTCTGGCTAAGGGTATTCAAGGGTATTCAATGTAAATACTTGCACATTGTCTGTTGTGTGTGCTCACTAAGTGACAGTGATTTAAAAAAATGCACCAACTGGTCAGGCGACCATTCTTCATTTTCTAAACAGTGTCCTATTTGGAAAGAGCAAATGGAGATAAACAGAATTAAGTTTACTCAAAATATCTCCTTTTCTGAGGTAAAAAAATGGTAAAGAGGTGTGATCTTCCAGAAAGTTGTGCTACAGTAGCAAAAACATCATCGGAGTCTACCTCTAAAATAAATAAAAAATATTCACAGGCTGCCAGACTACCTTGACTTGGGTACATTGCCATTCTCCACAGCTTTTGTACCCTGCTGTATCATCTCAGACTGAGGAATTGCTTCCTAGTACATCCAAGTCTTCTTCTGATCACAGATCATTATCATCTCAGTCACACTCCAAGTCTCAACCGAGAGTTGGTAGTCAACAAGCTGTTAAAAGTAAACCTAAACCTAAGCCTGATGCTTCAAAACAACAAAGTGGCAGAACTCCTAAAGGGTCGCAAAATAAAATTCAATTGTTCAATAAATATGGATCTCTTGAAGACATGGACGTTTCTGAAAAACGTCCATTCTAGGGCATATAGCTTGTCGCCCTCCAAAAGAGTGCGGGGTAGATCCCCAATAAATCCCCCCAAAAGACAGTTTATTCCAATGATATTGAACAGTGGAACTGCAGAGGATTGAGGACTAATTTACATGAATTAGAGCTATTAGTCCAAGATTTTACACCACCAGCAATATGTCTACAAGAGACATATTTAAAACAAACAGGTACATTTGACCTTCGTCAATTTAATGCACAGCATTGTTTTCCCCTCCGGGTGATAGAGCTACTGGCGGATCATCCAATCTAGTCACACCAAGCGTTATTCAAAGCCTTGTTCCACTTATTACTGATCTGCAGGCTGTTGCAGTGAGAATTTCTTTACATGTACCTATTACGCTATGCTCTCTTTATATTTCACCGTCTTCAAGCTTAGCCCGATTATAATGGGAGATTTAAATGGACACAACCCACTCTGGGGTAGTGTAACTACAAACACTAAAGGTAAATTGTTGGATGATTTTTGTTCTAACAATGATTTATGTATTTATAATGATGGTTCGAACACATATTTACACCCTGGTACAGAGACCTATTCTGCTCTCGACTTGTCACTCACAAATTCAGAACTATTTAATTAATTCGAATGGTCAGTCAACGATGACCCATGTGGAAGTGACCATTTTCCTACTATATTAAAAACTGTAACTCCATCTGATGTTCCTCCATCATCAAGGCGGAATTTTAAAAAGGCTAACTGGACATTCTATGAAACACTGTGTGCTGAAAAACGTGAACCCGAACGTTTTATTGACGTTCCTGACGCTATTAAATGTTTTTCTGAGGAAGTGAATTCCACAGCTGATGAGTGTATACCAAAGTCCTCTGCAGTTCCACATATTCGAAAACCATGGTTCAACGATGAATGCAAAGAAGCTAGGAAGGCAAGAAAAAAAGCAGAACATTATTTCCGTCGCCATCCTATGGTGCATAATTTAAATAAATCTAAAATTTTAAATGCTTAAGCACGGCGTACTTTTAAACAGAACAAACGCCAATCTTGGCAAAATTATGTGTCTAAAATAAATTCTCGGACACCAATGTCCAAGGTATGGAACATGGTCCAGAAAATTAAAGGTAAAGGTACTAAATCTACTGTCCATCTTCTTAAACATGAAGATCAATTACTTACTGATAAATCAGATATTGTGAAGAAACTGGGCGAAACCCTTGCTAAACATTCTTACTCTTCTAATTATATACCTAAATTGCAGCAATATCAAAAACAACAAGAAAAGAAAACTATTAATTTCAATTCTGATAATGGGGATTATTATGATAAAACCTTTTCTATTCATACTGCTCTTGATCAAGCTCATGGCACTGCTACAGGAGCTGGTAACATACATTATCAGCTCCTGAAGCATTTACCCGAATCCTGTTTAGAGACGCTCTTATCAATTTTTGATGATATTTGGACTTCAAGGAAATTTCCTTCTTCATGGCGAGATGCCATAGGAGTACCAATACCTAAAGCTGGACGTGATCATACGGATCCATCCAATTATCGTCCGATTTCATTAACTAGCTGTGTTTGCAAGACCATGGAACGCATGATATATAATCGACTTGTTTGGTACTTGGAAACAAATAACCTTAATACAGATATACAATGTGGTTTCCGTAAAAAACCACCGTAAAAGTATTGTCTATCACTTAGTGCGTTTAGAAAAACGCACTGATTAATAAACAACACGCTGTGTCTATCTTTTTTTTATCTTGAGAAGGCATATGACACAACCTGGAAATATGGCATTTTGAGAGATTTACATGATTTCGGTTTGCGAGGTCGTTTGCCTGAATTCACAGTAAAATTTGTAAAAAACAAACCTTTTCAAGTCCGAGTGGGTTCTACCATGTCTGATCATTACAATCTCGTAGGATCAGGGTGTTCCACAAGGCAGTATTTTGTCAGTCACACTTTTTAGTATAAAGATAAATAGTTTATCCAAAGTTTTAAACGATTCAATTGATGGATCGTTATTTGTGGATGATTTTAATATTCCTTGTCGTGGGAAAAATATGCATACTATTGAACGGCAACTAGAGCTTAAATGGTGTCTTGAAAATGGCTTCAAATTTTCTAAATGAAAAACCAATTGTATACACTTCTGCCGTAAATATAAAACTCATAAAGACCCAGAAATTTTTCTAAGTGGCACCCCTATCAAAGTTGTCAAGGAGGCTAAGTTCTTGGGACTTATTTTTGATTCATATTTGACCTTTTTGCCCCATGTTAAATCCATTAAAGCCAAATGCTTCAAGGTACTCGATTTATTAAAGGTTATTTCTAATTCAAAGTGAGGAGGGGATCAGACTACCCTCCTTCACTTATATAGATCACTCATCCGGTCAAAACTTGATAATGGCTCCATCGCATATGGTGGAGCCTGCAAAAAGCCTGAAACTATTAGATTCTGTCCATCACCAAGGTCTAAGACAGTCTTTGTTCCTTCAGAACTTCACCTATTGATAGTCTCTACGTTGAGGCCGATGAACCATCTCTTACACAACGCCGTATTAAATTATCCTTACAATACATTACTAAATTACACTCTAATGAATCGAACCCTGCATATAACTGTGTGTTCAATCCACTTAATGAGGATTTTTACAAGAATTCTTCTCTTGTTCCACCTCTAGGGCACAGAATTAAACCATTTCTTCCTTAGGCCGGCACTGAGCTGGAAATATAGCTCCTTCCCGTCTTCTTTCTTCTCCTCCTTGGCAGATGGTTAGGTCACAATTTGACCTAACATTAACTACATTTTAAAAACTCAGAAGCGAATGAATTACAGTAGAAACAAGAATATAATCAATTGAAACATAAATATAACAATTATAAATCCTTATTTACAGATGGGTCCAAGGACGGAGGCGCAGTTGCTTGTGCCACTGTCCTTGGATCCAGAAAAATATCTTCTAGATTACCAGATAAAGGTTCTACTTTTACAGCAGAAGCTGACGCCATATTAACAGCTCTTAAATGTATTAAAAGACACCCTAAACGTAAACAATATATAATCTATTCAGACGCTCTTTCTTGTCTTCTAAATTTATCACGTATACATCCACTTTTAATTGACATTATTGAATTGCATAATAATCTTGCTACTACCCAATACGACATCGTCTTCTGTTGGTTACCCAGCCATGTTGGCATTTCAGGTAACACAAAGGCTGATCTTACTGCCATGACAGCACTCAAATCTGTGACACCACCTTTTACTCCATACTTTGATTACAAAGCGAGCATTAGAACTTATACACGTAATCTGATGCAAAAAATTGAGACACTCTGGTAGGTATAAATAAATTGTATGAAATAAAATCGTATATTGGTTACGCCTACTTGGGCTGCTAGTCCAAATTTGAAGAGGTTATTTTACGACGAGGTCGTATTGGCCATACTAGATATACTCATGCATACCTTTTACAGGCCTACCAAAGAAAAAACCGAATTGCCTAAAAAAGCATTGAAATGTGTACATTCTGAGGCGAATTTGCATATAAACACAGTGATGCGGGATTGAAAGCATTGAAACTGCATAAAAATTCGACGATCAGCAAAATTAAAGAATAGAGTACGCGTTCCGAAAGAAATTTCCAAATGGCGAATGAAACTTTGACTTCTGCGGTTGGTAAGTGAAAATGTTTTTTATTCTTCATATATCTTGGTTAAAGATATTTTATGAATTAGAAAAGTTAGATAAAGGTTCTTAAAACGAAACTGTAAACGATCACATCATTTAGCCTGCTACATCGAAGAATATAACTCATTTCGTGATGTCCATGCGGAACCGCTTTAGTCCGTATTAAAAACGACCAACCGATTCTGATTCTTGTTTCGGTTGAGCATGATAGTATTATTTCACAAGACCCAAATGAATAACTGATTGTATATATTTTCAATATGTATTTTGTCAAAAAATGTAATCCGAACTTATATCTTTTCATGGTAGAAATATGTTAAATATTTCGAATATAATTACTGACACGCATCGTTGTCACTTTATTAAAGTTTATGTAATTACCACTGACTAATTAATTAAACAAGTTTTATGAAGTTAACTTTTGGTCACAGTCAAATGTGAAGTCAACGGAATGAAATTTATTTATGCGTCACTATATTAACATGTACGTCTTTGGAAAATATATCAAATGCATGTGTCTGTAAAATCTGTAATTATATTGATTGGCTAATATAGTCTGCACTAATATCTTTTCAAAATGAATTGTTATATTTCGTTTTTTGTATTACCAAGATGACATGTATTATCTATATTTATTATATATATATATAAAAATGGGATATTTTGATACGTTTTATGAGGCTAATTTTGATTTTTTTTTTCAAATACGTGTTTCACTTTTAACTGGAATTTCAATATTTAACAATTGTTCGATGAAGACATAATTATTAGGTGTTGGTTTTCCAGCAATGCTCCTGAAAGATATGACAAATCCTACAAGTCCAAGTTCAAGTCATGAACTAACCACGATTCCAGAATCACCTACAGGAATTAGTGAGTCACCTGCTAGTAGTACATTTACACATTTGCCTGCCACATCACCTGAACCACTACCAGACCTTCAACATCCGAGCTTCAGTCCAAGTACTATGAGAAGGTGCTGGCAACAACGATGGGGATAAAATTCACACTCGACAGCATACAAATAAGTATCCTTATGTGTGCAGCCAGTATAGCAAAGGGTTTAACACAAGAGTCCACTTGAAAGCACACCTTGCAAAGTATCAAGGGAAGCCGTATGCAATTTGCAAACTTTGCGGAAAAACTTAAGGTAGTCCGTCAGCATTAAAGCGACATCATGCCTTACACAATGGAACAACTTTTCAATGTGAACATTGTGAAAAAACTTTTCATACGAAAGATTCACATTCAAAACATCAAATTTCCCATGAAGAAAAAACAGAAAGGAGTGCGGTATGTGGCAAGGACTTTCATCATAAAACACTTCATAAGCACATGCGTGAAGTTCAGGGTAGAAACAAAACCGGTCCGAGTTGTGTCCATACGCCACCAACAGAGAGGCTGATTTGATGAGGCAGGGGGCGATGCACAGACCCACCAAGATTGAAATTTGTTCGTCATGTGGGAAGGACTTTAAGTGTGGGACCTCCAGACGGAGGCATGAAGAAGTCTGCCAAGGACCGAAGGAGGACGAAGATGTTGACATTGCTGAAATAGACTCAGACCTCCTCATCCATTGCAGCGCAGCAAAAAAGTAGGATAGCAGAAGATTTCATCCAGAGACTGCAATGTTTATTTCCTGTGATCATCCCGAGAGGGACTGTGATGTGTATTTATGTTTTTGTGATCATCCAGAAAGGGACTATGAGGTGTATATATGTTTCTGTGATCATTCAGAAAGGGACTATGAGGTGTATATATGTTTCTGTGATCATCCAGAAAGGGACTGTGATGTGTATATACGTTTCTGTGATCATCCAGAGAGGGACTGTGATGTGTATATATGTTTCTGTGATCATCCAGAGAGGGACTGTGATCATGGTGATGTGCATGTATGTTTCTGTGATCATCTAGAGAGGAACTGTGATGTGAATATATGTTTCTGTGATCATCCAGAGAGGGACTGTGATGTGTATATATGTTATTTTCAGATTGTTTCGTTTACATTTTGTTTGTGATGACCTGCGATTTATTTCTTGTTGAACAGATTTACTGTTTACCACCAGTTTGTGTCATAAATGTATAATGTATTGTCCAAGTGCCAAGTTTTACTTTATCAATAAAATTTATTTGAAACTTATTTCCACATGATTTTCAATTGACAACATGAAAAAGTTCATTCAACAATCTGGTATAGATTTATTCAAGATTACATCCTCATAGTAGCAGTACTTTCACATTCACATGACATGATATATAACGAATAAAATAACAAGACTCAACCTGGAAAAACCCTCAAGTTCAGTAACATTAGGTGATCGACATTCTGAAAACAAGACCAACAGGTCAGCTTATGTTATTAGGTTTACTTGCAAATGTGCCCGTGGGTGAGGTGATTTTGGGTTTAACACTGTTTTAAATCGTATATTCACAAGCAAACCAGCGGTGGTACTGCACAGAATTTCAATGAAGGATTACACTCAAATCTAACTGCATGAAGAACAGTTTTCAAAAAGCAGTGTCTTTAGCTTTGCCCATTCTTACAAGTGGATTTACTCTTGAATCGTCAACTTTGTGGTGCTGACGCACCCCAGAGATTCCTTTAGGTGGCTCATGGATGTTGGAGAGTCCGTGTAGATGGTGACGAGCACATACTAACCAATACTAAAAGTAATATACGTACCAAGCAACAAATGTAACACATTACATATAACATTCCTAATCCCAAATGCAATGAAATAGTGAGCCTATGACACTCCTGTCAATGCTGATCTATACATTGGTATCTAGAGCTAAACATTGCTTTGTGAACTGACTTGTTCTGTCCAACCATTATACTCACTTCAATGCTGATGTCATCAATAAAGCAAGGTAGAGGTTTTGCAGCAGGGAGTGGCTTCTTGACTTTCTCAAGAGTTTGTTCAGGGTACACAGGAGCATACGGAGAGGGAATCCTCTACAACAATTAAGTTACCTTAAAAAAGGAATGACATCATTCTCATGATTCCTGCAAAACAGCCACATAGAAAGTCATGGAAAGACATAATCCATTATTTGAGTGAGTGAGTGAGTTGAGTTTTACGTCGCACTTAGCAATATTCCAGCTATATGGCGACGGTCTGTAAATAATCGAGTCTGGACCAGACAATCCAGTGATCAACAACATGAGCATCTATCTGCGCAATGGGGAACCGATGACATGTGTCAACCAAGTCAGCTAGTCTGACCACCCGATCCCGCCATTATTTGAAGGGTTACAATTGCTAGAGTTGTAGTTTAAAGGGTGAAGCATTGTTGATTCAATTTCACATTTATGCCTTGTTTGACATGTATAAATTAGTTGAGATGATCAAGTACCTGTCAGGGTCTAGCCTCACAAGGCTCTCCCCACAAAACTTTGCCATGTTTGTTTCCAGACCAATACAGGTAGGTACTCCATTGTTTGAACCAGGAAGAGCGGTCAGAGAGGAATAGATTGCTTCGCAATTCTGGCTGCTGACTGCACGCTGATTGTAGGTTCGACGTTTGGTCAGACTATGAAGCTGCAGATCCACATCAATGCTTGCAATTGCTGCTTCCCATAATTGCTTTGGGTATCCCTTTATATGCATTCCAGGTGGAGGAAATCTCTGCAGATTCACAAAGGACAACAGCTTTTCTCTGTATCTTAAATGGAAAGATATTACATTCTCATTTACAGTTGTAAGCATCAAGAAAGTGTGATCACTGCATATTTTCCAGCGGTAGTAGAATTCTGTTGTTTTACTCAACCAGCAGGGCCAGGACCACATTTCGCACTTTATAATAATCATTTAATGATTGAAAGTGAATAATAACAATTTACTCTGGTCAAGAAAGTATTTACCTCCACATATTTCTGCATCTTTCAAGGGCTGGAATTCCTGATTGATCAGAAGCCTCAAACCAGTCACGAATCTGTAAAAATAGCATTTATGGATACTAATGATATAAAATTTGTGATGAATGGATCCAATTGTCAGAGTTTGGTCTTTTGCTTACATCTGAATTGGCACCCGTGAAGAGCCACCCCCTCGTGGTAGGTGCTGGGTAACGCCAAGTGCTCTTCTTCCGTGTGGACCCGGGGCAGAATGGGTCCACAGCACCCCATTGCTGGTTGTAAGAGGCGACGAAATTGGGCAACCTGTTGCCGTGGGTTGCGTCCCGTGTCGGTGGAGGACGGGATCCTGGTGGTTGAGGGCAATTGGGCTTTTAACTGCGTTCCATTTGCCCAACACACCACTTCGGCCCTTAATTCACGTAGACGGGTGGTTGAACTGGCCCGGTTCAACCAATCGGCTGGTCATGCCAAGCCCTGTGCATAGATTATTTATGATTGCACAACCTTTTTACTTGGACTTTTTGAAAATATGGTCTTGGCACCCTTATTCATAGAAAAAAATTTACTTCGTGGTACGTTTTTCATAGACTTTGCCTAGAGTCTTATGCCCAGAAGACGGTGGCTCATGGGCCAATTTGGTGGAATGATTATACTTTTAATTTTTCTGCTGGAGTATATCATCCGGGTATCCTTGGTGCTGCAAGCTGGAGATCCGCTTGTTTATAGCATTGTCCTTGTGATACTCCGTGGTGGGGAGCTCGGATGATGAAACAATTATAAACTCACTATGGCTTACCAGACTCCCTCGAAAAAGACCAAACGTCAGCTCGATACTGACAATGAAGAGAATGAATCCACTGTAACACAAAATTGGTCACGTTTCGTTGCTCTTTACACTGTTGACAAGATTCCACTGAAGTTGAACCCTGTTATTGTTTCTAAGGGTATATATGGCATTGCAGGCGACGTTAAGAACATCAAACGCTTGCGTTCAGGATCTCTACTGATAGAATGCAATCGAAAACAGCAGGCCTCCAACCTATTGTCAATGCAAACATTGGCTGGCATTCCTGTCTCAGTCACAGCCCATAGAACCTTGAACACCTGCAAAGGCATCATAAGAGACAGAGACCGTTTGTTAGCTGACATGTCAGAACTGGACATTGCGTCTGAAATGAAAGATCAAGGTGTGACATATGTTAAACGATTTACTACCCGGAAAAACAATGAACGGATATCCACAAACACATATCTTTTCTTCATTCTGATCTCCAAGTCTCCCTCAGTCTGTTAAAGTGGATCATTGTAACATCGCAGTTGCAGTATACATCCCAAATCCACTGAGGTGTTTTCGATGCCAAAAATATGGTCATGGAGTTAATACCTGTACACAGCCAGTGACATGTGCTCATTGTAGTGAAACGTCTCATGTAACGGAAGACTGTACTAGCAGTGTCAAAAATGCACAAAAATGCACAAATTGTTCAGGCACTCACTCATCTTTTTCCAAAGAATGTAAAATATGGCAAAAGCAAATGGAAATAAACAAAGTGAAATTCACTCAAAATGTTAGCTTTGCAGATGCTTAAAAGATTGTGGAATCAACACTATCTAATACGACTTATGCATCAGTCATCAGATTACCTTCTGACACCATGACTAAAAAAGTATCCACTTCATCAAGTGTGACTCATACAGACCTGACTTTGGTTAAAACTGATAATCCGAGACTTTTTACGCCTGAACAAACTACTCAGACTTCAGAAACAAATGTGAACGCCCGTGTGCCATCTACAGTTCAGGGTGAAGAGCAGAGATTGTCAAAATCTACAGAACATACTCGATCTGAAACAAACTCAAACTCTAAAAGTACTGTCAAAACGAGAACAGGTAATGGGAAAAAGACTGATAGACCACCCAAGGGTTCAGAGAATCGTATACAATTACTCAATAAATATGGTTCACTCGAAGACATGGATGTGTCAGAAAACACCCACCACCCGGCACATAGCTTGTCGCCCTCCCGGAAAGTGAGGGATAGATCCCCAATCAACCCACCTAAAAGATAATGTCCTCCAAACATATAGTACAATGGAACTGTAGAGGATTGAAAACTAATTATAATGAGTTACATCTGTTAGTTCAAGGTCTGGCACCATCATCATTTTGTCTGCAGGAAACTCATCTGTGTCAGTACGATGCATATCATTATTTCTCACCTTCGGGTGATAGGGCCTGTGGTGAATCTTCAATCCTTGTTAAACAGAATGTTATCCACAGCCATGTACCACTTACAACTAATCTCCAAGCCGTTGCAGTGAGACTTACACTTCATGTTCTACTTACATTATGCTCAATGTATATTCCGCCTTCTTCAACACTTCACCTAACTGATCTCCAAGCTCTCTATGATCAACTTCTGACACCATGCATTATAATGGGCTATCTTAATGGTCACAATCCACTCTGGGGTGGTACAAATTCTAACACTAAAGGCAAACTACCGGAAGATTTTATCTCTAATAATGACCTGTGCATTTTTAACGATGATTCAAGCCCTTATCTGCATCGTGCAACCGATCTCTGTGGAATTGATCACTTTCCAACGATGTTATCTGAATATTCTCCGACTGATTCTTCATCTGATTTCCAAGGCGGACTGGTCCTTATTTCAAACTCAGTGCACATCTAAACTAAAACCCGAATATTTCAGTGATATTGCTGATCCTATTCAGATATTTTCTGACGTTTTAAATGTAATTGCTGATGACTGCATACCAAGATCCTCTACAACTCCACATGTACGAAAGCCATGGTTTACGACAGACTGTAAAAATGCTAGAAAAGCAAGAAAAAAGGCAGAGAAATATTTCCGCCATCACCTAACTGTCCACAGCTTAAACAGATTTAAAATACTGAATGCAAAGGCGCGCCGTACCTTTAAACAAAGTAAGCGACAATCTTGGAGGAACTATATCTCCAAAATTAATTCACGCACACCAGTGTCCAAAGTATGGAACATGGTTCAAAGAATTAAAGGCAAAGGTTCAAAATCTGGTGTTCACTATCTCAAAGATAGTGATAATCTAATTACTGACAAATGTCAAATTACAAATAAAATTGGCGAAACTCTTGCCAAAAATTCGTCATCGGCAAATTACGTCCCTGAGTTTCAGAGATATCAGAAACAACAGGAGAAGACAAAACTTAATTTTAATTCAGATAAAGGTGAGGACTATAATGAAGTGTTTTCATTACATGAGCTATATACTGCTCTTTAGCGAGCTCATGACACAGCATTCATTATCAGCTACTGAAACACTTGCCTCATCCATGTCTGGTCACACTTTTAGATATATTTGATAAAATATGGACATCTGGAAACTTTCCTCCTTCATGGCGTAATGCCATTGTAATCCCTGAACCCAAACCTGGTAAGGATCATACTGATCCTTCCAATTACAGGCCGATATCTTTAACCATTTACGTGATTTTGGGTCGAGAGGTCGTTTACCCCTTTTTATATCACAGTTTTTATGTGGCAGACAGTTTCAAGTCCAAGTGGGTTCAACCCTGTCTGATCATTATAATCAGGATCAGGGTGTTCCACAAGGCAGTATTTTGTCCGTCACTTTATTTAGTATTAAGATCAACAGTTTATCCAAGGTTTTAAGCGATTCAATTGACGGATCACTTTTTGTGGATGATTTTAATATTTCGTGTCGTGGTAAAAATATACATACTATTGAACGGCAACTACAGTTATGTTTAAATAAAATACATAAATGGAGTCTTGACAACGGCTCTAAATTTTCTAAATCTAAAACAAATTGTATACATTTTTGCAGAAAATATAAGCCGCATAAGGACCCTGAACTATTTTTAAATGGAACTCCCATCAAAGTTGTCAAGGAGGCCAAGTTCTTGGGTTTAATTTACGATTCTCATTTAACCTTCTTATCACACATTAAATCCCTTAAAACCAAATGTCTGAAGGCACTAGATTTGTTAAAGGTTGTTTCAAATTCAAAGTGGGGTGGGGATCAAGCTCTCCTTCACTTATACAGATCATTAGTACGATCTAAATTTGATTATGGCGCCATTGTATATGGTGGAGCCTGCAAAAGCAACCTTAAACTTCTTGATTTTGTACACCACCAAGGTCTAAGATTTTTGTCTTGGGTCTTTCCGAACTTCACCTATTGACAGTCTTTACGTTGAGGCCGATGAACCTTCTCTTGCACAACGTCGTATAAAATTATCCTTACAGTACATCACTAAATTACGCTCTGATGAATCTAACCCTGAATATAGCTGTGTGTTTAATCCCCTTCATGAGAAGTTGAAGAAGTCTTCTCTTGTTCCGCCTCTAGGGCACAGAATTAAACCCTTTCTTTCTTCAGCTGGCATTGAGCTGGAAAACATAGCTCCTTCCCGTCTACTTTCTTCTCCTCCTTGGCAGTTGGTTAGACCACAAGTCAACCTAACATTATCTTCATTTAAAAAATCAGAAACTAATATATTACAGTATAAACAATAATATAATCAATTAAAAACTAGATATATCAAGAAATTATTACAAACCCTTATTTACAGATGGTTCCAAGAACGGTGGCGCAGTGACTTGTGCCACTGTCATTGGATCCAGAACAATATCTTCTAGACTACCAGATAATAGTTCTATTTTTACAGCTGAAGCTAACGCCATACTAACGGCTCTTAAATATATTCAAAGACACCCTAAACGTAAACAATATATAATCTTTTCAGACTCTCTTTCTTGCCTTCAAGCGATTAAAAACATTTCTTGCAAACATCCACTTTTAATAGATATTACTGAATTGTATAATTATCTTGCCACTGGCCAATACGACATCGTCTTTTGTTGGTTACCCAGCGATGTAGGAATCCTGGGAACACATTGGCTGACCTTGCAGCTAAAGCAGCACTCAACAAATCTGTGACAGCACTTCTTATTCCTTACAGTGATTACAAAGCCACCATAAGATCTTATATCCGTCATCTGATGCAAATGAAGTGGGACACCCAGGTGGGTATCAATAAATTATATGAGATAAAACCTTACATTGGTTATACCCACTTGGGTTGTCAGTCCAGATTTGAATTATTGGATTTAATTATTGGATTTGTAAAAGAAATTGATTTCCTTGTGGAATTGTAATTGATATGTTCTGTAGATGAATTTTAATGATTGGTAGTATAGATTAGGAACATTGATTATTAGTGGCTGTACCCTCAAAGGGGGTTGAAGTATTGTAAAATTATTGTCCTCCTCTCTGAGAGGGTACATAAGTCCACAAACATTCACAGTAAATTTAAGTGTACCAGGTTTTTAATCGTAGTATTTTATGTTATTTTAATTTCGGCTAACTTTTCGTACAATCGCCAGCAGCTGAAGG
This sequence comes from Haliotis asinina, assembly GCF_037392515.1. Lineage (NCBI taxonomy): Eukaryota > Metazoa > Mollusca > Gastropoda > Lepetellida > Haliotidae > Haliotis > Haliotis asinina. The sequence continues at coordinate 42,985,110 of NC_090293.1, forward strand.
GGTGGTGTAAATCCAACTAGGGTCCATGCAGGTAGCAAAGGTACTGGAAGTCCCCATAGTCCCTACTATGGTGATCTACATTGTGTTGTTGGCGATCTATAGTCTGGTTTTATATTGTATTGTCTAAATAGTGATATTAGTTTTAACTTTCCATGCTAGTTTTAATTTAAATTGTGATACTGTAGTTGTTTTACTGTCCTTTGTCGACAGGTTTTTATAACACACATATTCCATTTCAGTGTTTTGTTCCCGTCATGATATGGCTGAAATATTGCCGATGTGACGTTAAATGTTAACTCACTCACTCACTTCAGTTCTTGTAAAGCAGGATGTTACGCATAGTCCTGTAACACTCACAACTAGTCTCCAAGCTGTTGCAGTGAGAATAACGTTACCTTTACACTATGCTCTTTATATATTTCACCTTCTTCTGCACTCCAGCAGTCTGATCTTCAAGCTCTCTATGACCAGCTTCCTAAACCTTGTATTATAATTGGTGATCTCAATGGCCATAACCCGATTTGGGGTGGTACAATTATAAAACTCTAAAGGTAAAATACTGGAAGATTTTATAGACGATCATGAATAATGTATATACAATGATGATTCAAGCATTTATCTGCACCCTGCAACTGGCACCTACTCTTCTCTGGATCTGTCTCTTGGAGACTCTTCTCTACTAAATGAATCTGAGTGGTCAGTCCACAATGACCTCTGTGGAAGTGACCAGTTTCCAACTATCTTATCAGCAATTAATCCATCTGATTCTCCATGATGGATGGAATTTTTCCGAGGCAAACTGGTCGTTATTTAAAACGTTATGCACATCTAAACTACGGCCGCAGTGTTTCCGTGATGAAACTGATCCTATTCGGCTTTTTTTCTGACACTTTAAATGAAATAGCTATTGAGTGTATACCAAGGTCCTCTACAGCTCCACATGTACGGAAACCATGGTTCAATTCCGATTGTAGGCAAGCCAGAAAAGCGAGGAAAAGGCAGAAAATTATTTCTGCCATCATCCAACTGTCCACAACTTGAAAACGTTTAAATCCTCAATGCGAAAGCCCGTCGTACCTTCAAACAAAACAAACGGCAATCTTGGAGGAACTACGTTTCTGGGATTAATTCGCGCACGCCAATGTCCAAGGTATGGAACATGGTTCAATGACTTAAAGGTAAAGGTTCAAAATCTTCAGATCACCATCTCAAAGATTTTGATAATTTAATTACTGACAAATCTCATATTGAAAATAAAATTGGCGAAACACTTGCCAAGAATTCTTCATCGGCAAATTATGTCACAGAGTTTCATAAATATCAGAAACAACAGGAAAAGAAAAAAGTTAATTTTGAATGAAATAATGGTGAAGATTATAATGAAGTTTTCTCATTACATGAGTTATATACAGCTCTTGACCAAGCTCGTGACACTGCAAATGGTGATGACAATATTCATTATCAGCTACTGAAACATTTGCCTGAACCATGTCTGGTCACGCTTTTAGATATATTCGACAATATATGAACGTCTGGAAAAATTCCTCCTTCGTGGCGTAATGCCATTGTAGTCCCAATACCAAAACCTGGCAGGAATCACACAGATCCGATATCTCTCACTAGCTGTCTGTAAAACCATGGAACGTATGGTGAATAATAGATTAGTTTGGTATCTTGAAACCAATAGTCTTATCACAAATATTCAATGTGGTTTCAGGAAAAATGGTAGTACCATTGATCATTTGGTACGCTTAGAATCCTTCGTTACAAATGCAGTAGTAAATAAACAACATGTTGTATAAATTTTGATCTTGAGAAAGCTTACGATACGACCTGGAAGCATGGCATTTTAAAGGATTTACATGACTTTGGATTGAGAGGCCGTTTGTCTCTTTTTATATCAGAGACAGGCAATTTCAAGTCCCAGTTGATTCTACCCTGTCTGATCATTACAATCAGGATCAGGGTGGCCCTCAAGGTAGTATTTTGTCTGTCACTTTTAGTATTAAGATCAACAGTTTATCTAAGGTTTTACATGATTCATTTGATGGATCATTATTTCTAGATGATTTTAATATTTCTTGTCGTGGTAAAAATATGCACACTATTGAAAGACAACTGCAGTTATGTTTAAACAAAATAAGTAAATGGTGTCTTGAAAATGGCTTTGCATTTTCTAAATCCACAACTAACTGCATACATTTTTGTAGAAAATATAAGCCGCATAAGGACCCTGAACTATCTTTAAATGGCACTCCCATCAAAGTTGTAAAGGAGGCCAAGTTCCTGGGTTTAATTTTCGATTCTCATTTAACCTTCTTGCCACACATTAAATCCCCTAACACTAAATGTCTGATTTGTTAAAGGTTGTTTCAAATTCAAACTGGGGAGTGGATCAAGCTACCCTCCTTCACTTACACACCATTGGTACGATCTAAACGTGATTATGGCTCCATTGTATATGGTGGAGCCTGTAAAAGCAACCTTGAACTATTAGATTCTGTCCATCACCAAGGTCTAAGACTTTGTCTTGGATCTTTTAGAACCTCACCTTTTGCCAGTCTCTATGTTGAGGTTGATGAACACAACGCCGTATAAAATTGTCTTTACAATACATTACTAAATTACATTCTAATAAATCTAACCCTGCCTATAACTGTGTGTTCAATTCTGTTTATGAGAATATGTACGAACGACAAGAAGTCTTCTCTTGTTCCATCTCTAGGACATGAAATTAAACCCTTTCTTTCTTCGGCCGGGATTGACCTGGAAAACTTGCGTCTTCTTTCTTCACCGCCTTGCCAGTTGGTTAGGCCACAAGTTGACCTAACATTAACTTCATTTAAAAAATCAGAAACTAATGAATTACAATATAAACAAGAATATAATCAATAAAAAAGTAAATATAGAAATTACAAACCCTTATTTACAGATGGTTCCAAGGACGGTGGTGCAGTAGCTTGTGCCACTGTCATTGGATCCAGAACAATATCGTCTAGAATTCCAGATAACAGCTCTATTTTCACTGCAGAAGCAAACGCCATATTAACTGCTCTTAAATATATTCAAAGACACTTAAACATAAACAGTATATAATCTGTTCAGACCCTCTTACTTGTCTTCAGGCGATTAAAAATATTTCTTGTAAACATCCACTTTTAATTGAAATTATTGAAATGAGTAATAATCTTGCTACTAGCCAATACGACATCGTCTTCTGTTGGTTACCCAGCCACGTAGGCATTTCTGGTAACGCAATGGCCGACTTCCTGCTAAGGCAACACTCAACATATCTGTGACACCACTTCTTATTCCTTACACTGATTATAAAGCTACTATTAGATCTTATATCCGTGATCTGATGCAGAAGTAGGACACCCTAGTAGGCATCAATAAACTACATGAAATAAAACCCTACTTTGGTTATACCAACTTGGGCTGTCAGTCCAGATTTGAAGAGGTCATTTTACGACGATGTCGTATTAGTCATACTAGATATACTCATGCATACCTTTTAAAAGGTGAGGATCCTCCATTTTGTATCCCTTGTGATGAGAGAGTCACGGTCAAGCATATCCTGCTTGACTGTATTGAATCTTCACCATAAGGGATAAGTTTTTTAGAGTTAAAACAATTAAGGATCTTTCACCAGCGTTAGGTCTGATTTAATTATTGTTTTTTTAAAAGAAATTGATTTTTTGGTTGAATTTTGAAAATATGTTGTGTAAATAGATGTATTTTAATTATTGGAAGTTTGGATTAGCAACTTGCCTCGTTGTTGGCTGTACCCTCAAAGGGGGTTGACGTATTGTAAAATGGTTGTCCTCCTGAGAGGGTACGGAAGTCCAAAAACATTCACAGTAAATTTAAACTTTTCACTGTTTTTAGTCGTAGTATATGTGTATTTTTAATTTTTGGCTAGATGTGTCTAAATTGCTAAGAGCTGAGGGGATGATGTAAATCCAACTAGGGTCCATGCAGGTAGCAAAGGCACTGTAAGTCCCCATGGTCCCTAATATGGTGATCTAGCTTCAGTTGTTGGCAATCTATAGCCTGATTGTAGATTGTATTGTCCGAATAGTGATATTATTTTTAACTTTCCACGCTAGTTTTAATCCCATTTGTGATATTCTACTTGTTAACTGTTTTTTGTTGACAGGTTACATAATAGACATATATTTCATTTCGGTATTAAATGCTCTCGTCACGATATGGCTGAGACATTGCCGATGTGACGTTAAATATGAATTCACTCACTCACTCTTCAAGTATATTCACCATGCTCAGGGCTTGGCGTGACCAGCCGATTGATAGAATCGGGCAATTGTATCACCCGTCTAGGTGAAGTTAGGTCCAAAGTGGTGTGCTGAGCAACAAGAACACCGTTAGGTCCAATAGGTCCCTATTGCCTTCAACCACCAGGATCCCTTCCTCCACCGACACAGGGTCGCTACCCACGGCAAACGGGTTGGTGGACCAAATGTCCCCCGGGTCCACTACGGGGGTGTTGGCGAGCTCTTGGCGTTACCCAGCACCCACCACGAGGAGGTGGCTCGCCACGGGTGCCTCGAGGTAACAATGGCGTAATCAACAGGAAAGAGTGAGAGAGTTCATAGTTTACGTCACATCGGCAATATTCCAGCCATATCGTGACGAGAACATGTTTGATATTGAAATGAAATGTGCATATACTATAAAAACCTGTCGTCAAAGGACAGTAGTGAGTGAGTGAGTTAAAATTTAACGTCACATCGGCAATATCTCAGCCATATCGTGACGAGAACACCTAATATCAAAATTAATTATATGTCTACTATAAAACCTGTCAACGAAGGACAGTAAAGCAACTAGAATATCACAAATGGAATTAAAACTAGCATGGAAAGTTAAAAACAACATCACCATTAGGACAATACACTATAAAATCAGGCTATAGATCGCCAACAACTGAAGGTAGATCACCAAACTAGGGACCATGGGGATTTACAGTACCTTTGCTACCTGCATGGACCCTAGTTGGATTTACATCATCCCTTCAGCTGCTGGCGAGTGTACCATATGCTAGCCAAAATTAAAACAACAAGAATACTACGATTAAAAAACCTGGTAGATTTAAATTTACATCGAATGTTTTTGGACTTACGTACCCTCTCAGGAGGACAATACTTTTACAATGCTTCAACCCCCTTTGAGGGTACAGCCACTAACAATTCTAGTTCCTAACCTAAATTACCAATCATTAAAATACATCTATATACAGAACATATTACTCAAAATTCAACGAAGAAATCAATTGCCTTTAAAAAACCAATAATTAAATGAGCGCTGACTGTGTTAAAAAGATCCTTAACAGTTTTTACAGAAAAATACTTATCCCTTATGATGGAGAATTCAACACAGTCAAGCAGGATATGCTTGACCGTGACTCTCTCATCACAAGGGATACAAAACGGAGGATCCTCACCTTTTAAAAGGTATGCATGAGTGTATCTTGTAAGGCCAATACGACATCGTCGCAAAATGACTTCTTCAAATCTGGACTGACAACCCAAGTATGTATACCCAATGTAGGGTTTTATTTCATGTAGTTTATTTATACCTACTTGGGTGTCCCACTTCTTCTGCATCAGATCACGAGTGTAAGCTCTAATACTAGCTTTGTAGTCAGAATAAGGAATAAGAAGTGGTGTCACAGATTTGTTGAGTGCTGCCTTAGCAGCAAGATCGGCCATTGCGTTACCGGAAATGCCAACGTGGCTGGGTAACCAACAAAAGACGATGTCGTATTGACCAGTAGCAAGATCATTATATAATTCAATAATTTCAATTAAAAGTGGATGTTTACGAGAAAGATTTTTAATCGCCTGAAGGCAAGAAAGAGAGTCGCAATAGATTATATATTGTTTATGTTTATGGCGTCTTTGAATATATTTAAGAGCTGTTAATATGGCGTTAGCCTCGGCCGTAAAAATAGAACTGTTGTCTGGCAATCTAGACGATATTGTTCTGGATCCAATGACAGTGGCACAAGCTACTGCGCCACCGTCCTTGGCCCCATCTGTAAATAAGGATTTATAACTGCTATATTTATGTTTCAATTCATTGTACTCTTGTTTATACTGTAATTCATTAGTTTCTGATTTTTTAAATGTGGTCAGTGTTAGGTCCACTTAGGGTCTAACCAACTGCCAAGGAGAAGAAGAAAGAAGACGGGAAGGAGCTATATTTTCCAGCTCAATGCCGGCAGCAGCAAGAAATGGTTTAATTCTTAAACTAAGAGGCGGTACAAGCGAAGATTTCATATTGTATAAGTCCTCACACAGACGACTGAAAACACAGCTATATGCAGGGTTTGACTCACTGGAATATAATTTTGTTACATACTGTAAAGCTAATTTGATACGTCGCTGCTCAAGAGATGGCTCATGGGCCTCAACGTACAGGCTGTCATCAGGTGAAGTTCGAAAGGAGCCAAGACAAAGTCTTAGACCTTGATGGTGAACAGAATCTAAAAGTTTCAGGTTGCTTTTACAGGCTCCACCATATACAGTGGAGCCATAATCAAGTTTTGACCGGATCAGTGATCGATAAAGTTGCAGGAGGGTAGCTTGGTCCCCTCCCCATTTAGAATTTGAAACGACTTTCAACAAGTCAAGTGCCTTCAGGCATTTAGTTTTGAGGGATTTGATATGTGGTAGAAACGTTAAATGTGAGTCACAAATTAATCCCAAGAACTTGGCCTCCTTTACAACTTTGATGGGAGTGCCATCTAGAGATAGTTCAGGGTCCTTATGTAGCTTATATGTTCTGCAAAAATGTATACAATTAGTTTTGGACTTCGAAAATTTGAAGCCGTTTTCAAGACACCATTTATTTATTTTGTTTAAACACAACGGCAGTTGCCGTTCAATAGTATGCATATTTTTACCTCGGCAAGAAATATTAAAATCATCCACGAAAAGCGATCCATCAATTGAATCGTTTAAAACTTTTGACAAACTGTTGATCTTGATGCTAAAAAGAGTGACAGATAAAATACTGCCTTGTGGAACACCCTGATCCTGATTGTAATGATCAGACAGGGTAGAACCCACACGGACCTGGAATTGTCTGTCATTTAGAAAGTTGGCGATAAATTGAGGCAAACGACCTCGCAAACCAAAGTCATGTAAATCCCTCAAAATACCATGTTTCCAGGTTGTGTCATATACTTTTTCAAGATCAAAAAAGATAGACACAGCATGTTGTTTATTAATTAGTGCGTTTTTAACAAATGATTCTAAACGCACTAAGTGATCGACAGTACTTCTGTTTTTACGGAAACCACACAGTATATCTGTGATAAGATTATTTGTTTCCAAGTACCAAACGAGTCGATTATTTATCATGCGTTCCATGGTCTTGCAAACACAGCTAGTTAGTGAAATAGGTCGATAATTGGACGGATCCGTATGATCACGTCCAGGTTTAGGTATTGGTACTACTATGGCGTCACGCCATGACGGCGGAAAGTTACCCGATGTCCAAATATCATCAAAAATATTGAGAAGAGTTTCTAGGCAGGATTCCGGTAAGTGCTTCAGGAGTTGATAATGTATGTTATCAGCTCCAGTAGCAGTGTCATGAGCTTGATCAAGAGCAGTATGGAGTTCATGAATAGAAAACGTTTCATTATAGTCTTCCCCATTATCAGAATTGAAATTAATAATTTTCTTTTCTTCTTGTTTTTGATATTGCTGGAATTGTGGTACATAATTTGAAGAGGAAGAGTGTTTAGCAAGGGTTTCACCTAGTTTATTAGCAATATCTGATTTATCAGTAAGCAATTGATCTCCATGTTTAAGATGATGGACAGTAGATTTAGTACCTTTACCTTTGATTTTCTGGACCATGTTCCATACCTTGGCCGTGCTTTAGCATTTAAAATTTTAAATTTATTTAAATTATGCACCATAGGATGGCGACGGAAATAATGTTCTGCCTTTTTCCTTGCCTTCCTAGCTTGTTTGCACTCATCGTTGAACCCTGGTTTTCTTATGTGTGGAACTGCAGAGGACTTTGGTATACACTCATCAGCTATGGAATTCAGTTCATCAGAAAAAGATTTAATAGCATCAGGAACGTCAATGAAACGTTCAGGTTGAAGTTTTTCAGCACACAGTGTTTCATATAAAGCCCAGTTAGCCTTTTTAAAATTCCGCCTTGATGATGGAGGAACATCAGATGGAGTTACAGCTTTTAATATAGTAGGAAAATGGTCACTTCCACACAGGTTATCGTGGACTGACCATTCGAATTCATTTAATAGTTCGGAATTTGTCAATGACAAGTCAAGAGCAGAATAAGTCCCTGTACCAGGGTGTAAACATGTGTTGGAACCATCATTATAAATACATAAGTCATTGTCGGAACAAAAGTCCTCCAACAACTTACCTTTAGTGTTTGTAGTTACACCACCCCAGAGTGGGTTGTGCCCATTTAAATCTCCCATTATAATACAGGGCTTCGGGAGTTGGTCATATAGAGCTTGGAGATCGGTTTTAGCAAACGTCGAAGACGGCGAAATATAAAGAGAGCATAGCGTAAATGCTACATGTAAAGTAATTCTCACAGCAACAGCCTGCATATTAGCATTAAGTGAAACAGGGCTTTGAATAACGTTTTGTCTCACTAGAATGGATGATCCTCCAGTGGCCCTATCACCCGGAGGTGAAAAAGAATGATATGCATTAAAATGACGAAGGTCAAATGTATCTGTTTGTTTTAAATATGTCTCTTGGAGACATATCGCTGAAGGTGTAAAATCTTGGACTAATAGCTGTAATTCATGTAAATTAGTCCTCAATCCTCTGCAGTTCCACTGTACAATATTATTGGAATAAACTATCTTTTAGGGGGATTTATTGGGGATCTACCCCGCACTCTTTTGGAGGGCGACAAGCTATGTGCCCTAGAATGGACGTTTTCAGAAACGTCCATGTCTTCAAGTGACCCATATTTATTAAACAACTGAATCTTGTTTTGTGACCCTTTCGGGGCTCTGCCACTTAGTTTTTTCAAAGGATCTGGCCTTTTAGGTTTAGTTTTAACGGTTTCCGAAGATTTTGGAGTTGGCTGAGAAGATGCCTCATGATCAGAGGATGCTACTGATTGGATTTGAGACGAGTGTGACTCTGGCGTTTGAGTAGATATTGTAGGTGAAGTAATCAGAGGAGCTTCTGATGTAATCCACGTCAAGTCAGTTTGACAGCTTGTGGTTGATTTTGTAATCCTTGCTTCTGACGGTGTTTTAGTTATAGAAGCATAGCTTTCTTTAGGTTCAGAACTTTGGACCAGTTTTTTGGCATCTGCAAAACTAATGTTTCGGGTGAATTTTTGGTTTGTTGATCTCCATGTGAAACTTCCAGACAGGACATTCTTTAGAAAAGGATGAATGGGCACCAGTGCAGTTTGTACATTTCTTAACGTTACTGTCACAATCTTCTGTTGTATGTGTCTTTTCACCACAGTGAGCACAAACAACAGACAATGTGCAGTTATTAACCCCATGGCCGAACTTTTGGCATTTGAAACATCGAAGAGGGTTTGGAGTGTACATTTCAACCTGGATGTTGCAGTATCCTGCTTTCAGTGATTTTGGAACATTTGGAGAAGAGAAAGAAAACAAATATGTGTTTGTGTTGACAGTAGCATCATTTCTACGGGTTGTAAAACGTTTGACAAAAAGGACACCTTGCTCCTTCATCTCTGAGGCAATGTCAAGTTCTGACATGTCAGCAAACAAACGTTCACGGTCCCTGACAATTCCTCTGCTCGTGTTAAGTGTTTTGTGAGCCGAGATCGTAACTGGAATGCCGACAAAAGATTTAGTACTCATAAGATTAGTGGCATGCTGTCTTTTTGCACACTCAACCAGTAGGGCACCGGAACGTAATCGCCTAATGTTTTTAACATCACCAGCGATGCCTTGTATACCTTTAGCTACGGCAAAAGGATTCAACTTTAAAGGGGTCTTGTCAATAGTCTCAACAACAAGGAAACGTGGCCAGTAATCAATTGAGTTGGGCAGTCTGTGGTCAGTTTCAACGGGATCAGTATCAAGTTGACGTTTGCTCTTTTTTTGAGGGGTTTCGTAAGCCATGGTTAGTTAGTTAGATTTCATCATCTGAGCTCCCCACCCACCACGGAGTATCACAAGGACAGTGCTAAACGCAAGTGGGTCTCCGACTTGCAGCACCAAGGATACTCAGATGATATACTCTAGCGGAAGAATTATGAATAACTAATCCACCAGATTGGCCCATGAGCCACCGCCTTCTGGGCATAAGACTCTAGGCAAAATTCAAGTACAAATTATCATATTGCAAAATCCAAATAATGTCACTGTAATAATAAGGCCAAGTCCGAAAATCAAACAATTCCAAATAAAATTTGTGCATTGACATATATATATAGTCCATACACAGGGCTTGGCATGACCAGCCGATTGGTTGAACCGGGCCCATTCAACCACCCGTCTAGGTGAAGTAAGGGTCGAAGGGGTATGTTGGGCAAAGGGAACACGATTACAGGCCCCCAGTGCCCTCAACCCCCAGACTCCCGTCCTCCACCGACACAGGGCCGCAACCCACGGCAAACGGGTTGGTGGACCAAATATCCCCCCGGGTCCACAACGGGGGTGTCGGCGAGCTCTTCGCGTTACCCAGCACCCACCACGAGGAGGTGGCTCGCCACGGGTGCCAAAGGACAGTAAAATAACTAGAATATCACAGTTATAATTTAAAACTAGTGTAGAAAGTTAAAACTAATATCACTATTTGGACAATACAACATAAAATACGGGCTATATATCACCAACATCTGAAGGTAGATCACCATACTAGAGACCATGGGGACTTACGGTACATTTGCTTCCTGCATGGACCCTATGTGGATTTACATCATCCCTTCAGTTGTTAGAAATTTAGGAAATCTAGCCATAAATTAAAAAGACAAATATTCTACGATTAAAAATATGGACAGTTTGAATTTACTTTGAATGTTTGCGGACTTACGTACCCTCTCAGGAGGACAATAATTTTACAGTACTTTAACCCCCCTCGAGGATACAGCCACTAACAAGCACAGTTACGAATTTAAACTTCCAATACTAAAATATTTATCTATTTACAAGTCATTTAACAAATCTAATTCTTTTAAAAATTGAATGATTAAGTGAGAACTTATATTATTAGAAAGATCCTTCATAGTTTGTGATTTGAAATAGGTATCCCTTGTGATGGAATATTCAACACAGTCAAGCAAGACATGCTTGACCGTGATTATTTCATCACAAGGGATACAAAATGGACGATCATCACCTTTCAATAGGTATTCATGAGCATATCTCGTATGGCCAATACGACATCGACAAGTTGGTATAACCAACAGTTTTACTGAATGTAATTTATTTATACCCACTTGGGTGTCCCATTTATTCTGCATCAGATCACGGATATAAGATCTAATGGAAGCTTTATAATCAGTGTAGGGAATAAGAAGTTTTGTCACAGATTTGTTGAGTGCTGCCTTGGCAGCAAGATCAGCCATCGTGTTACCAGAAATGCCAACGTGGCTGGGTAACCAACAAAAGACGATGTCGTATTGGCCAGTAGCAAGTTCGTTATGCAATACAATAATTTCAATTTTTGTTTGCAAGAAGTGTTTTTAATAGCCTGAAGGGAAGAAAGAGAATTTGAGAGCCGTTAATATGGCGTTAGCTTCAGCTGTGAAAATAGAGCTGTTATCGGGCAATCTAGACGATATTGTTCTGGATCCAATGACAGTGGCACAAGCCACTGCGCCACCGTCCTTGGCCCCATCTGTAAATAAGGATTTATAACTGCTATATCTATGTTTTAATTGATTATATGCTTGTTTATATTGTAATTCATTAGTTTCTGATTTTTTAAATGTAGTTAATGTTAGATCGACTTGTGGCCTAATCAACTGCCAAGGAGAAGAAAGAAGACAGGAAGGAGCTATATTATCCAGCTCAATGCTGGTAGCAGAAATAAGTGGTTTTATTCTTAAACTAAGAGGCGGAACAAGAGAAGATTTCTTATTGTATAAATCCTCACACAGAGGATTGAAGACACAGTTATATGCAGGATTTGACTTATTAGAATGCAGTTTTGTTATATACTGTAAAGCTAATTTTATACGTCGCTGTTCAAGAGATCGCTCATCAGCCTCGACATAGTACAGGCTGTCAACAGGTGAAGTTCGAAAGGAGCCAAGACAGAGTCTTAGACCTTGATGATAGACTGAATCTAATATTTTTAGGTTGCTTTTGCAGGCTCCACCATACACAATAGAGCCGTAATCAAGTTTCGAGCGTACCAGTGATCGATACAGGTGTAGGAGGGTAAATTGATCCCCTCCCCACTTGGAACTGGAAACAACTTTTAATAGATCTAGTGCCTTCAAGCATTTAGTTTTTTAGGTATTTAATGTGTGGAAGAAAAGTTAAATGGGAATAAAAAAGTATACCCAAGAACTTTGCTTCCTTTACAACTTTGATGGGAGTGTCATTTAAAAAAGATTTCAGGGTCTTTATGTGGTTTGTATTTGTGGCAGAATTGTATACAATTAGTTTTGGATTTAGAAAATATAAAGCCGTTTTCGAGACACCATTTATCTTTTTTATTTAAACATAACTGCAGTTGTCGTTCAATAGTATGCATATTTTTTCCACGACAAGAAATATTAAAATCTTCCAGAAAGAGTGATCCATCAATTGAATCATTTAAAACCTTTGATAGACTGTTAATTTTGATACTAAAGAGTGTGACAGATAAAATACTGCCTTGTGGGACGCCCTGGTCCTGAGTATAATGGTCAGACAGGGTAGAACCCACGCGTACCTGAAATTGTCTGTCAGTTAAAAACTCGGATATAAATTGAGGCAAACGACCCCGTATACCAAAATCATGTAAATCTTTTAAAATGTCATGCTTCCATGTCGTATCATAAGCTCTTCCTAAATCAAAAAAGATTGACACTGCATGTTGCTTGTTAATGATGGCGTTCTTAACGAATGACTCCAATCGAATTAAATGATCTATGGTACTGCGATTTTTACGAAAACCACATTGTATATTTGTGATTAAATTATTTGACTCTAAGTACCAAGTTAGTCGGTTATTAACCATACGTTCCATGGTTTTGCAAACGCAGCTAGTCAAGGAAATAGGCCTATAATTAGAAGGATCTCAACAGGAAAGAAGAAAAACAACCGAAACAAAACGCAGAAAAGCGATGTTTTGAATGTCCAAAAGTGTCAAGTTTCAAAATTTTCGAACATTGATACACAGTCACAAGTGATGGTATACCGTGCACACCAATCAATACTTGCAGCGACCATTCAGCCATTTTGGGGCACCCGTGGCGAGCCACCTCCTCGTGGTAGGTGCTGGGTAACGCCAAGAGCTCGCCAACACCCCCGTTGTGGACCCGGGGTATATTTGGTCCACCAACCCGTTTGCCGTGGGTTGCAGCCCTGTGTCGGTGGAGGAGGGGATCCTGGTGGTTGAGGGCAATAGGAGCCTGCAACTGTGTTCCTATTGCCCAACACACCACTTTGGCCCTAACTTCACCTAGACGGGTGGTAGAACTGGCCCGGTTCTATCAATCGGCTGGTCACGCCATGCCCTGCGCATGGACAACATTATTAATGCACCTATTGCATCTTATTGTGCATTTTTCTGAAACTGACTGTTTTTGTATTTGAACTTATAAACTATCCGTTTGCCTAGAGTCCTATGCCAGAAGGCGGTGGCTCATGGGCCAATCTGGCGATGTTGACCGCTGAATACTCTCTGTTTCTAAATAGTTGTTACGGGTAGAACCAGCCTGGCAATCGTTTTAGTAAACAAGTATTGCTATTCAAGTCATATTTGCTGGAGTATAGCAACCCTGTATCCCTAGTGTTTGCATGCTGGAAATCCGATGCAGTTAGACACCGTCCCTGTTGACACTCCATGGTGGGTGGGGAGCAGGGTTGTTGAATTTATATTTATGTCACCATGGCTCATAATCACACTGGTTCAAAACGCAGGCATCTAGAATCAATTTCTTCTGACGAGAGTATTATAGATTTTGATTCCTGGGCTCGATTCATCGTGATAGAAGCTGAAGACCACTTACCAATTAAACTGAACCCCTTTGCCATTTCTAAGGCTATTCATGGACATTGTGGCGAGGTGAAGAATGTCACCCGGCTGCGCTCTGGCTCTTTACTGGTAGAATGTGTGAGGAAACAACAATCCCTCAATCTGTTATCCATCACTACATTTGCCAATATTCCGGTGATTGTTTCTGAACACAGGACACTCAACTCCTGCCGAGGCATAGTACGTGACCGGACCCGTTCCTTGTCTGGTATGTCGGAGCAGGAAATAACTGATGAATTAAAACAACAAGGAGTGTCTTCTGTTAAACGTTTTACTCGGAGGAAGGAAGATTCAACAATAGAACCAACAAATACGTACTTGTTTACGTTTGCCAGATCTTCATTACCACGCTCTATCAAAGCTGGTTATGTCAACATCGGAGTGGAGGTGTATGTCCCCACTCCACTCCGATGCTTTAAATGTCAGAAGTTTGGCCACGGATCAAAGACTTGTACTCGCTCTGTAGCTTGTCAACGCTGTGGCGATAATCATGATTACACCGACTGTCAACAAGCACTGCACTGTACAAATTCTGGTGGCCAACATATGGCCTCATCCAAATCCTGCCCTGTTTGGCAAACCGAATCAAAAATCTTAAAACTAAAATGTGAGAACAACATTACTTTTGGAGAAGCCAGGAAGCTATTGACTTCTCAACTAGGCTCTCAATCCACATCTCAGTCCACACTCACATATGCTAATGCTGTTTCTCAGGCGGCTCCAACTTCGTCTGTTTCATGTCAGACGGACTTCACTTGGATCAATTCGGAACAACCTGTTGTAATACCACCTGTCATCATGGTTGATAGCCAAACATCGACTTCATCTTCTACTGCTCAGGCTGAAAGTCAGACGCAACCAGTCGTGGAACACCCATCCAATGGAAAAAGCACAAAAAGTAATAGAAAAAAGTTAAATAGAAACCAATCTCCCAGGAATCCCGTTTCATCCGAGGTACCTGTCCACAACACCTACAGTGCTATGGACATGGATGTAACTCCATTATCACAGAGTTCTGTGAGGAGTTCTGCGTCATCACGCTCGCGTGAGAGATCACCCATTGAACCTCCATGAGTCATTCATCTAATATAGTCCAATGGAATTGCAGAGGACTTAGAAAGAATTTTAATGAGATACAGTTGTTAGTCCAGGATTTTAAACCTTCGGCCTTCTGTCTACAAGAGACCTATCTTAAGCATACCGATTCATTTGATTTAAGGCAGTACATGAGTTACCATTCATTTTCTCCTCCAGGAGATAAAGCGACTGGAGGTTCTAGTATATTAGTAAGACAGAATATCACCCATAGTGCTGTTCATCTAAATACTAATCTTCAAGCCGTTGCTATTCGACTGACTTTGCATATTACACTTACACTGTGCTCATTATACATTCCACCATCATCTTCTCTAAGACAATCTGATCTTCAGACGCTGTATGATCAGCTACCGAAGCCTTGTATCATCATGGGCGATTTAAACGGGCACAACCCTCTATGGGGCAGTACAAGTGCAAACAATAAAGGCAAGGTCATTGAAGATTTTATTTCTGATAATAATTTATGTGTGTTTAATGATGAATCCAGCACCTATTTACACCCTGCCACTGGAACCTATTCTTCACTTGATCTGTCCCTCACAGATGCGAATGTTTACACCGAATTTGAATGGTCTGTACATGATGACCTTTGTGGAAGCGATCACTTCCCTACTCTCCTGGAATCTATAACACCAGATGACAATCCACCTTCATCGCGGTGGAATTTCGCTAAGGCAAATTGGCCTGTGTATGAACAATTATGCGTTGAAAAATTAACACCTGATCACTTCAGTAATGTACCAGATCCCATCCTGATGTTCTCAACACAACTGAATGAAATTGCTGATGAAACCATTCCTAAGTCCTCTGCAACTCCTCATATTCGTAAACCATGGTTTACTGACGAGTGCAAACAGGCAAGAAAACGTAGGAAGAAAGCAGAAAAATATTTTCGCAGACATCCTACTGTTCATAACTTCAACAATGTTAAAATCACTAGTGCGAAGGCAAGACGCACGTATAAGCAAAACAAGCGCCAATCTTGGAGGAGCTATGTTTCAAAAATTAATTCACGTACACCTATGTCTAAGGTGTGGAACATGGTTCAGCGAATAAAAGGCAAAGGTTCAAAATCCGCTGTTCACCATCTTAAAGATGGTGACAAATTAGTCACTAACAAAGCGGACATTGCAAATAAAATTGGCGAAACTCTTGCAAAAAATTCCTCTTCGGCAAATTATGTCCCTGAATTTCAGAGTTACCAAAAACAACAGGAAAAGACAAAAGTTAATTTCAATTCCACTAATGGTGAGGACTATAATGAAGTGTTTTCCTTTACATGAGCTACATACTGCGCTTGATCAAGCCCGTGACACTGCAGCGGGTGATGACAATATTCATTACCAACTATTAAAACACTTACCTGAACCATGTCTGGTCACACTTTTAGATATATTTGACAAAATATGGATGTCTGGAATTTTTTCTCCTTCGTGGCGTAATGCCATTGTTGTGCCAATACCAAAACCTGGCCGGGATCAAACGGATCCATCAAATTACAGACCGATATCTTTAACCAGCTGCGTCTGTAAAACCATGGAGCGAATGGTAAATAACAGATTAATTTGGTATCTGGAAACCAATAACCTCATTACCAATATTCAGTGTGGTTTTCGGAAGAATCGAAGTACTATTGATCATTTAGTGCGTTTAGAATCCTTCGTCAAAAATGCTATTATCACCAAACAACACGCAGTATCTATATTTTTTGATCTTGAGAAAGCCTACGATACTACGTGGAAGCATGGCATTTTACAGGATTTACATGATTTTGGTTTGAGAGGTCGTTTGCCTCTCTTTGTATCTCAATTTTTAACCGACAGGCAATTTCAAGTCCGCGTAGGTTCAACCCTGTCTGCTCATTATAATCAGGATCAGGGTGTTCCACAAGGCAGTATTTTGTCGGTCACTCTATTTAGTATTAAAATAAATAGTCTTTCAAAGGTTTTAAGTGATTCAATTGACGGATCATTATTTGTGGATGATTTTAATATTTCTTGCCGTGGTAAAAATATGCGAACTATTGAGAGACAGTTACAATTGTGTCTAAACAAAATTCATAAATGGTGTCTGGAAAACGGGTTCAAATTTTCTAAAACTAAAACTAATTGTATCCATTTTTGTAGGAAATACAAACCCCATAAAGACCCCGAATTATCATTAAATGGCACACCCATCAAAGTTGTGAAGGAGGCTAAATTTCTTGGTCTCATCTTTGACTCACATCTGACCTTTCTGCCTCATATTAAGTACCTCAAAGCCAAATGCCTGAAGCCGCTCGATTTGTTAAAAGTTGTTTCTAATTCAAAGTGGGGAGGAGACCAAAGTACCCTCCTTCACTTATATTGATCTCTGGTTCGATCAAAACTTGATTACGGTTCCATTGTGTATGGTGGAGCCTGCAAAAGCAACCTAAAGCTATTAGATTCTGTACATCACCAAGGTCTGAGGCTATGTATTGGATCTTTCAGAACATCTCCCATTGACAGTCTTTACCTTGAGGCCGATGAGCCGTCTTTGAAACTTCGCCGTATCAAATTGTCTTTACAATATATTACAAAGTTATATTCAAATGAATCCAATCCTGCTCACAACTGCGTTTTTAATCCTGTGTATGAGGATTTGTATAATACTAAAACTTCACTTGTTCCTCCTCTTGGGATAAGAATCCAACAATACATTTCTGCTGCTGGGATTGAGATGGAGAATATATCTCATTCCCGTCTTCTTTCTTCTCCTCCCTGGCAATTAGTGAGGCCGCAAGTTGACCTAACACTGACAAAGTTTAAAAAATCAGCAACAAATGAATTACAATATAAACAAGAATATCATCGATTACAAAGTAACTATAACACATACAAATCTTTATTTACAGATGGATCCAAGGATGGTGGCGCTGTGGCTTGTGCCACTGTCATTGGATCCAGAACAATATCTTTCAGATTACCAGGTAACATTTCTATTTACACAGCAGAAGCAAACGCTATATTAGCGGCTCTTAAATATATTGAAAAACATCCTACACATAAACAGTATATTATCTATTCCGACTCTCTTTCTTGCCTTCAGGCAATTAAGAACCTGTCATGTAAACATCCACTTTTAATAGAAATAATTGAAGTGTATAATAATCTTGCAACTGGCCAATACGACATCGTCTTCTGTTGGTTGCCAAGCCATGTAGGCATTTCTGGCAACGCAATGGCTGATCTTGCTGCCAGGGCAGCACTCAACAAATCTGTGACTCCACTTCTTATTCCATACTCTGATTATAAAGCTACAATTCGATCCTATATTCGTGATCTGATGCAAAAGAAGTGGGACACCCAGGTGGGTATAAATAAATTACATGCAATAAAGCCTTATATTGGTTATACCCACTTGGGTTGTCAGTCCAGATTTGAGGAGGTCATTTTGCGGCGATGTCGTATTGGCCATACGAGATATACTCATGAATATCTTTTGAAAGGTGAGGATCCTCCGTTCTGCATCCCTTGTGATGAAACAATCACAGTCAAGCATATCTTGCTTAACTGTGTTGAGTATTCCATCACAAGGGATCAGTATTTTAATTCACAAACTATGAAGGATCTTTTTAAAAATATTAGGCCTCATTTAATTATTGCATTTTTAAAGGAGTTAGATTTGTTAACTGAATTGTAAATAGATAAATATTTTAAAATTGGAAGATTAAATTTGTAACTCAAATCGCTAGTGGCTGTACCCTCAAAGGGGGTTGAAGTACCGTAAAACAATTGTCCCCTTGAGAGGGTACATAAGTCCTCAAACATTTGGAGTAAATTTCAGTTTTCCAGCTTTTTAATCGTAGAATAAGTGTGTTTTTACTTTATGGCTAGATTTGTCTCAATTGCTAACATCTGAAGGGATGATGTAAATCCAACTAGGGTCCTTGCAGGAAGCAAATGTACTGTAAGTCCCCATGGTCCTTAGTATGGTGATCTACCTTCAGTTGTTAGCAACCTATAGCTCATTTTTATATTGTACTGTCCTGTATAGATGCATTGTTTTAGGTCTATTCACTAGTTTTAGATTCTACTCTGTGATATTCTAGTTAGTTTTACTGTCCTTCGTTGACAGGGTTTTACAATGTATGTGCTATTAATGTATTTGTAGTATTATAATTACTTGTTCTCGTCACGATATGGCTGTAATATTGCCGATGTGACGTTAAATCTTAACTCACTCACTCACTCACTCAGACATTTTGGTTTTCAATCGTGAGGCATTTTTGAGCTTTGAATCCTGTTTATTCATGATCAGCACACTTGAAATGTCTTACAAAAATAGATATATAGTCATAGACAAAACTACCGTGCACACCTATCACTATTTTATGCAAGTTGAGCAATCGGTTTGTATTGTTTTTATTTTTAGGGGAAGAAACAGCACTTTTTCAGCTTTAGATGCTGTTTTCATGTGCTAAATACCTAGGTAACGTAGCCTGGATAGCAAACACCACTGAAATGCATCTTGCATTACTTTTATTCAAAATAAGTCTTAGCCCAGAGTGACACCTTTTTTGCAGTTCCAATTAAATGGTGAATAGTCCTTACCCATGCTTCAATATCCCTATCAGAATACATCAGTATGCCACAATTTCATCAACTGAAGAATATAGTTTAGAATGTGATTATGAAAACTGCCCCGTGGTTTTGTAGGATGGGTCAATGAAGACAAAGTGATCAATATCCCCCGTCATGTCAATATCGGAAAAATGGAAATATGTCAATAACTATGTTAAATATTTTGGTATGTATGTAGCAAAGTGGAAGTTGTATGTTGAATGGTTTCCAAGTTCTGCTCTGGAAAGGAGCACGAAAACTAATTTCGATTGAAGTCGAACATGTTGCAGTGGAAACACATAAAGAACATTATTAAGAATTCCAGAACTTTCACAAAGCACGAGTTCACCAACAGACCTATCTATGTGAAAAAAATTGTGAAATTATATTGAACGTTGTTTTATGTCCTGCTTCGGAAAGGACGGAACATAATATATCCCGCCATAAACACATTGCCTGATGTGCCACAAGCGTAGTATTAGTTACAAATGTATCGTGAAACACGAAAGTAGAAGGGTTTGTGTGACAAACTTCATGTCACTGGAAAACACTGATTGATTAGATCTGAGTTTTGTTACAATTTGACGGAAAATGATACTGAATGCAAACAGCCTTTAAAAATGCGTGTTTCTCTCTCATGATACATTTGGGAGAAATATTTTTTTGAATTACTTTACTTCTTTTACCTTATCTACTTCAGACATATCCTACAGCATATGATGCATTTAGATTTGAATTAATCATGACGCCCGCATTATCATCTGGAGAGTACTACTCAGCACACCTTTATTGATCAAAGCAGATCATGACGCTAGCTTCACCTCTGCTTCCCTAGTTGTGTACAACGGCTGAGAAGCTGTGTTCTGTTCAACCGGTAAGCAACAATAACTTTAACACTAAAAATCAAGCTGTTCAATAGATTTTATTTTTAAGCAGGTCTTAAACCATCCATTCAATAATGAAACCCATTTGTGTCTTCATTCTTCTGTAGAGAATAATTCAACGTTTATTAAACTGGGAATCCAAGGGGAACTAAACGGTTTTAAAAAAACAACTATATTTATTCGTTGCAAGGTACAATTTGTTTGTTAAATACTTTACTGAGCAATACTACTAAGCGGCAGTCTGTAAAAAGTCGATTCTGGAACAGATAAACGAACAAAAGAAACATTTCAAGGGACAAAAAGTAGTTTTGTTTCATCTGACAACTGGTTGATGTTGCCACTTCCGAAAGTTTAAATTCCGTTTATGTATACTAGAAGACAGTGTGGTAAAACATGCGGAAAATTCATATGTAATTTACCATTGAAAAACGTGGGGCATACATCAGAGTAAATGTTAATTTGATAATAAATGTTTTGAGAGTGCATCACTACTTGCACTTCCTTATGACCACAGGTATGTGTTCAAGAGAATTGATTTATGACGTGAATTTTGCATTTGTGTGATTTTAATTTTCAAACAAACAGAAACGACTGGAAACAAGCAAAATGATGCACGATGCATGTCAAAATGAATATTGTATAGTGATTCATCGACCTTCTTGAAAACCGTCCAAATCAAGAATGACACTCCATTCACTCCTATGGGCCACTGCAAATGTGTCCCATTAGGAGTGTGTTTAGGGGTTGTGAAGTGATGAAACTAGTTGTTACAAATCCTTATTGCGCGGAAATATACAGGAATTGCAGATTCCACAGTCGCTGGCGGAAAGTGATGGTTTTGTGGCTGCTTGGGTTCACAGTCCTTGCGAGTATTTGTGAAGGGGGAGATGGTATACAGTATACACAATCCAGGAGACAAAGGGTTCTTTCTGGGAAAACAGCTCAGAAAGACGTCACAGCTCAAATTACGTCAGTGAGGTCCAAACGTTACTGTGCATCACTGTGCATGGCAAAGAATGGTTGCACTTCCTTCTTTTACAACGCCGAGACACGAACCTGCAAACTGGTCAGCAAACAGAATTTCAGCTCGGATACCGAGGTTGATGAGCTTCGATCAAGCTATTATAGTAAGTACTGTTTACATTGTATATAACTGAGTGAGTGTGTGAGTGAGTTAGAATTTATAGTCACATGGGCACTATAATGAGAACGATTAATTACTAAAACACATATTAATCAATGGCATGTGAAAACCTGTCAACGAAGGATTGTAAAATCAGCTAGAATATCACAGATAAGAATGTAAAACTAGCAAGTAGAGCTAAAACAATTTAACTATAGAGGACAATACAATACAAAAATGCGCTATAGACTGAGATCACTATAGGGAGATCACCATACAAGAGACCATGGGGACTTACGTTATTTTTGCTCCATGCATGGACCCTAGCTGAATTTACATCATCCCCTCAGTCATTGGCTTTTATGCAGAGAATAAGCCATACATTAAAATGACAAGAATGCTACGATTAAAAACCTAGAAAACTTAAATTTACATCAAATGTTTTGGGACATACGTAGCCTCTCCGGAGGAGGACAATAAGGTTACAGTACTTCAACCCCCTTTGAGGGCTCAGCCACTAAAAAATTGAGTTACGAATTTAAACTTCCATTTATAAAATATTTGTCTATTTACAAATCAATTAACAGATGTAATTCTTTTAAAAAGGAAATAATTAAATGAGAACTGGTATTGTTAAAAAGATCCTTCATAGTTCGTGATTTGAAATAGCTGTGATGGAATACTCAACACAGTCAAACCAAATATGCTTGACTGTGATTCTTTCATCACAAGGGATACAAAACGGAGGATTCTCACCTTTTATGTATGTATTCGTGCGTGTATCTTGTGTGGCCAGTGCGACATCGTCGCATGATGACCTCTTCATACCTGGACTGACAGGCCAAGTAGGTGTAACCAATATACGGTTTTATTTCATGTAATTTATTTATACCTACTTGGGTGTCCCACTTCTTTTGCATCAGATCACGGATGTAAGCTCCAATGCTGGCTTTGTAATCAGAGTATGGAATAGGAAGTGGTGTCACAGATTTGTTGAGTGCTGTCTTGGGAGCAAGATCAGCCATCGCATTACCAGAAATGCCTACGTGGCTGGGTAACCAACAAAACACTGATGTCGCACTGGCCAGTAGCAAGGTCATTATACAATTCAATAATTTCTATTAAAAGTGGGTGTTTACGTGATACGTTTTAATCGCCCGAAGGCAAGAAAAAGACTCTGGATAGATTACATATTTCTCATGTTTAGGGTGTCTTTGAATATATTTTAAGGCTGCTAATATGGCGTTCGTTTTCGCTGTAAAAATGGAACTGTTATCAGGCACTTGGGAAGATATTGTTCTGGATCCAATGACAGTGGCACATGCTACAGCACCACCATCCTTGTATCCGTCTTTAAATAAGGATTTATGTGTATTATATATAATATGTAATTGATTATATTTTTGTTTATATTGTGGTTCATTAGTTTCTGATTTCTTAAATGTGGACAATGTTAGGTCCACTTGGGGCCTAACCAGTTGCCAGGGAGGAGAAGAAAGAAGACGGTAAGCGGCTATATTGTGCAGCTCAAAGGCGGCAGCAGTGGTTTTATTCTTAAACGAAGAGGCGGAACAAGAGAAGATTTCTTATTGTATAAATCCTCATAGGCAGGATAGAAGACACAGATGCAGGGTTTGACTCATTGGAATATAGTTTCGTTAAATATTGTAAAGCTAATTTTATACATCGCTGCTCAAGAGATAGTTCATCAGCCTCGACATACAGGCTGTCAACAGGTGAAGTTCGAAACGAGCCAAGACAAAGTCTTAGACCTGGATGATGGACAGAATCTGATAGCTTTAAGTTGCTTTTGCAGGCTCCACCGTAGTGCAGCCGTAATCAAGTTTCGAGCGGACAAGTGATCCATATAGGTGCAGAACGGCAGCTTGATCACCTCCCCTCTTTGAATTATACACGACTTTCAACAAATCAAGTGCCTTCAGGCATTTAGTTTTTAGGGATTTGATATGCGGAAGAAAAGTTAAATGTGAGTCGAAAGTCAGACCTAGGAACTTTGCCTCCCTGACAACTTTGATGGGACTACCATTTAAAACAGTTCTGGGTCTCTATGGGGGTTTATATTTACGGCAAAAATGTATGCAATTTGTTTTTGACGTAGAAAATTTGAAGCTGTTTTCAAGGCACCATTTATTTATTTTGTTTAAACACAAGTGCAGTTGCCGTTCAATAGTATGCATATCCCACGACAAGAAATGTTACAATCATCCACAAATAAGGATCCATCAATAGAATCGTTTAAAAATTTTGACCAACTATTTATCTTTATACTAAAAAGTGTTACAGACAAGATACTGCCTTGTGGAACACCCTGATCCTGATTATACTGGTCAGATAGGGTTGCACCCACACGGACTTGAAATTGCCTGTCTTGAAAAACCGTAATATAAAGAGAGGCAAACCTAAATCATGTAGATCCTTCAAAATGCCATGCTTCCAGGTGGTGTCATAAGCTTTCTCAAGATCAAAGAAAATTGTCACAGCATGTTGTTTATTGACTACAACATTTTTAAAAAAGGGTTCTAAACGTACCAAATGATCAATTGTACTACAAAAAACACATTGAAAATTTATTATAAGGTTATTGGTTTCAAGATACCATGTTAATCTATTGTTAACCATTCGTTAAATGGTTTTACACACACAACTCGTTAAAGAGATTTGTCTGAATGATTCCGACCAGTTTTTTTAAAAAGTATTCCATTTTGTATCCCTTGTGATGAGAGAGTCACGGTCAAGCATATCCTGCTTGACTTTGTTGAATTCTCCATCACAAGGGATAGATATTTCAATGTCAAAACCATTAAGGATCTTTTTACCATTGTTGCTTCTCAAATAGTTATTGGTTTATTAAAGGAAATTGATTTTGTGGTTGAAATTTGAAAATATGTTGTGTAAATAGATGTATTTCAATTATTGGAAGTTTGGAATAGTAACTTGAATTGTTGTTGGCTGTACCCTCAAAGGGGGTTGAAGTATTGTAAAATGATTATCCTCCTGAGAGGGTACGTAGGTCCAAAAACATTCACAGTAATTTAAACTGTCCATTGTTCTTAGTCGTAGTATGTGTGTATTTTTTATTTTTGGCTAGATGTGTCTAAATTGCTAACAGCTGAGGGGATGATGTAAATCCGACTAGGGTCCATGCAGGTAGCAAAGGAACTGTAAGTCCCCGTGGTCCCTAATATGGTGATGTACCTTCAGTTGTTGGCAATATATAACCTGATTTTAGATTGTATTGTCCGAATAGTGATATTAGTTTTAACTTTCCACGCTAGTTTCTATCTCATTTGTGATATTCTACTTGTTTTACTGTCCTTCGTTCACAGGTTTTATAATAGACATATATTTCATTTCGGTATTAAATGTTCTCGTCACGATATGGCTGAGACATTACCGATGTGACGTTAAATATTAATTCACTCACTCACTCTGCAAGTATATTTACCATGCGCAGGGCTTGGCGTGATCAGCCGATTGATAGAATCGGGCAATTGTATCACCGCTCTAGGTGAAGTCAGGACCAAAGTGGTGTGTTAGGAAACAGGGACACGGTTGCAGGCCCCTATTGCCCTCAACCACCAGGATCCCTTCCTCCACCGACACAGGGTCGCTACCCACGGCAAACGGGTTGGTGGATCAAATACCCCCCGGGCCCACAACGGGGCTGAACGGCTCTTAGTGTTACCCAGAACCCACCACAAGGAGGTGGCCGTTCGCGGGTGTCACTTTGTATTTAAAATGATAAGACTTTGGTAACTGGTTTCTTATGTCGAATTTGTCCCTATTCTGGTATAGCTCCATGCATATGTCTAATCTGCATACAATATGTAAATTGTCAACACGTGAGATTTATATAGTTTAGAAAATATTCGATTTTGATAGGTGTGTGATTTTACGTAAATCAGAAACAAATGACTTGAACACATTTACAGAATCAGGAATTCTTCAAAACACTTTCAACAACGGAGACAGGAATCAGTCAGTCCACTGTAAGAATGTGTGTGGTGTTTCTGAAGCACTGTTAAAGGTCACATACAACCAAACAAAAATCAAACATAATTAAAGCACGGTTATCACTTATTCATGATCATGAAGAAGTTATAAGAGCATAATCACAAATCAAAAGTGCAATAATTTGCACTTAGGTTTACCTCCCTCGAAAAGAAGCAGCCGTGATACCGAACCCAGTCAAAAGCGATGGGTGTGCACTCAAGTATAACGAAGCCTTTTCTGGTACATTTGCCGGTGTGCTTGGTCGCTTTTTTTATTTTATGGCTTATAAGCCCGATAGTTGTTAATTTCAAATTGCATGTGGTCAATGATTGAAGTTGTGCATTGCATATTGTCACTAGCATACAGGCAGGCAGACATATAGGTGTCAATAAACCAGTAGGTTATCTTCTTGTTTGTGTACACAACCCAGATTAGACTACTGCTTACGACCTCATACTCCAGGCAGGCATATTCTTTCAAACTTCGCCAACCTACTCGTTGTGTATGAGTTATGAGCACAGTGCAGCACCGTATCGCTTTTGAAACCACTTTTCCCCCAAGTGGTCGTTTTCCATGAACTTACCGGCTCACTTCATGTGATGACAGAGTCACGGTCAAGCATATCCCGCGGGACTGTGTTGAATTCTCCATCACAAGGGATAGATATTTCAATGTCAAAACCATTAAGGATCTTTTTACCATTGTTGCTTCTCAAATAGTTATTGGTTTATTAAAGGAAATTGATTTTGTGGTTGAAATTTGAAAATATGTTGTGTAAATAGATGTATTTCAATTATTGGAAGTTTGGATTAGTAACTTGAATTGTTGTTGGCTGTACCCTCAAAGGGGGTTGAAGTATTGTAAAATGATTATCCTCCTGAGAGGGTACGTAGGTCCAAAAACATTCACAGTAATTTAAACTGTCCATTGTTCTTAGTCGTAGTATGTGTGTATTTTTTATTTTTGGCTAGATGTGTCTAAATTGCTAACAGCTGAGGGGATGATGTAAATCCGACTAGGGTCCATGCAGGTAGCAAAGGAACTGTAAGTCCCCGTGGTCCCTAATATGGTGATGTACCTTCAGTTGTTGGCAATATATAACCTGATTTTAGATTGTATTGTCCGAATAGTGATATTAGTTTTAACTTTCCACGCTAGTTTCTATCTCATTTGTGATATTCTACTTGTTTTACTGTCCTTCGTTCACAGGTTTTATAATAGACATATATTTCATTTCGGTATTAAATGTTCTCGTCACGATATGGCTGAGACATTACCGATGTGACGTTAAATATTAATTCACTCACTAACTCTGCAAGTATATTTACCATGCGCAGGGCTTGGCGTGATCAGCCGATTGATAGAATCGGGCAATTGTATCACCGCTCTAGGTGAAGTCAGGACCAAAGTGGTGTGTTAGGAAACAGGGACACGGTTGCAGGCCCCTATTGCCCTCAACCACCAGGATCCCTTCCTCCACCGACACAGGGTCGCTACCCACGGCAAACGGGTTGGTGGATCAAATACCCCCCGGGTCCACAACGGGGCTGAACGGCTCTTAGTGTTACCCAGAACCCACCACAAGGAGGTGGCCGTTCGCGGGTGTCACTTTGTATTTAAAATGATAAGACTTTGGTAACTGGTTTCTTATGTCGAATTTGTCCCTATTCTGGTATAGCTCCATGCATATGTCTAATCTGCATACAATATGTAAATTGTCAACACGTGAGATTTATATAGTTTAGAAAATATTCGATTTTGATAGGTGTGTGATTTTACGTAAATCAGAAACAAATGACTTGAACACATTTACAGAATCAGGAATTCTTCAAAACACTTTCAACAACGGAGACAGGAATCAGTCAGTCCACTGTAAGAATGTGTGTGGTGTTTCTGAAGCACTGTTAAAGGTCACATACAACCAAACAAAAATCAAACATAATTAAAGCACGGTTATCACTTATTCATGATCATGAAGAAGTTATAAGAGCATAATCACAAATCAAAAGTGCAATAATTTGCACTTAGGTTTACCTCCCTCGAAAAGAAGCAGCCGTGATACCGAACCCAGTCAAAAGCGATGGGTGTGCACTCAAGTATAACGAAGCCTTTTCTGGTACATTTGCCGGTGTGCTTGGTCGCTTTTTTTATTTTATGGCTTATAAGCCCGATAGTTGTTAATTTCAAATTGCATGTGGTCAATGATTGAAGTTGTGCATTGCATATTGTCACTAGCATACAGGCAGGCAGACATATCGGTGTCAATAAACCAGTAGGTTATCTTCTTGTTTGTGTACACAACCCAGATTAGACTACTGCTTACGACCTCATACTCCAGGCAGGCATATTCTTTCAAACTTCGCCAACCTACTCGTTGTGTATGAGTTATGAGCACAGTGCAGCACCGTATCGCTTTTGAAACCACTTTTCCCCCAAGTGGTCGTTTTCCATGAACTTACCGGCTCACTTCATGTGATGACAGAGTCACGGTCAAGCATATCCCGCGGGACTGTGTTGAATTCTCCATCACAAGGGATAGATATTTCAATGTCAAAACCATTAAGGATCTTTTTACCATTGTTGCTTCTCAAATAGTTATTGGTTTATTAAAGGAAATTGATTTTGTGGTTGAAATTTGAAAATATGTTGTGTAAATAGATGTATTTCAATTATTGGAAGTTTGGAATAGTAACTTGAATTGTTGTTGGCTGTACCCTCAAAGGGGGTTGAAGTATTGTAAAATGATTATCCTCCTGAGAGGGTACGTAGGTCCAAAAACATTCACAGTAATTTAAACTGTCCATTGTTCTTAGTCGTAGTATGTGTGTATTTTTTATTTTTGGCTAGATGTGTCTAAATTGCTAACAGCTGAGGGGATGATGTAAATCCGACTAGGGTCCATGCAGGTAGCAAAGGAACTGTAAGTCCCCGTGGTCCCTAATATGGTGATGTACCTTCAGTTGTTGGCAATATATAACCTGATTTTAGATTGTATTGTCCGAATAGTGATATTAGTTTTAACTTTCCACGCTAGTTTCTATCTCATTTGTGATATTCTACTTGTTTTACTGTCCTTCGTTCACAGGTTTTATAATAGACATATATTTCATTTCGGTATTAAATGTTCTCGTCACGATATGGCTGAGACATTACCGATGTGACGTTAAATATTAATTCACTCACTCACTCTGCAAGTATATTTACCATGCGCAGGGCTTGGCGTGATCAGCCGATTGATAGAATCGGGCAATTGTATCACCGCTCTAGGTGAAGTCAGGACCAAAGTGGTGTGTTAGGAAACAGGGACACGGTTGCAGGCCCCTATTGCCCTCAACCACCAGGATCCCTTCCTCCACCGACACAGGGTCGCTACCCACGGCAAACGGGTTGGTGGATCAAATACCCCCCGGGCCCACAACGGGGCTGAACGGCTCTTAGTGTTACCCAGAACCCACCACAAGGAGGTGGCCGTTCGCGGGTGTCACTTTGTATTTAAAATGATAAGACTTTGGTAACTGGTTTCTTATGTCGAATTTGTCCCTATTCTGGTATAGCTCCATGCATATGTCTAATCTGCATACAATATGTAAATTGTCAACACGTGAGATTTATATAGTTTAGAAAATATTCGATTTTGATAGGTGTGTGATTTTACGTAAATCAGAAACAAATGACTTGAACACATTTACAGAATCAGGAATTCTTCAAAACACTTTCAACAACGGAGACAGGAATCAGTCAGTCCACTGTAAGAATGTGTGTGGTGTTTCTGAAGCACTGTTAAAGGTCACATACAACCAAACAAAAATCAAACATAATTAAAGCACGGTTATCACTTATTCATGATCATGAAGAAGTTATAAGAGCATAATCACAAATCAAAAGTGCAATAATTTGCACTTAGGTTTACCTCCCTCGAAAAGAAGCAGCCGTGATACCGAACCCAGTCAAAAGCGATGGGTGTGCACTCAAGTATAACGAAGCCTTTTCTGGTACATTTGCCGGTGTGCTTGGTCGCTTTTTTTATTTTATGGCTTATAAGCCCGATAGTTGTTAATTTCAAATTGCATGTGGTCAATGATTGAAGTTGTGCATTGCATATTGTCACTAGCATACAGGCAGGCAGACATATAGGTGTCAATAAACCAGTAGGTTATCTTCTTGTTTGTGTACACAACCCAGATTAGACTACTGCTTACGACCTCATACTCCAGGCAGGCATATTCTTTCAAACTTCGCCAACCTACTCGTTGTGTATGAGTTATGAGCACAGTGCAGCACCGTATCGCTTTTGAAACCACTTTTCCCCCAAGTGGTCGTTTTCCATGAACTTACCGGCTCACTTCATGTGATGACAGAGTCACGGTCAAGCATATCCCGCGGGACTGTGTTGAATTCTCCATCACAAGGGATAGATATTTCAATGTCAAAACCATTAAGGATCTTTTTACCATTGTTGCTTCTCAAATAGTTATTGGTTTATTAAAGGAAATTGATTTTGTGGTTGAAATTTGAAAATATGTTGTGTAAATAGATGTATTTCAATTATTGGAAGTTTGGATTAGTAACTTGAATTGTTGTTGGCTGTACCCTCAAAGGGGGTTGAAGTATTGTAAAATGATTATCCTCCTGAGAGGGTACGTAGGTCCAAAAACATTCACAGTAATTTAAACTGTCCATTGTTCTTAGTCGTAGTATGTGTGTATTTTTTATTTTTGGCTAGATGTGTCTAAATTGCTAACAGCTGAGGGGATGATGTAAATCCGACTAGGGTCCATGCAGGTAGCAAAGGAACTGTAAGTCCCCGTGGTCCCTAATATGGTGATGTACCTTCAGTTGTTGGCAATATATAACCTGATTTTAGATTGTATTGTCCGAATAGTGATATTAGTTTTAACTTTCCACGCTAGTTTCTATCTCATTTGTGATATTCTACTTGTTTTACTGTCCTTCGTTCACAGGTTTTATAATAGACATATATTTCATTTCGGTATTAAATGTTCTCGTCACGATATGGCTGAGACATTACCGATGTGACGTTAAATATTAATTCACTCACTAACTCTGCAAGTATATTTACCATGCGCAGGGCTTGGCGTGATCAGCCGATTGATAGAATCGGGCAATTGTATCACCGCTCTAGGTGAAGTCAGGACCAAAGTGGTGTGTTAGGAAACAGGGACACGGTTGCAGGCCCCTATTGCCCTCAACCACCAGGATCCCTTCCTCCACCGACACAGGGTCGCTACCCACGGCAAACGGGTTGGTGGATCAAATACCCCCCGGGTCCACAACGGGGCTGAACGGCTCTTAGTGTTACCCAGAACCCACCACAAGGAGGTGGCCGTTCGCGGGTGTCACTTTGTATTTAAAATGATAAGACTTTGGTAACTGGTTTCTTATGTCGAATTTGTCCCTATTCTGGTATAGCTCCATGCATATGTCTAATCTGCATACAATATGTAAATTGTCAACACGTGAGATTTATATAGTTTAGAAAATATTCGATTTTGATAGGTGTGTGATTTTACGTAAATCAGAAACAAATGACTTGAACACATTTACAGAATCAGGAATTCTTCAAAACACTTTCAACAACGGAGACAGGAATCAGTCAGTCCACTGTAAGAATGTGTGTGGTGTTTCTGAAGCACTGTTAAAGGTCACATACAACCAAACAAAAATCAAACATAATTAAAGCACGGTTATCACTTATTCATGATCATGAAGAAGTTATAAGAGCATAATCACAAATCAAAAGTGCAATAATTTGCACTTAGGTTTACCTCCCTCGAAAAGAAGCAGCCGTGATACCGAACCCAGTCAAAAGCGATGGGTGTGCACTCAAGTATAACGAAGCCTTTTCTGGTACATTTGCCGGTGTGCTTGGTCGCTTTTTTATTTTATGGCTTATAAGCCCGATAGTTGTTAATTTCAAATTGCATGTGGTCAATGATTGAAGTTGTGCATTGCATATTGTCACTAGCATACAGGCAGGCAGACATATCGGTGTCAATAAACCAGTAGGTTATCTTCTTGTTTGTGTACACAACCCAGATTAGACTACTGCTTACGACCTCATACTCCAGACAGGCATATTCTTTCAAACTTCGCCAACCTACTCGTTGTGTATGAGTTATGAGCACAGTGCAGCACCGTATCGCTTTTGAAACCACTTTTCCCCCAAGTGGTCGTTTTCCATGAACTTACCGGCTCACTTCATGTGATGACAGAGTCACGGTCAAGCATATCCCGCGGGACTGTGTTGAATTCTCCATCACAAGGGATAGATATTTCAATGTCAAAACCATTAAGGATCTTTTTACCATTGTTGCTTCTCAAATAGTTATTGGTTTATTAAAGGAAATTGATTTTGTGGTTGAAATTTGAAAATATGTTGTGTAAATAGATGTATTTCAATTATTGGAAGTTTGGATTAGTAACTTGAATTGTTGTTGGCTGTACCCTCAAAGGGGGTTGAAGTATTGTAAAATGATTATCCTCCTGAGAGGGTACGTAGGTCCAAAAACATTCACAGTAATTTAAACTGTCCATTGTTCTTAGTCGTAGTATGTGTGTATTTTTTATTTTTGGCTAGATGTGTCTAAATTGCTAACAGCTGAGGGGATGATGTAAATCCGACTAGGGTCCATGCAGGTAGCAAAGGAACTGTAAGTCCCCGTGGTCCCTAATATGGTGATGTACCTTCAGTTGTTGGCAATATATAACCTGATTTTAGATTGTATTGTCCGAATAGTGATATTAGTTTTAACTTTCCACGCTAGTTTCTATCTCATTTGTGATATTCTACTTGTTTTACTGTCCTTCGTTCACAGGTTTTATAATAGACATATATTTCATTTCGGTATTAAATGTTCTCGTCACGATATGGCTGAGACATTACCGATGTGACGTTAAATATTAATTCACTCACTAACTCTGCAAGTATATTTACCATGCGCAGGGCTTGGCGTGATCAGCCGATTGATAGAATCGGGCAATTGTATCACCGCTCTAGGTGAAGTCAGGACCAAAGTGGTGTGTTAGGAAACAGGGACACGGTTGCAGGCCCCTATTGCCCTCAACCACCAGGATCCCTTCCTCCACCGACACAGGGTCGCTACCCACGGCAAACGGGTTGGTGGATCAAATACCCCCCGGGTCCACAACGGGGCTGAACGGCTCTTAGTGTTACCCAGAACCCACCACAAGGAGGTGGCCGTTCGCGGGTGTCACTTTGTATTTAAAATGATAAGACTTTGGTAACTGGTTTCTTATGTCGAATTTGTCCCTATTCTGGTATAGCTCCATGCATATGTCTAATCTGCATACAATATGTAAATTGTCAACACGTGAGATTTATATAGTTTAGAAAATATTCGATTTTGATAGGTGTGTGATTTTACGTAAATCAGAAACAAATGACTTGAACACATTTACAGAATCAGGAATTCTTCAAAACACTTTCAACAACGGAGACAGGAATCAGTCAGTCCACTGTAAGAATGTGTGTGGTGTTTCTGAAGCACTGTTAAAGGTCACATACAACCAAACAAAAATCAAACATAATTAAAGCACGGTTATCACTTATTCATGATCATGAAGAAGTTATAAGAGCATAATCACAAATCAAAAGTGCAATAATTTGCACTTAGGTTTACCTCCCTCGAAAAGAAGCAGCCGTGATACCGAACCCAGTCAAAAGCGATGGGTGTGCACTCAAGTATAACGAAGCCTTTTCTGGTACATTTGCCGGTGTGCTTGGTCGCTTTTTTTATTTTATGGCTTATAAGCCCGATAGTTGTTAATTTCAAATTGCATGTGGTCAATGATTGAAGTTGTGCATTGCATATTGTCACTAGCATACAGGCAGGCAGACATATAGGTGTCAATAAACCAGTAGGTTATCTTCTTGTTTGTGTACACAACCCAGATTAGACTACTGCTTACGACCTCATACTCCAGGCAGGCATATTCTTTCAAACTTCGCCAACCTACTCGTTGTGTATGAGTTATGAGCACAGTGCAGCACCGTATCGCTTTTGAAACCACTTTTCCCCCAAGTGGTCGTTTTCCATGAACTTACCGGCTCACTTCATGTGATGACAGAGTCACGGTCAAGCATATCCCGCGGGACTGTGTTGAATTCTCCATCACAAGGGATAGATATTTCAATGTCAAAACCATTAAGGATCTTTTTACCATTGTTGCTTCTCAAATAGTTATTGGTTTATTAAAGGAAATTGATTTTGTGGTTGAAATTTGAAAATATGTTGTGTAAATAGATGTATTTCAATTATTGGAAGTTTGGATTAGTAACTTGAATTGTTGTTGGCTGTACCCTCAAAGGGGGTTGAAGTATTGTAAAATGATTATCCTCCTGAGAGGGTACGTAGGTCCAAAAACATTCACAGTAATTTAAACTGTCCATTGTTCTTAGTCGTAGTATGTGTGTATTTTTTATTTTTGGCTAGATGTGTCTAAATTGCTAACAGCTGAGGGGATGATGTAAATCCGACTAGGGTCCATGCAGGTAGCAAAGGAACTGTAAGTCCCCGTGGTCCCTAATATGGTGATGTACCTTCAGTTGTTGGCAATATATAACCTGATTTTAGATTGTATTGTCCGAATAGTGATATTAGTTTTAACTTTCCACGCTAGTTTCTATCTCATTTGTGATATTCTACTTGTTTTACTGTCCTTCGTTCACAGGTTTTATAATAGACATATATTTCATTTCGGTATTAAATGTTCTCGTCACGATATGGCTGAGACATTACCGATGTGACGTTAAATATTAATTCACTCACTCACTCTGCAAGTATATTTACCATGCGCAGGGCTTGGCGTGATCAGCCGATTGATAGAATCGGGCAATTGTATCACCGCTCTAGGTGAAGTCAGGACCAAAGTGGTGTGTTAGGAAACAGGGACACGGTTGCAGGCCCCTATTGCCCTCAACCACCAGGATCCCTTCCTCCACCGACACAGGGTCGCTACCCACGGCAAACGGGTTGGTGGATCAAATACCCCCCGGGTCCACAACGGGGCTGAACGGCTCTTAGTGTTACCCAGAACCCACCACAAGGAGGTGGCCGTTCGCGGGTGTCACTTTGTATTTAAAATGATAAGACTTTGGTAACTGGTTTCTTATGTCGAATTTGTCCCTATTCTGGTATAGCTCCATGCATATGTCTAATCTGCATACAATATGTAAATTGTCAACACGTGAGATTTATATAGTTTAGAAAATATTCGATTTTGATAGGTGTGTGATTTTACGTAAATCAGAAACAAATGACTTAAACACATTTACAGAATCAGGAATTCTTCAAAACACTTTCAACAACGGAGACAGGAATCAGTCAGTCCACTGTAAGAATGTGTGTGGTGTTTCTGAAGCACTGTTAAAGGTCACATACAACCAAACAAAAATCAAACATAATTAAAGCACGGTTATCACTTATTCATGATCATGAAGAAGTTATAAGAGCATAATCACAAATCAAAAGTGCAATAATTTGCACTTAGGTTTACCTCCCTCGAAAAGAAGCAGCCGTGATACCGAACCCAGTCAAAAGCGATGGGTGTGCACTCAAGTATAACGAAGCCTTTTCTGGTACATTTGCCGGTGTGCTTGGTCGCTTTTTTTATTTTATGGCTTATAAGCCCGATAGTTGTTAATTTCAAATTGCATGTGGTCAATGATTGAAGTTGTGCATTGCATATTGTCACTAGCATACAGGCAGGCAGACATATAGGTGTCAATAAACCAGTAGGTTATCTTCTTGTTTGTGTACACAACCCAGATTAGACTACTGCTTACGACCTCATACTCCAGGCAGGCATATTCTTTCAAACTTCGCCAACCTACTCGTTGTGTATGAGTTATGAGCACAGTGCAGCACCGTATCGCTTTTGAAACCACTTTTCCCCCAAGTGGTCGTTTTCCATGAACTTACCGGCTCACTTCATGTGATGACAGAGTCACGGTCAAGCATATCCCGCGGGACTGTGTTGAATTCTCCATCACAAGGGATAGATATTTCAATGTCAAAACCATTAAGGATCTTTTTACCATTGTTGCTTCTCAAATAGTTATTGGTTTATTAAAGGAAATTGATTTTGTGGTTGAAATTTGAAAATATGTTGTGTAAATAGATGTATTTCAATTATTGGAAGTTTGGATTAGTAACTTGAATTGTTGTTGGCTGTACCCTCAAAGGGGGTTGAAGTATTGTAAAATGATTATCCTCCTGAGAGGGTACGTAGGTCCAAAACATTCACAGTAATTTAAACTGTCCATTGTTCTTAGTCGTAGTATGTGTGTATTTTTTATTTTTGGCTAGATGTGTCTAAATTGCTAACAGCTGAGGGGATGATGTAAATCCGACTAGGGTCCATGCAGGTAGCAAAGGAACTGTAAGTCCCCGTGGTCCCTAATATGGTGATGTACCTTCAGTTGTTGGCAATATATAACCTGATTTTAGATTGTATTGTCCGAATAGTGATATTAGTTTTAACTTTCCACGCTAGTTTCTATCTCATTTGTGATATTCTACTTGTTTTACTGTCCTTCGTTCACAGGTTTTATAATAGACATATATTTCATTTCGGTATTAAATGTTCTCGTCACGATATGGCTGAGACATTACCGATGTGACGTTAAATATTAATTCACTCACTCACTCTGCAAGTATATTTACCATGCGCAGGGCTTGGCGTGATCAGCCGATTGATAGAATCGGGCAATTGTATCACCGCTCTAGGTGAAGTCAGGACCAAAGTGGTGTGTTAGGAAACAGGGACACGGTTGCAGGCCCCTATTGCCCTCAACCACCAGGATCCCTTCCTCCACCGACACAGGGTCGCTACCCACGGCAAACGGGTTGGTGGATCAAATACCCCCCGGGTCCACAACGGGGCTGAACGGCTCTTAGTGTTACCCAGAACCCACCACAAGGAGGTGGCCGTTCGCGGGTGTCACTTTGTATTTAAAATGATAAGACTTTGGTAACTGGTTTCTTATGTCGAATTTGTCCCTATTCTGGTATAGCTCCATGCATATGTCTAATCTGCATACAATATGTAAATTGTCAACACGTGAGATTTATATAGTTTAGAAAATATTCGATTTTGATAGGTGTGTGATTTTACGTAAATCAGAAACAAATGACTTAAACACATTTACAGAATCAGGAATTCTTCAAAACACTTTCAACAACGGAGACAGGAATCAGTCAGTCCACTGTAAGAATGTGTGTGGGTGTTTCTGAAGCACTGTTAAAGGTCACATACAACCAAACAAAAATCAAACATAATTAAAGCACGGTTATCACTTATTCATGATCATGAAGAAGTTATAAGAGCATAATCACAAATCAAAAGTGCAATAATTTGCACTTAGGTTTACCTCCCTCGAAAAGAAGCAGCCGTGATACCGAACCCAGTCAAAAGCGATGGGTGTGCACTCAAGTATAACGAAGCCTTTTCTGGTACATTTGCCGGTGTGCTTGGTCGCTTTTTTTATTTTATGGCTTATAAGCCCGATAGTTGTTAATTTCAAATTGCATGTGGTCAATGATTGAAGTTGTGCATTGCATATTGTCACTAGCATACAGGCAGGCAGACATATAGGTGTCAATAAACCAGTAGGTTATCTTCTTGTTTGTGTACACAACCCAGATTAGACTACTGCTTACGACCTCATACTCCAGGCAGGCATATTCTTTCAAACTTCGCCAACCTACTCGTTGTGTATGAGTTATGAGCACAGTGCAGCACCGTATCGCTTTTGAAACCACTTTTCCCCCAAGTGGTCGTTTTCCATGAACTTACCGGCTCACTTCATGTGATGACAGAGTCACGGTCAAGCATATCCCGCGGGACTGTGTTGAATTCTCCATCACAAGGGATAGATATTTCAATGTCAAAACCATTAAGGATCTTTTTACCATTGTTGCTTCTCAAATAGTTATTGGTTTATTAAAGGAAATTGATTTTGTGGTTGAAATTTGAAAATATGTTGTGTAAATAGATGTATTTCAATTATTGGAAGTTTGGATTAGTAACTTGAATTGTTGTTGGCTGTACCCTCAAAGGGGGTTGAAGTATTGTAAAATGATTATCCTCCTGAGAGGGTACGTAGGTCCAAAAACATTCACAGTAATTTAAACTGTCCATTGTTCTTAGTCGTAGTATGTGTGTATTTTTTATTTTTGGCTAGATGTGTCTAAATTGCTAACAGCTGAGGGGATGATGTAAATCCGACTAGGGTCCATGCAGGTAGCAAAGGAACTGTAAGTCCCCGTGGTCCCTAATATGGTGATGTACCTTCAGTTGTTGGCAATATATAACCTGATTTTAGATTGTATTGTCCGAATAGTGATATTAGTTTTAACTTTCCACGCTAGTTTCTATCTCATTTGTGATATTCTACTTGTTTTACTGTCCTTCGTTCACAGGTTTTATAATAGACATATATTTCATTTCGGTATTAAATGTTCTCGTCACGATATGGCTGAGACATTACCGATGTGACGTTAAATATTAATTCACTCACTCACTCTGCAAGTATATTTACCATGCGCAGGGCTTGGCGTGATCAGCCGATTGATAGAATCGGGCAATTGTATCACCGCTCTAGGTGAAGTCAGGACCAAAGTGGTGTGTTAGGAAACAGGGACACGGTTGCAGGCCCCTATTGCCCTCAACCACCAGGATCCCTTCCTCCACCGACACAGGGTCGCTACCCACGGCAAACGGGTTGGTGGATCAAATACCCCCCGGGTCCACAACGGGGCTGAACGGCTCTTAGTGTTACCCAGAACCCACCACAAGGAGGTGGCCGTTCGCGGGTGTCACTTTGTATTTAAAATGATAAGACTTTGGTAACTGGTTTCTTATGTCGAATTTGTCCCTATTCTGGTATAGCTCCATGCATATGTCTAATCTGCATACAATATGTAAATTGTCAACACGTGAGATTTATATAGTTTAGAAAATATTCGATTTTGATAGGTGTGTGATTTTACGTAAATCAGAAACAAATGACTTGAACACATTTACAGAATCAGGAATTCTTCAAAACACTTTCAACAACGGAGACAGGAATCAGTCAGTCCACTGTAAGAATGTGTGTGGTGTTTCTGAAGCACTGTTAAAGGTCACATACAACCAAACAAAAATCAAACATAATTAAAGCACGGTTATCACTTATTCATGATCATGAAGAAGTTATAAGAGCATAATCACAAATCAAAAGTGCAATAATTTGCACTTAGGTTTACCTCCCTCGAAAAGAAGCAGCCGTGATACCGAACCCAGTCAAAAGCGATGGGTGTGCACTCAAGTATAACGAAGCCTTTTCTGGTACATTTGCCGGTGTGCTTGGTCGCTTTTTTATTTTATGGCTTATAAGCCCGATAGTTGTTAATTTCAAATTGCATGTGGTCAATGATTGAAGTTGTGCATTGCATATTGTCACTAGCATACAGGCAGGCAGACATATAGGTGTCAATAAACCAGTAGGTTATCTTCTTGTTTGTGTACACAACCCAGATTAGACTACTGCTTACGACCTCATACTCCAGGCAGGCATATTCTTTCAAACTTCGCCAACCTACTCGTTGTGTATGAGTTATGAGCACAGTGCAGCACCGTATCGCTTTTGAAACCACTTTTCCCCCAAGTGGTCGTTTTCCATGAACTTACCGGCTCACTTCATGTGATGACAGAGTCACGGTCAAGCATATCCCGCGGGACTGTGTTGAATTCTCCATCACAAGGGATAGATATTTCAATGTCAAAACCATTAAGGATCTTTTTACCATTGTTGCTTCTCAAATAGTTATTGGTTTATTAAAGGAAATTGATTTTGTGGTTGAAATTTGAAAATATGTTGTGTAAATAGATGTATTTCAATTATTGGAAGTTTGGATTAGTAACTTGAATTGTTGTTGGCTGTACCCTCAAAGGGGGTTGAAGTATTGTAAAATGATTATCCTCCTGAGAGGGTACGTAGGTCCAAAACATTCACAGTAATTTAAACTGTCCATTGTTCTTAGTCGTAGTATGTGTGTATTTTTTATTTTTGGCTAGATGTGTCTAAATTGCTAACAGCTGAGGGGATGATGTAAATCCGACTAGGGTCCATGCAGGTAGCAAAGGAACTGTAAGTCCCCGTGGTCCCTAATATGGTGATGTACCTTCAGTTGTTGGCAATATATAACCTGATTTTAGATTGTATTGTCCGAATAGTGATATTAGTTTTAACTTTCCACGCTAGTTTCTATCTCATTTGTGATATTCTACTTGTTTTACTGTCCTTCGTTCACAGGTTTTATAATAGACATATATTTCATTTCGGTATTAAATGTTCTCGTCACGATATGGCTGAGACATTACCGATGTGACGTTAAATATTAATTCACTCACTCACTCTGCAAGTATATTTACCATGCGCAGGGCTTGGCGTGATCAGCCGATTGATAGAATCGGGCAATTGTATCACCGCTCTAGGTGAAGTCAGGACCAAAGTGGTGTGTTAGGAAACAGGGACACGGTTGCAGGCCCATATTGCCCTCAACCACCAGGATCCCTTCCTCCACCGACACAGGGTCGCTACCCACGGCAAACGGGTTGGTGGATCAAATACCCCCCGGGTCCACAACGGGGCTGAACGGCTCTTAGTGTTACCCAGAACCCACCACAAGGAGGTGGCCGTTCGCGGGTGTCACTTTGTATTTAAAATGATAAGACTTTGGTAACTGGTTTCTTATGTCGAATTTGTCCCTATTCTGGTATAGCTCCATGCATATGTCTAATCTGCATACAATATGTAAATTGTCAACACGTGAGATTTATATAGTTTAGAAAATATTCGATTTTGATAGGTGTGTGATTTTACGTAAATCAGAAACAAATGACTTGAACACATTTACAGAATCAGGAATTCTTCAAAACACTTTCAACAACGGAGACAGGAATCAGTCAGTCCACTGTAAGAATGTGTGTGGTGTTTCTGAAGCACTGTTAAAGGTCACATACAACCAAACAAAAATCAAACATAATTAAAGCACGGTTATCACTTATTCATGATCATGAAGAAGTTATAAGAGCATAATCACAAATCAAAAGTGCAATAATTTGCACTTAGGTTTACCTCCCTCGAAAAGAAGCAGCCGTGATACCGAACCCAGTCAAAAGCGATGGGTGTGCACTCAAGTATAACGAAGCCTTTTCTGGTACATTTGCCGGTGTGCTTGGTCGCTTTTTTTATTTTATGGCTTATAAGCCCGATAGTTGTTAATTTCAAATTGCATGTGGTCAATGATTGAAGTTGTGCATTGCATATTGTCACTAGCATACAGGCAGGCAGACATACAGGTGTCAATAAACCAGTAGGTTATCTTCTTGTTTGTGTACGCAACCCAGATTAGACTACTGCTTACGACCTCATACTCCAGGCAGGCATATTCTTTCAAACTTCGCCAACCTACTCGTTGTGTATGAGTTATGAGCACAGTGCAGCACCGTATCGCTTTTGAAACCACTTTTCCCCCAAGTGGTCGTTTTCCATGAACTTACCGGCTCACTTCATGTGATGACAGAGTCACGGTCAAGCATATCCCGCGGGACTGTGTTGAATTCTCCATCACAAGGGATAGATGTTTCAATGTCAAAAGTATAAAGGATCTTTTTAATACCGTTAGTTTTCATTGAATCATTGTTGTTTTTTTTAAGGAAATTGATTTCATGGTTGAATTTTGAGAAATATGTTTCTGTAGATAGATCTATTTTAATGATTGGTAGTTAAATGGATTAGTAACTTGAATTGTTAGCGCCTGTACCCTCAAAGGGGGTTGAGGCATTGTAGCATTATTGTCCTCCTGAGAGGGTACGTAAGTCTCAAAACATTTGATTTAGATCTAAGTCTACCAGGTTTTTAATCGTAGTATTCATGTTATTTTAA
Source organism: Haliotis asinina (assembly GCF_037392515.1). Taxonomy (NCBI): domain Eukaryota; kingdom Metazoa; phylum Mollusca; class Gastropoda; order Lepetellida; family Haliotidae; genus Haliotis; species Haliotis asinina. Next base: position 43,026,998 of record NC_090293.1, read on the forward strand.
TTTTGGCTAGCATTTCCTACACTCTCCAGCGGCTGAAGGGATGGTGTAAATCCAACTGGGGTCCATGCAAGTAGCAAACTTTAAGGCACTGTAAGTCCCCATGGTCCCTACTATGGCGATCTACCTTCGGTTGTCAGAGATCTATAGCCTCTTTTTGTATTGTTTAGTCCAGATAGTGGTATCAATGTTAACTTTCCACGCTAGTTTTAATAATTATTGTGATAATCTAGTTCTTTTACTGTCCTTCGTTGACAGGTTTTATAATGTGCATGTGGTCTGTTTCATCGTTGAATGTTCTCGTCACGTTATGGCTGAAATATTGCCGATGTGACGTTAAATATTAACTCACTCACTCACACTCACTTCACAGCAATATTTCTAGACCATGTTTGTTACCAATGGATGAACTACACCACCATTTTAGCTGCATCGATGGACATATACCTGTCCTCTTCTTGCCTAACAACTGTATCGTATCATAAAATATGATATCGCATTCGTGGAATGATCATAACGTGAATAAAGAAAACACATACAGCTGCAATTACATTCTACTTAAACCATAACGTACGCCCATTCATACGTGATTTGATCAGTAAGTGATTCAAGAAAGATTATGTACAGTTGTTGAAGTATATAGCATTACTAATATTAATAATACACATTCCAGTGACCTTTATCTTGGTTCAGCAACCTTGCCACCTTACATGCCCCAACAGAAATGAATATGTCCTACATTTCTTCTCTGTGCACCAAAGCGTCTTTGAAATGAGCTATGAGCTAAAATGTACCTGTCAGCTTTACATTGGGTCGACATTTAACAAGTACGTATTAAAATCCCATTTGTGGAATGGATGAGGAAACTAAATACCTGAAACAGCATCACTTAAATTCAACCTAAAGCTTTTCACGCACTCATTTGTATGTGAACTGCTTAATACATGATAAATTAGAAATGGTATGTTGCTTTTAAGGTATGTTAATAGTGTCTATTTCATTGCAATACTATGTAAGTTTAATACTGACCTTCACCAATATTTCTAACTGCCGTCGTTTGCTGTTTTCACTCTGGTATCAATAAAGTTACCATGTAATTGTTTTACCGACATTAACAAACTTGAAAACCAAACATTATCGTGGTTCTTTGACGCATGGATGCACCATGCATAGGAGCCTCAAAATGGCCACTTCGGCTCGAGATAGTATCGAACCTGAAACATAAATAGAGACAAATTCCGATATGGCGGAAATCTTCAAGACACTGCTAGAGAAGTGTCCCCATGTCTTGCTTACCGACAGAGAAAACGCAGATGCTTTTGACACACCTTCCTCAAACGATACCAGATCCCTTGACAGTTTCTTGCTCTGTCTCTTGTGCACTGGCCAATTCGTAGACGGCCAAATGTTCGATAGTGTCTACCCTTACCCATCCAACCAATTTCGACCTAGGTTGGATGGGTAGAGGTAGACCAGGGACTGCTTAATTAACAACCTGTATTGTATATGGAAACACATTCCGTCACTTTCGGACTGAAATATTGCGAGTTTTTACTCACTCAATTTTGTAAGAGATATGTGAAGTGTATGAAGGGTGATATGTTGCATGCATAACATCATTTTAAAACAGCAAGTGTCCATGCTTGCTGCAATGCAAGGGGTATATATCGCATTATTCCAAGATATTTGTGACAGGGAACGAATTCCAGTCTTTCAGAACATATAAACCAGTTTCACTCTCTGAAAGTCCACCACCTGTTTTGAATACAAAATTCTTAATCTGTTGACTGTTAATAGATAGTCCCCATTTGTAGCAATAGGTTTCAAGAAGATCCGTTTTCTTTTCCACATTTATTTATCTCCAGATATGCCGACGTCGCCAGCTGATAAAAAATAGATAATGCATCTAGTCTAAACACGACTATAATCGCTATTTACAATGCCGTTTACGAGTTCCTCTTTATATAAGATAAATAATACTGGTGACACTATGCAACCCTGTCGAACTCCAGCAGTTGGTTGAATTACATCAGTCATAGCCTCCTGACTGCATGTCACAGCTTCACATACCATGTAAGTATGAACCTGAAAATAAATGTCAGGTAACAGTCACTTAGAACAAGGAGTAGCCTCTCCTGCCCATGCACATGTAGTAAGAAGAAGAATTGGGAGAAAGCGGTCTTTGATTTAATTTGACCCAATGGATTCCATTTGGTCTTATTGGCTTTACCGTCGATAAAACGTGTGCTGATGTAATGAGTTGGCGGAAATGTCAACTGAACAATTACTAAGGTATTCCAGTTTAACGAGTATCTTGAAATACAAGAATTTCTCAAAGGTGTCTTTCATGTTTGTAAATCATGATTCACCATGAATCATGGACACTTGATATGCCAGTGTGAAGAAACATTGTAATGACCGTTTCCTGTGGTTGTTTAGCATCTGTTGTGCATGCTACGTTACCACATGACGACCACTTAACGTGTTACATTGTCTACGATGCCTATTCAGTTACTATCTCTACAATTACCTTGCCGTTCCATAATAATTATTTCTAAGTATTGATGTAAATTTCTATTCAGTCATTCTACATGTGTCGGGGAAACATAAGCTATCCAGCTGATACGACATCATTTCCCATGAAAAGAAGAAGAAGAAATAAAAACGAAACAAAAGCTAACCAAACACAATAAACATGTAGGAATGAGCATTAATTAAACAAGTACTGTGACATGTTTCATTGGTTTGTTTTATCTAAACCGGCGACCATGCTCCATGCTAACTGGAATGCAATGTAAGTGACGTGATTGCCGCACTATCTTAACACTGAAACAGGGCGGTTGTGATCCGAATGTTTAAAACGTTTTCTGATCACTCCGGTAACTGACGCTCAATTTTCGACATGCGTACAACGTGTGAAACCCAGCTGTGATATTACTGGAACAGGCCGTGTGAGGCTACACTCTTTCAGTCACCGTCACTGCAACAGCAGTAAAAGTAACCTAGATGTTAGATCGTAAGACGTGGACCTTCAGAAAATGCAAACTGGCAAGTTAATGGCGTACACGACGCATATACGTCCCTTTGTAACATTGGCCTTACACTGAATAGACCCGAGAAGGTTCCGGGGTAGAATAGGCCTTCAGCAACCCGTGCTTGCCATAAAAGGCGACTATGGTTGTCATAAGAGGCGACTAACGGGATCAGGTGGTCAGACTAGCTGACTTGGTTGACATGTCATCGCTTCCCAATTGCGCAGATCGATGCTCATGTTGTTGATCACTGGATTGCCTGGTCCAGACTCGATTATTTACAGACCGTCGCCATATAGCTGGAATATTGCTGAGTGCGACGTAAAACTAAACTCACTCACTCACTCACTCATTGAATATTACCCACTCTGTTATCCGCGTATATAAGATTGAGGCACATCCGAGTATTAGATAGCACTTCATATGTTCAGTGCATGAATAACAGTTAAAGCACTTTTTCGTGAGAAAGTTGTTTTAGTCGGATAGATTAAACCTACACATTGATCGTGAGAAGGACTGGTTACTACTAAACGGTAATCAGTCAGTTAGTTATGCCCAACGTCTGCTAAAAGTCCGGATGAAAGCATGGTGAGTTGGCAAAAGTTGGTCACTGGGTTTCCTTACACTACTCTTAACAGCTGACACAGTTAATTACGTGAGCCTGTGGGCACTCGTGCAACATGGCAGTTCCTACTTTCACTGTAGGGATAGGGAAGCACCACCGATGAGCAGTTATAACGTTGTTTTAGTGTTCAGCAGTTATTTGCATTTTGGATATTCCTGCTCTGATTGAAAGACATCGAGGTCGATGTATCATGGTGGAGTCCCCATTTATACAAAAGCATGAAAAGCAAGCAAAAAGGCTTTAAACCAAAGATCGTGACTGTTCCAGATTTTCTTTTTTGTATGACCCCAACATTTAAATAACCCTTTGAATATCACCTCTCCTAAACTTTCAGGACATCTTCGCAAAGAAAAAGCAAACATCCCAGCACCCCATAGGCATTCTAAAGTCAGAACCAAAACACAAACTACCCGAAGTTAATCTCAAGCGCATCGTTTCTCCTCCTATCCTCCTCACCCAACCCCAACCCCAACGACATAAATGGATAAAATCTAACATCCTTCATTCTGTCCTAACTGGACGAAATATTATTGAAAAATGCAGCCACCCACAAGTATCCCTGGAAAAGGCAACCCATGGAAGCACCACCCTTCCCAATCCATTTCAAAAGGGTACTGATTGGAGTTTCGAATTGGACTGGGGTTTTGAGTTAATAAGGTACAAAGGGACAAGAATTATGAAGCATTTGATGATATAAGTTCGGACTCAGGTCTCCGTGTTTACGGATGGGTTACATTCCTAACTGTATTAGGTGTGTGCTGTTTACTGTAAGCATGAGTTATTTGGATATATAGACGTTTGTATAGTTTTTAAGTAAAAACTGGCCCAAACATGGTTATATAGCGTTCTTGTCACATGTTTTGTCGATAACAAATTTTTATTATTCCATCATTGTGTACATTTTAAACTTTTGTGATCCCTCAGTTGTAGACTGCGACTTCCCTCCATATCAGGACGGCGCAATGGTAGACTACACCAGCACGACTTTTAGTGCCAAAGCTACCTATCTTTGCGTTAAAGGTTATTCTTCCTTGGGGACTGGGAAGGCAGTGTGCCTGTCTAATGGAACATGGTCCAAAGCAGACTTTGAATGTTCAGGTGAGTTAGTGTACATTATATGTAGCTTGAATGTAAATTTTAAACAAGACAGGTCTACAATGCAAGAATATAAAAGAAGGTATGATGTTACAAAGTTTTTATCAATCTAATTTCTAATGGCACATATAAAGAGTTGTGGGGCCAGTCTAAGCTTAACTCACTAAACACCTCATTCACTGTGGTCATTAATCTGACATCCTGATTTATGATTCTGCAACTATACACGTTGGAAATCGAAACCGGATCTTCATTGTGACGAGCACACGCTTTAATCACTATGCCACCACACCATCCCTAATGATCTATAATTAAAGAGTTGTTTAAAAGAACGTGTCGGATGTTGTATATTTAATTTATTTTCCTTCTACAACTAAAGGTGATGGAACAAATTTTATGGATGATTCTTCATTTTCAACAACTAAAGTTATATCCTCTGATGTTTTTGTTATCTTATCTCCTCAATTATGTTGTTGTTATAGTTAATCTCCTCAGCTATATCTCATGTACCTGTATATAAACTGTTGCACCTTGTCCTTCCATATGCTTGAAAACGGTATAAGAATCCATACCGAAACGTTGCCATTGTGAATATGAAGAAGTTGATCATCAATAAAATTTGTTCCTTCATCTTTAGCTCAGCGACTTCTAAAATGCCTCTAAAACAGTTCCTTCTACAACATTTGCAGTGTCGTGTCACAGTTCATGGCAGCAGGTGGCCAGGACAACAGCATCAACTACTCCGATTCTCCAGAGATATGATCTGAAGGATCGAATTTCTAAAACCTGTAAACCTGAAGTTCGGGTTAAAGCTGACTTTAGCAGTTGGAGCAGGGCCGCTTACATCAGTCTATATGGCGTGAAAATGTACTCAGGAATTTGGGGGAAGACGGTAAGAGGGTTGACGAAATTGTCCTGGGATTCCTTTGAAATATTCCCACAACGTGAGTACGAGCTGTTTGTGTCAGACGGAAAGAGCTCTTATATGTTTATGAATGACAGTGGGAACGAGACGATAGGAACAATGCACATAAAGTTCACTTGGTTTGTGAAAAACGATCAGTGCATATCAACATCCCATTCCAGTGACACAGGATCTGTGCTTAACTGTCTGTCAGAAGGTGAAGTTGACCCCTTCTTTGATACCTACCACGTAGATGACCGTAACAACACTGTATGTGGGCAGAGATCAGTTGATGTATCACACGATGAATATCAGACTGCATTTTACCCATCTCCATACTGGTTCATACACAAGGACTGTACATCGGGAAGACAGCACGTCCTGAGATGGCGTTTGAGAGGGGAATTTATGAACACAGAACCACGCTACTGTTCCATGTCCTGGTGTCCCGACACGTGTTGGCACCATGTCCTTGACACAAAGACCTCACCTACAAACAATGAGAAACACATCCGTCATCTAATGAGTGGTGTGCAGTATGGACACAACATCATGCTTAAAGTTGAACATGTGATTGCAAAGGCAAGGGAAATAATTCTACACGGTGGGCAAGTGACTGTAGGTGTTAAGGAATTCTGGTTACCAGCTGATAAAGATGCCTTCTCATCCAGGTCGCTTCAAGCTTGGATGATCGCGTCCACGAGTGGTCGCGTGGTACTGTGTACTCACATTCCGGAGTCCCCGCGCGTGAAGGAAATCAAAGAGGAAGTGAAACTCTCAGTCTGGTTCCTTGACTCTAGGCAGTGGGATAAGGTTTTGAGCATAGACGACTCCGGGACTGTACTGTCTGGGTCAAAGTCAACTTTATTGTTGAAGGTGAATGAAGGGAGATCACTCCGAGTGGGCGTGCTTCAGAAGAATGGGATTTACAAGGCTTTAGAGGTGGACTCTGTTGATGTTTCAAGAACTGACCAAATAGCGGTGAATATTATCCATAACGTAGATTTGGTTTTAGGACAACGGGACAACTTGGGTTTTTCTGACACATGTCGCATGGTTTCATCTATCATAACGACTGAGGGCAGCTACAAAATCTACACATATAACATTGGGGCGGGCGGGAACCACAGCATAGTAACTGGTGTGGCCAAAATTGAATGGTTCATAGAACTGTGATATAGAATGCTTAGATATGTACACAAAAAAATCCCCATAGTATTGGCGAATTGCATGACCTTCTGTAACGGTCCAGAAATATGCAAAGAAACACTGTTGCGCGTCTCTTAATTCCTTGGGTTCACTGATACTAACACTGGTACTGGCATTGAGATGGAGACTGAGCCAAGTGAGATTTACATTTTTATGACATTACAATACCCCATTCATTGTCATGTTACGATCTGCATTGTGGTGGAATGATGCATGAATATTTTGCTGAATTACAGTGTGACACACATGCATTGTGGGAATGTAAACCATTTCAACTTGTGTTTAATTGTGAATCGACCTGAGGCACTTTACCTGTTGAAAACAAAAACGTTTCCACCATTTATGTGAACGACGTGAAGCAACTGCTGTTGAGTAGTGTACTGTAAGAGGCTGTACGAGGCGGTACGAGGCGGTGACAGCTCATAAGATTCGTGACGTCGGTCACCAAGTGTACGTTTAATAACGAGGGGACAGACGAGAATGGCAAAGTGACGTCATGCAAAAAGTGTACTTTATTGTTTGATAGGTACTGTCTGGCGCGTTTGGTCATTTAGCAAAACAATTCAATTCCATTACTGACATTAATATATTTTGAGCCGTAGTTTTAGTTGTATGGACATAACACTATTGTTTTCTTTCATAGTTAATAGGAATTTCCGGGGGTATTTTTCATTTCACCGATGAAACTTAGGTAAAAGGGAATAAGCTACCATTCATTCACGTTTTGAGTCAGTGAATGAGTTTAATTATACGCCACAGCCGCACTCAGCACTGTTTCAGCTGTATGGCGGCGGTCTGTAAATAATCGAGTGTGGACCAGGCAATCCAATGATCAACAGGCAAGAGCATCGATTTGCGCAATTGGGGACCGATGACTTGGGTCCCGTTAGTCTTGCGACAAACACAGTCGCCTCTTATGGCAAGCATGGGTTGCTGAAGGCCTATTCTATACGGGACCTTCACTGGTCCATAAACGTTTTGAAACCGCTAGTGACTGACAAAAATGGCGCTACCATCGACTACCGTAACATTACACAGCATACTATCACTGACATTATGCCGGTTGTTTACAATGTAAAAAACCCCGTTAAAGGTGGAAATAGTTCATTGAAATTTCCATTATAAATAACGTGTAGTGTAAAAGACAGAGAATTGCCACTTAGATTGTCACTTTTATGTTTACATGTTTTTCAATCAAAATATGGAAAAGACGTAAGTATTTCTCATTTCAGATTGCTGCGAAAATGTAACAGTGTTTAGATTTGTTTTCGAGTGACAGTATCATAATTATTGTGAGCATTACCACTGCATTTATTCCACCAATATAGGCACCCAAGCTTTTGTCTTACAGTGAGTGAGTGAGTGGGTGAGTTGAGTTTTACGCCCATATAAAAAATAAAAGATAAGCTCATATCAATGCTTGCACATATTGTTACAAGTGTGTATTTTCTGTATATTTTTGTTATGAATCAAGTAATAATTATTATTGGTCACAACGTTTAGTGTTTTGATTAATAATTATGATGGGTCACATTTCGTATAATAGATGGTCAGCATTGTTAAGATGTTGGTAGGAGACTCTCCGGGAATTATCTGCCCTTGGTTTTCTATTTGCTACTTCACTAAGGCTGCTAGAGATTTCACCAGTGTTGGCGATGGTCGTATGAGCCCGAACTTTCGGGAAATGATTGAATATATATAAAAAGGCTGCTTGCTGTGTTGCGACACAGACACATTCTGGAGTTTATCCATCATCGCCAACAAATCCGTCAACGCCTGAATCAACATTAGCCGGTATCAGACCGCTCGTTGTGTTAACATTTTGCATAAATGTTTCTCCCTCGTATTAAGACTTTGGTGAGTTTGCTGTATTATATTTTGTGACCCATTGACTTAGATTTTGTCTCTCTGTGCATGTATTGTATTTGAAATTAGTATTGTGAAATTGACATGTGACTCTGTATACCTTGCTCTCGTTGCATAATGATATCTGAATAGTTTAGACTTGTCTTTGTTCTGTTTTGCTGGTTCACACGGGGTTTCTTACATCGTTTGCCACGGCAAATTCTTAACAGTAACAATATACATGTACAATTTGCACAAGAGGATTCATTTCACTTCAGTGACCTTTGGGCACCCGTGGCGAGCCACCTCCTCGTGGTGGGTGCTGGGTAATGCTAAGAGCTCGCCGACACCCCCGTAGTGGACCCGGGGGGATATTTGGTCCACCAACCCGTTTGCCGTGGGTTGCGGCCCTGTGTCGGCGGAGAAAGGGATCCTGGTGGTTGAGGGCAATAGGGGCCTGTAACCGTGTTCCTGTTGCTCAATACACCACTTTGGCCCTGACTTCGCCTAGACGGGTGGTTGAATGGGCCCGGTTCAACCAATCGGCTGGTCATGCCGAGCCCTGAGCACTAAATGTCATTGCTCGATCATTTTTTGGCTTGGTGTTAATTTCAACACAATATTTAAATATACATATATACATATGCTATGATACATGTGGTTTTTTTGTTTTGTTTTTAAATTGAGAAAATTTGCCTAGATGCCAGTGTCAGAAGGCGGTGGCTCATGGGCCAATCTGGTAGAATTATTAATTATTAATTTTTCTGCTGGAGTATATCATCCTGGTATCCTTGGTGCTGCAAGTAGGAAACCCACTTGCAATTAGCATTGTCCTTGTGATACTCCGTGGTGGGTGGGGAGCCTGGATGATGAATCAAAATAATCTTACCATGGACTACCAAACCCCTACAAAAAAAACCAAACGTCAGCTCGACAATGATAATGAACAGAGGTCATCCAACTCAACAGACAATTGGCCACGTTTCCTGGTTCTCAGTACTGTAGACAAGACATCACTTAAACTAAACCCTTTTGTAATCTCTAAGCGCATATATGGCATTGCAGGTGAGGTGAAGAATATAAAACGTTTGCGTTCAGGATCTTTTCTGATTGAATGCAGCAGGAAACAACAAGCCACTAACTTGATGAATACAGAAACGTTTGCTGGAATCCAGGTTTCAGTTACTGAACACAGAACACTGAACAGCAGCAAAGGTATCATTAGAGACAGGGATCGTTTGTTGACCGAAATGTCAGAACCTGACATCGTTTCTGAAATGAAGGATCAGGGAGTCACATATGTCAAGCGATTCACCACCCGGAAAAATAATGATGTCATTCCAACAAATACGTACCTCTTTTCCTTCTCTTCACCAAATCCTCCTAAGTGTGTCAAGGTTGGTTACTGCACTATGTCAGTTGATGTTTACATTCCAAATCCTTTGCGATGTTTCAGATGCCAAAAATATGGTCATGGTGTCAACACGTGCACAAAGCCAATAACATGTGCTCACTGTAGCGAGACTTCACACGTAACTGAAGATTGTGAAAGTACGTTAAAAAAATGCACAAACTGTTCCGGTAATCATTCATCCTTTTCCAAAGACTGTACAGTATGGAAAAAACAAATGGAAATCAACGAAGTTAAATTTACTCAAAATATTAGCTTCGCTGATGCTAAAAAGATTGTTGAATCAACAGTACCCAATGTTTCATATGCATCAGTCATTAAGACACCGTCTGAAAGTTTGTCAAGAGTAAATTCGGCAGTCACTAGTTTTTCCATAGAGTGTCAAACAGATTTGACTTGGGTAACAGCTGACACCCCTCACCTTCTTATACCTGAAGAACAATCTACTCAGACTTCGGAACCATGTATAAACAGTCAGATCCAAGTTCAGGATCAATCACAGTCATTGGCTCAGTCCACTCAGAAGACTCGCCCAGAAACAAGTTCAAAGAAAACAGTTAAAAATACAGTCAAGACTAGGGCAGAAACAGTGAAAAAAGGTGTCAGAGCTTCAAAGGGTTCGGAGAACCATCTTCAATTATTTGACAAATATGGTTCATTGGAGGACATGGATGTGTCAGAAAACATCCATCCCAGGGCACATAGCTTGTCGCCCTCAAAAAAAGCAAGGGGTAGATCCCCTATCCATCCACCTAAAAGATAGGTCATTTAACTAATATCGTACAGTGGAATTGTAGAGGTCTAAGAACTAATTTCAATGAACTACAGCTTTTAGTCCAGGATCTCACACCATCCGCATTCTGTCTGAATGAAACACATCTGAAACAGACAGATAATTTTAACTTACGCCAGTTTAACGCCTATCATTCTCTTTCCCCTGCGGGTGATAGGGCCACTGGAGGTTCTACTATTCTTATACGGCAAGATGTTATTCATAGCCCTGTTATACTAAACACTAATCTCCAAGCTGTTGCAGTGCGACTGACTCTGGGTGTAGCATTTACACTATGTTCTCTGTATATTCCGCCTTCTTCAACACTTCAACATACTGACCTTCAATCACTCTATGACCAACTCCCAAAACCATGTGTTATTATGGGTGACCTAAACGGTCACAACCCACTCTGGGGCAGTACTAACACTAACACTAAAGGCAAAATAATTGAAGATTTCATTTCAAATAATGACCTGTGCATATTTAATGATGATTCAAGCACCTATCTGCATCCTGCAACTGGCACTTATTCTTCTCTGGATTTATCTCTTGCTGATTCTAACCTCCTCAATGAATTTGATTGGTCAGTTCATAATGACCTTTGTGGAAGTTACCACTTCCCAACTATCCTCTCAGAAATTACTCCATCCGATTCTGAATCGTTTACAAGATGGAACTTTTCGAAGGCTAACTGGTCTTTATATCAAACTATGTGTCAATCAAAACTGCGACCTGAATGTTTCAGTGATGTAACTGATCCAATTCACACTTTTGCTGACATTCTAAATAAAATAGCTGATGAGTGTATACCACAGTCCTCTACGACTCCACATGTACGAAAACCGTGGTTCAATGCAGATTGTAGACAGGCCAGAAAAGCGAGGAAAAAGGCAGAACATTATTTTCGCCGTCATCCAACTGTCCATAACCTAGACAAATTCAAAATACTGAATGCAAAGGCGCGTCGTACCTTTAAACAAAACAAACGACAATCGTGGAGAAATTATGTCTCCAAACTTAATTCACGCACGCCAGTGTCCAAAGTATCGAACATGGTTCAAAGAATTAAAGGTAAAGGTTCAAAATCTACCGTACGCCATCTCAAAGATGGTGATAATTTAATTACTGACAAATGTCAAATTGCAAATAAAATTGGCGAAACTCTTGCCAAAAATTCTTCATCAGCAAATTATGTCCCTGAGTTTCAGAGATATCAGAAACAACAGGCGAAGACAAGCATTCATTTTGAATCGGATAACGGTGAAGACTATAATGAAATGTTTTCATTACATGAGCTATATGCTGCTCTTGAACAAGCTCATGACACAGCAGCAGGTGATGACAATATTCACTATCAGCTGCTGAAACATTTGCCTGAACCATGTCTGGTCACACTTTTAGATATCTTTGACAAAATATGGACATCTGGAAACTTTCCTCCTTCTTGGCGTAATGCCATTGTAATCCCTATACCCAAACCTGGTAAGGATCATACTGATCCTTCCAATTACAGACCGATCTCTTTAACCAGCTGTGTCTGCAAAACCATGGAACGAATGGTAAATAACAGATTAATTTGATATCTGGAAACCAATAACCTCATTACAAATATTCAGTGTGGTTTTCGGAAGAATAGAAGAACCATTGATCATTTGGTACGTTTAGAATCCTTTGTCAAAAATGCTATAGTAAATAAACAACATGCTGTATCGATATTCTTTGATCTCGAGAAAGCGTATGATACCACCTGGAAGCATGGCATTTTAAAGGATTTACATGATTTTGGGTTGAGAGGTCGTTTACCTCATTTTATATCACAGTTTGTAAAAGACAGACAGTTTCAAGTCCGAGTGGGTTCAACCCTGTCTGACCATTATAATCAGGATCAGGGTGTTCCACAAACATTATTTAGTATTAAGATAAACAGTTTATCCAAGGTTTTAAACGATTCCATTGATGGATCACTTTTTGTGGATGATTTTAATATTTCTTGTCGAGGTAAAAATATGCATACTATTGAAAGACAATTGCAGTTGTGTTTAAACAAAATAAATAAATGGTGTCTTGAAAACGGCTTTAAATTTTCTCAGTCTAAAACTAATTGTATACACTTTTGTAGAAAATATAAGCCACATAAGGACCCTGAACTATCTCTAAATGGCACTCCCATCAAAGTTGTAAAGGAGGCCAAGTTCTTGGGACTTATTTTCGATTCTCATTTAACCTTCTTTAAATCCCTTAAAGCTAAATGCCTGAAGGCACTTGATTTGTTGAAAGTTGTTTCCAACTCAAAGTGGGGAGGGGATCAAACTAACCTCTTACACTTATATCGATCACTCGTCCGTTCAAAACTTGATTATGGCTCCATCGTATATGGTGGAGCCTGCAAAAGCAACCTTAAACTTCTTGATTCTGTCCACCATCAAGGTTTAAGACTTTGTCTTGGATCTTTTCGAACTTCACCTATTGACAGTCTTTATGTTGAGGCCGATGAACCATCTCTTACACAACGTCGTATAAAATTGTCTTTACAATACATTACTAAATTATACTCTAATAAATCTAACCCTGCCTATAATTGTGTGTTCAATCCCCTTCATGAGGATTTGTACGGCAAGAAGTCTTCTCTGGTTCCACCTCTAGGGCTCAGAATTAAACCCTTTCTTTCTTCTGCCGGCATTGAGCTGGAAAACATAGCTCCTTTCCGTCTTCTTTCTTCTCCTCCTTGGCAGTTGGTTAGGCCCCAAGTCGACCTAACATTAACATCATGTAAAAAATCAGAAACTAATGATTTACAATATAAACAAGAATATAATCAATTAAAAAGTACATATAGCAAGTACAAACCCTTATTTACAGATGGTTCCAAGGACGGTGGCGCAGTTGCTTGTGCCATTGTCATTGGATCCAGAACAATATCTTCTAGAATTCCAGATAACAGCTCCATTTTTACTGCCGAAGCAAATGCAATATTAACAGCTCTTAAATATATTCAAAGACACCCCAAACGTAAACAATATATAATCTTTTCTGACTCTCTTTCTTGCCTTCAGGCTATTAAAAATATTTCTTGTAAACATCCACTTTTAATAGAAATCATTGAATTGTGTAATGATCTTGCTACCGGCCAATGCGACATCGTCTTTTGTTGGTTACCCAGCCACGTTGGCATTTCTGGGAACACACTCGCTGACCTTGCTGCTAAAGCAGCACTCAACAAATCTGTGACACGAATTCTCATTCCACACACTGATTGTAAAGCTACCATTAGGTCTTACATTCGTGATCTGATGCAGAAAAGGTGGGACACTCAAGTCGGTGTCAACAAATTACATGAAATACAACCCTACATTGGTTACACCTACTTGGGTTGTCAGTCCAGATTTGAAGAGGTTATTTTAAGACGATGTCGCATTGGCCACACAAGATATACGCATGAATATTTGCTTAAAGGTGAAGTTCCTCCGTTCTGTATCCCTTGTGATGAAAGAATCACAGTCAAGCACGTTTTGCTTGACTGTGTTGAATATTCCATCACAAGGGATAACTATTTTAAATCGGGAACTATGAAGGATCTTTTTAGTAACGTTAGTAATCATTTAATCATTGCGTTTTTAAAAGAATTAGATTTATTACATGACTTGTAAATAGATAAATATTTTAAGATTGGAAGTCGAATCAGGAACTACGATTGTTAGTGGCTGTATCCTCGAAGGGGGTTGAAGTACCGTAAAGATATTGTCCTCCTGAGAGGGTATGTAAGTCCAAAAACTGTTGAAGTCAGAATTATTCTTCAACCTTTTTAGCCGTAGAATATGTGTCATTTTAATGTCATTGTCATGTACTGCACGTGCAGAAGCCCCCATCTGCTCTCTCTTTCAAAAGATTGTTTTGAATAATGGCTAAATGTCAGTATAATCGCCAATAGCCCAGGGGATGGTTTCCATCTGGGGCCCATGCAAAGGTACTGTAAGTCCGCATGGTCCCTCGTATGGTGATCTACATTCACTTGCTGGCGGTCTACAGCCCGTATTCTGTATTGTATTGTCCAAATAGTGATATCCGTTTTAACTTTGCACTCTAGTTTTAATTGTGACTGTGATATTCTGGTTGTTTTACTGTCCGTTGACGACAGGTTTTTAAAATGTATACATATTTCATTTCAATATCAAACATGATGTCGTCACGATATGGCTGAAATATTGCCGATGTGACGTTAAATATTAACTCAATCACTCACTCCCTTTCACAAACCAAATGAATCTACTCATTGCCGTGCAACTTGTTACTTCTCGTAAGCGGGTTCTATGCGTTCTTATTTGCAAATAAGAGTGTCATGATAATATTTTATGTGCTGACAAACGTGACACACCCTATGCAGACAAAACGTTCAAACACCACTGGCAAAAACCAATTGTATGCACCAACCTACACAGGAAAATCACAGGTGTACCTTGTTCTCATAATCCTTAACAAGTTCATAAAGAAAGCTTGTGGGGAATCAGTCCATTCCTCCGCTGAAACTCCGCGGAGATCCACTGGTGCTGGGTGAATGGACACAAAGTTCATTGCAGACATGTTCAATTAGGTTGAGGTCAGGCGAGCATGCTGATCACTCTATCTGCTCTACACCCTGCTGCCGAGGGAAGTTCTTGAGAATCCGGCACCCATGAACGGCCACCTCCTCGTGGGTGCTTGGTAACGCTGACAGCCGTTCACCCCCGCTATGGACCCTGGGAATATTTGGTCCACCAACCCTTTTGCAGTGGGTTGTGGTCCTGTGTCCGCAGAGAATGGGGTCCTGGTGGTTGAGAGCAAACGGGGCCTGTAGCCGTGTTCCTGTTGCTCAATACACCACTCTGGCCCTGACTTCGCCTAGACGCATGGTTGAATGGGTCCCGGTTCAACCAATCTGCTGGTCATGCCAAGAATTGTGCATGGAATATATATATATTGCGTAAATTTTATTTGGAGTTTTATTTTCGGTCTTGGATTATTGTTCATCGCGCTTTTCTGATTTTGAAATGCATTTTTAAGTTCATGCACTGAATGACAGCGGGAATGAGACGATAGGAACAATGCACATATATTTCACTTGGTTTGTGAAAAACGATCAGTGCATATCAACATCCCATTCCAGTGACACAGGATCTGTACTGCAGTTGTGCAATAAATATGGGTCTCTCGAAAACATGGACGTATGCATTCTAGGGCACATAGATTGTCGCCCTCCAAAAGAGTGCGGGGTAGATCCCCAATAAATCCCCCCCAAAAGATAATTTATTCCAATAATATTGTACAGTGGAACTGCAGAGGATTGGGGACTAATTTACACGAATTACAGCTATTAGTCCAAGATTTTACACCTTCAGTGATCAGTCCCCAAGAGACCTATTTCAAACAAACAGACACATTTGACCTTCGGCATTTTGATGCATATTATTGTTTTGCACCTCCGGGTGATAGAGCCCCTGGCGGATCATCCATTCTAGTCAGACAAAACGTTATCCATAGCCCTGTTTCCTTTATTTCTAATATGCAGGCCGTTGCAGTGAGAATCACTTTACATTTAACCTCTACACTATGCTCTCTCTATATCTCACCGTCTTCGACGTTTGCCAAAACTGATCTTATGGCTCTATATGCCCAACTCCAGCAGTCCTGTATTATAATAAGGAGACTAAAATGGGGTGGTGCAACTATAAACGCTGAAGGTAAATTGTTGGAGGACTTTTGTTCTGACAATGATATACGTATTTATAATGATGGTTCCAGCACACATTAACACACACATTGCTGTCGACTTGTCACTCACAAATTCAAAACTACTCAATGAATTTGAATGGTCAGTCCACGATGACCTCTATGGAAGTGACCATTTTTCTACTATACTAAAATCTGTATCTCCATCGGATGTACCTACATCATCAAGGCGGAATTTTGAAAAGGCGAACTGGGCTTTGTTTGCAACACTATCTGCTGCAAAACTTAAGCATGACCGTTTTATTGACGTTCCTGATGCTATTAAATGTTTTTCTGAGGAACGGAATTCCATAGCTGATAAGTGCATATATACCAAAGTCCTCTGCTCTTCCACACATTCGAAAACCATGATTCAACAATGAACGCAACAAAAACAAAAAAACAAAAAAACTAGGAAGGCAAGGGAAAAAAATGCAGAACATTATTTCCGTCGCCATCCTATGGTGCAAAATTCAAATAAATTCAAAACTTTAAATGCTAAAGCGCTGCGTACTTTTAAACAGAATACACGCCAATCCAAGGTATGGAACATGGTGTAGGCAATTTAGGGTAAATGTACTAAATATAGTGTCCATCATCTCAAGCATGGAGGTGAATTACTGATAAATCAGATATTGCAAATAAACTGGGCGAAACTCTCGCTAAACACTCTTCCTCCTCTAATTATGTACCTAAATTCCAGCAGTATCAAAAACAACAGGAAAGGAAAACTAGCAATTTCAATTCTGATAATGGTGAAGATTATAAAGAAACATTTTCACATTGAAACATGATATTTTATGAGATTTACATGACTTTGGCTTGCGAGGTCGTTTACCTCAATTTATAGCCAACTTTTTAAATGACAGACAGTTTCAAGTTCGAGTGGGTTCTACCCTGTCTGATCATTACAATCATGATCAGGGTGATTCACAAGGCAGTATTTTGTCTGTTACACATTTTAGCATAAAGATAAATAGTTTATCAAACGTTTTAAACGATTCAATTGATGGATCGTTATTTGTGGATGATTTCAATATTTCTTGTCGTGGGAAAATTGAATGGCAAGTATTCTTGTGTTTAAACAAAATAGATTATTAGTGTTTTGGAAAAGGCTTCAAATTTTCTAAACGAAAAACCAATTATATATACTTGTGTAATAAATAAAGATTCCAGAAAGCAGCTTCAATTGTATACCCTTGTGTCGTAAATACAAACCTCATACTGACCGAGAACTATTTCTAAGTGGTTCCTCAATCAAAATGGGCAAGGAGGCCAAGTTCTTGGGACTTATTTTCGATTCACATGTGACCTTTCTCCCGCATGTTAAATCCCCTAATGCCCGAAGGCACTCGATTTATTAAAGGTTAACGTTGTTTCTAATTCAAAATTCTAATTCAAACAACCTGTCTTCAATTATATACATCACTGGTGCGATCTAAACGTGATTACGGCTCCATCCTATATGGTGGAGCTTGTCAAAGCTACCTTAAACTACTTGATCCTGTGCACCGCCAAGGCCTAAGACTTTGTCTTGGTTCTTTTAGAACCTCTCCTATCGACAGTCTTTACGTCGAAGCTCATGAGCCTTCTCTCAACCAACGCCGTGTAAAACTATATTTCAAAATTAGCTACTAATGAGTCTAATCCTGCATTTAATTGTGCCTTTAATCCTCTTTATGAGGATTTGTATAACAAAATGTTTTGCTTGTCCCGCCTCTTGGGCTCAGAATAAGGCCATTTCTTGCTGCTTTTAGCATTAAGCTGGAAAATATAGCTCCTTCCCGACTTCTTTCTTCTCCTCCTTGGCAGTTGGTTAGGCCACAACTTGACCTAACATGAACTACATTTAAAAAATCAGAAACGAATGAATTACAATAGTAGTATATACAATGGGGGTTTTAAAACACTTTCAAGAAAAGTCTCTACAAAGCCTTATTTACTAAATAAGGCTTTGGTTGGGTCCTTAGCTCTTGCTACTATTACCCCTACTACTTAACGTGTGTTGGAGGTAACACTGTGCCGTACGGTACGATCAATAATTCTTCTCTTACAAACCCCCTACCCGGCCCATCCCTCAAGTAGTACAAGTTAGGTTCGTCGGCTTTTATATCCACTTTATCTATGTTGTAAGTTTTGACTGACCATATAGGATCGGTGGCCCGCTTACGGCTATCACCCTCGTGTTCCCCCGGCTGGTATAGATACCTCACTAGGGCCCTATCTGGTATCTGTTTCTCCTTCCCACGCAATGGAGCGGCCGACTCTGCAACTATTGATTTTAGTTTGATAGCGTCTGCCGGTTTCTTACCGGTGAGACGGGTGACTTCATGGTTGATTGCCGACACCACCTTGGGTAACCTCGTGACCCATTCAGTCGATCGTTTTCCAGGGGTGACCATCTCCCTAGCATACTGATGGCCGAACAAGCGCTCAGCCAAAGTCCTATTAAATCTCTCAACTATGGCTTGGCTGCGATTGGCTCCGGCCGTGCCACGCCTGACCTTTGTATCGTGTTTGGCTAGCAGTTGTGACACGGCACCCATGAACTCCCGTCCGGGGTCAACTTGCAGCTCTGTTGGCCACGTCAGCGGACTGCGTTTGTATATGCGTTCGAATCCTCTGGCTACCTGGGCCGAATCTTTCGTGGTCAAGGGTTCGGCTTCCTTGTAACGACTGGCTACGTCCACTACGGTTAAGGCATACTTGTACCTCTTGTCTTGGGGTAGGAACAGTAGGTCTGCCTGGTGAACGCTATTAGGTATGTTAATACCGAACCTCCTTCTAGGCACGTACCGTGGTGCCGGCAAATAGATCTGCCACAGGGCTTGTTTTTCAAGCCACGCTTTGGCTTCCTCCGGGGGTACTCGCGCTATTTTAGCTAGCTTATCTACTGCGCTAGCTCCTTTCCAGTACCCACGCGGGCTGTAGTAAATAGCCTCAAATTTTTTCATGTCCATACGCGTATGTGTTTATCCCATCAATAGCTATCCAACGTTTCGTGTCCATAGGCGACAGGGACGTCTTGTTTATAGTCAGTCCGTATATCTTATGTCCATCACTTCTAAGTGTGTTCATTTTATGCCTAAAGGTACGGGTCTTGAACAGGGCTTCCTTGAATCTGGCGTGTTTGATGTGTTGTTTCACCACATACTTCTTAACCCCCTTAGCCTTCTGGATCTCACTATTGTCGGCTTTCAGTATGGAGTACATCTTAGGTCTCAAACCTATGTACTCGGCTATGGGCGTGCCAGCACACTCGTCCTTCATCTTACCTAGGACCTTTTTATTTACCGTACTGTGTATGGTATGGGTCTTAGGGTAGTCGCTGGTGTCGTATAAATCGAGGTGTTTTTTCATGTCCTCGTACACGTCCTCGGTTCGAATCTCCATCAGCAGGGAATCCGTGTCAGTGTACAGCACTTCACACCTGTCGCCGTACTGTTTCTTCAGCTCGTTGTAGTAAAAGTCGTACATCAGGTGTTTGGATAAATCGAGGATGCTCATCCCCACGTAAACAGGCCGGTTGAATTTTATGTGGCTTTTCTTCATGTGTAGGGCAACCAGGTTGTCTGTGAATATCTTACTACGGTTGAATGCCGGACTGGCTATCAATCTCCTGAGCTTGTCTTCCTCACTCGACCGAACCAGCTTCACGGTCACACGTTTCCTCAGGTTCTCCATAGTCTTGCCAAACACCGAGTTGTTCATGAGCTTGTAGAGATTTTTCTCAAAATCACTGGTGGCTTTTTTTCGTAGGTCTGTGTTCATTTTGATGTAGGGCTCCATCCATGGGCTCTGGTCGAACATGAGCACCCTGTGTATTTTGGTCAGCCTCATACCCAACGACAGGTACAGCTGTAGGTTGCGATAGTGAACAATGTACTTGGTCTTATTCATTAAGTTAGGCACGAGTTTTTCAACGTCTGTCACACGCCCACCTAACAAGTTATGTTGGTACTCAGACATCCAGTCTGGGTTAACCCTCATACGTTCGGGGGCCAGGGGGTAGCTGTTGTGCGATGTGTGTAATTCCTTGGTATACTCTAAGTCAACCTCGAGGATATAACCTTTGTTCGAATCTGGTGCAACCCCCATAACATCAACGTGGGGTACCCATTCGAATCCCCCTGTAGGTAGATACTGGCTCATGGCCCAGCCGTACAGGTTGTTTGCATCGAGGTAGAGAATGTGATTGGTTG
Organism: Haliotis asinina; assembly: GCF_037392515.1. Classification (NCBI taxonomy): domain Eukaryota; kingdom Metazoa; phylum Mollusca; class Gastropoda; order Lepetellida; family Haliotidae; genus Haliotis; species Haliotis asinina. The sequence goes on from NC_090293.1 coordinate 43,047,835, forward strand.
GCTTGTTAGGATCGTAACCTTTCACGTATTGATTATTTGCTTTCACGTATCGTTTGGATGCCATGGAGATCCCACCTCGCAAGCCTTTCTCAATGAATAGGTGCATGTCGTAATCTGTGAGCAATTCCAAATTAACTCCGGTCTTTTTAAGCAAGACGTCCCACGACAGACCTGGGCTGGTGTAATACCATGCGGGGTCGAGTTTATACTGCTTGAAACACGTTCGCCTAAACGTCTCAAACACGTCGGCTAACAGCAGTACATCTGTCCTCAAGTACAGGTCGTGATAATCACCCAGGTTCTTACAACCCAGTTTATTCCATACGTTAGTCGCGTGCGAGTAATCATCTCGTGAGACGGACGCCTCATTCAGCTTGCTATAAAAGCAGTCAATAGGGGGTAGTCTGGTCTCGGTGAACTTGACCCAACTATCCATGTACTCATAGGGGTACACACCCTTCCTCATAAGCAGGGGTCTAGTCTCGGCGTCTGTGTATCGATCGGTGATAGGGAAGGTATTGTTGGCCTTGACCAGACTGTCGAGTGACGACAGGAGGAACTGAAACGAGTCAATGAACCTAAGTCCGTTTAAGCTGAAGGAGATGTATCTCTCCATGTTGTTGGGGATGCACGTTATATTACCATCGATTTTCGTGATGGCCTGCATGATCAAGTGTGAGTCGTACCCTCTCAAGTTGTGAAAGACAACGGGGATGTTTATTGTCTTAGGGTTGATTTTAAGCTTGAGGTTGCACGCGCTGTGAGCGGCGCCTCTATACTTACCAGTTATGTGGCAGTGATCTCTCACCGAATCACCGTTAAGTGGTGAGTCACACACGTGACAGTTAGTGCTACTAGCGTGAGCTAGCCTGTCGACTCGGGTCATACGCATGGGAGCGATCCTATACAATGCATTCCTAATAATTTTTTCTTCCTCCTGCAAACACTTTAGAAACCTTTCAGCCGCGTCAGGGCCCCTATACACTACCGGAGCTTTCGTTTCCCCGTCACAACGGACGACAATGTATCCAAACCCACAGGCTTTATGCTCTTGTGTTTTGTGGGTGAAGCTACCACTGGGAGCCTCGCCGGCGGCACCACTGGGGGAATCCCCCACCACCAAGGCTTCGAAGTCGGCGTATATGATATAAGGCACAGACATTTGGTTCTTGTGGTTACCGAATTTTAGGATATTATCACCTTCCTTAGGCATGTCGACTCGTATGGCCGTCTGCCCCACACCTTGACAATCATCCCGGTGGGATTCTAATAAATCAGCTCGTGTGAAGCCATGTAGGCATCGTTCACAGAAGTGGGTCTTTTCTCTGTGTGCCGATTGGTCATACAACAGCCTGCTAAAGTGTTTTATCCATGTGTAGTGATACTTGTCACCTCGCTGGATCATGAATATATTGATAACTTGGCGATCCTTCACTTCGCTGACCCTGTGTACTATTGTTGTGTTACCTTCGTGCCCAAAGATATTTATAGCCAGATTATTCTGTTTTTCTACTTTAGTGATCTGGGATATGGGGGTGGGTTCATCTATACCATCCCAGTTGAGCCCATCATCCTGAGGATAATTAGAAGGCCTGTTCGGATTAGTGTCAGCTGGAAATAAGGCTGACCTGATAGCTAACCTCAGGCAATCGTTTCCTCTATTCTTAACGTTTACTATGGCATGTTTGTTCCTATAGTAGGGGGGCAAGGCTAGGTATGACCCACCTCTGAAAGGCACGTAGTTAGCTATGTCTAGATAGACATTATCGATTTTATCTACAGCCCACCCGGACCCCAAGTGTGTGTAGCGTTCTAGGTATTCTCGTATCTGCTGAAAACTGGTATCGATTGATGTGTCAATGGTCTCTGTATGTGTGACGACCTCTTGTTTACCTCGGAAGTAAGGCTGAACATACTCAGTGAGGTCCCCAACCTGCTTATCGAGCGACATTTTCACTGTGATCTGAAACTTGATACTTCCTAGGTTATTTAGTTCCTGGTTGACCTTATCAGCTATCAGAGGCTTGATATCTGTAATGTCTATGTTTCTATCAACGTGAATGTGCCAACCTCTCAAATAGTTGCCTACAGCGCGCTCAGTGTGCACGAACTGTAGGTCAATAGCTCTATTCTGTCGTAATAATTCTAAAAGTTGTGGTTTCCTCATACGGGAATATCCGCCTAAACCCAAATCGTGTGCCTCGGCTTTCAGTTGTTTTACAGTGGGAGGTTTTGCTACGGGGGTATGTGATAACAATGCGGTTAACCCGGCTCTCCCCAGGTTTGAATAACCCGTGTATCCAAGCTGTTTTGCTTGAGCTTTTAATTGTTTTACCGTAGGGGCTTCTAAACCTAGTAATCTCAACAATGCTGACTTCCGCATTCGAGAATACCCGATCACACCTCTCTGTTTTGCGACCCGCTTAAGCTCGCGTACAGTAGTCATAGTGTTTACACCTAAGAGAACCAATGTCTAATTGGGTCACAGTAAAGGGAGTTGATAAAAAATATAGTGAATCCAGTACTCGCACTGTTGGATATAGTATTGTAAATATTTTATTTGGTATTAAGAGAGCCGCCAATCAAAACTAGGTGAGGATTTTCGTCACCAATTCTCGTAAGTCTTCTTTCAGCGAGGTATCATGTGTACCCGTGTTCGCTTGAGCTTCTAAACCTAGTAATCTCAACTTCCGCATTCGAGAATACCCGGTGTTTTGCGATATGCTTAAGCTCGCGTACAGTAGTCATAGTTTGCACCTGATTGGAGTCTATCTTGAGAAGTCGCCTACGTTCTTTTATGTAGCCCTTTTTATTCTCGTAGATGAGTTGATGTCTGACTACGTTCGCTCCGTGAGCTTTACATAGACAGTAGTGCCCTTTAACCCCGATACCACACACAGAACACGTGTAGTTAGGACTTCCCATATGGAAACAACAGAACCCCTGATTCCTGCATTTCCTACCACAGGCCTCGGTCTTCCCCATAAGTATATATTCGCATCGGTATGGAGCAGGTCTCATGTTTACTTATATGGGTATTTTAATTTAATTGCTTCGCAACCAACGCAGTAGCTGCTATACCCAACACTATGAAGCCCAGTTCACGATCCATTTGCCCCTTGGATGGTGTGTAGTACTGAGCGAGTGTGGGTTTATTGAGCGGTTCCAATCGTTTACCAGTTAGTAGGTAGTATTCTTTCATTGCTTCATCGACATCGTTGAATGTTTGAACAGCATGGTTTTCACGCTGGAGTTGTTCGTTAATGAAATCGATCCTCTGGAGGCGTTTTTTAGCGTACTCGGCCTGTGCCTTTTGTAATTTCTCAGTAGCGAGATCGTGCCGCTTCCTTTCTTCCTGTATTTCAGCCGCGTGGTCATCTCGTAGTTTCGAGAAGGGCATTCACTACCGCCCCACCGACCATCATAGCTATCGTGGCCATCCTATATTTATTTCATTATGTTTTCAGGTATTATCCCTTGTTTTACTAGGATGTCTTTTGTGGCCATCGCCATACCAAGGTTCATTATGAGCATACCCATATCCTGCAGGTTGAAATCTAGCTTGATAGTTGGTTGTTTAAGCACCATTTTAGTCAACCGAGCGTACCCTACGGCTAGACTGGCGACCACTGTGGCGTGGTATGCGTCGTTGACGAACGTTTTCCCCTCAGACATTATGTATATGATATAAAAATATTAAAATTATAACATGATATGCGGGTCGACAGTGGGGGTTACCTCACTGTTGGGGGGTACCACCTCACTGTGGGAGGGTACCCCCACGTATAACCATGTTATAACCACGGCAGCGCCTACAGCCAACAACAGTCGGGGGTTGATAATTTTATGTTGGTTACACCACCGTTTTTTACCGGCAGCTACTCTCTTAGGATTCTTCTGCCTGGTTACTGTTGGGGGTTCCTGTGAAGGGGTCACTTGCCCCACTGGTTCCTGTGAAGGGGTCACTTCCCTCACCTCGGGAGGGGTCTCCTGTGCAGCATCCATCTATACTATTATTATTATTTTTTCTCTCAAATTGACAATGCTTTGCCGTGATAATCGCCGCCGTCACTGGAGCCAACAACATGCCATATTTGTGGTACAGCTCGCAGCTGATAGAGCTCACGGCGTGTTCGATAAAAGGGTCTTTCTAGAGGTCTGGTGGAATGGGAAGGAAGTATGACACAATACCGGTGTATATCTGGGTCATAGCCGATCCTATTGTCTTTGTCATTTCTGCTCCGAGCCGGGACTCGTATCTAGCGTACAGCTTATCGATTTCTTCGGCTGACATTTTGTGAATTTTATCCGGAGTGTAGTCTCCAAAGTAATGTTTGGCTTTGCCGCCAACAGCCAACGCCACCAGTTTCTCTCGCTTATCATCAGTGGGGGAGACCCCCACACCCTCAGGTACCAACAATTGTTCGAGCAATTCCTCACACTCCATCTTATAATATAACAAGTAAGATTTAGTTTTAACTATATAATACCCGATGCAGACAAAACACAGAGAAATGAAGGTTAAGTTGCACACGACAAACACTTCAAATATCATAGCTATACTTAGCATTTGCTTAGCTTTAGCTTAGCTTTAGCTTAGCTTTGCTTAGCTTTGCTTAGCTTTAGCACACCCTATATGCTACTGGTTGGTCGGTCTTGAGCACGAGCTTAGCGTGTTTAGTTTCAGCGAGCTGTTTCTTCACCCGTTCCCATTCTAATTTGCTCATCACATCGTTCTCTCTCAAACACTCCTCGAACGAATCCCTGTCCTTGCAGTGAAATAAGGCCACCCATCGCGTCTGCTCCCTGAGGTCTTTCAACACCGAGTTGACCTTCTGCGTTAGCACCCAGACGCTGTGATTTGCATGCCGGCCGGAGAAGGCCAGGTACGATAGCATGTCTCTCTTTTTTGTTATCTCGCGATTAGCGCTGCAGTCGTCCAGTATAAACAGCGTCGGTTCCCCTTTAAATTTCTCGTGAAGAGCTTTCAACCAGTCCTGCAGGCGTGTTCCAGGGTCGATTTTGTGTACGTCCGGGTCCGTCATCACCCAAGGTCGCGCGTACGTTTTATTCATGCTCAGAGTAGGGCACATGATAACGATGTTATCGAACACATCCTTGTAGTAACCCTCCAACATATCCAACACGAAAACGGTCTTCCCACAGCCAGTCTGCCCGCACACTATGGCGCAGTGTGGGTCAGTGGGCAGTGGGGGGTACCCCCCATCAGTAGATGGCTTGCACGAATCTCCCATTGTCTATATTAAGTTGCGCGTCCATAATAACGTACCGATATAATTTCAACTTACCAGCGGGTTGAGCCTTCTTAGTAATCTGGATGGTTATCCCTTCGCTGCCGTTATCTATACGGCGCCCGCTACCGTGCAGTTTATCATCATCCGTGGATCGCATGTCCAACCATAGGGCGTACTTGGTGGTCAGGTATTCACCGATCTGCACGGAGCCGAGGTCCAGGTCCTTTGTTATATAATGTGGGGTCCCCACTGGTAGCTTTTTTATCTCATCCCACTGCTGGTGTGGTCTCATACCATGACTGAACAGCTGGTTGGGCACGCCCTCGATGGTCACTTCCACCTTTTCAATCTCGGGGTTGAAAAACTTCTCGCTGTCCCTCCGGAATGGCTCGTAATCCTCCACGGGGACGACCAGGATACCTTTCATCGATCGCGCCGGCACGTTCAGGTTGATATTCCACACAGTGTCGCTCTTATCTCGCACGACTGATCTATGTCTCAGTACGCGATCGTACAGGATAGCCATCTTCCCAGAGTACTGGCTTCGAACCTGCCTGGCCAGCTCCGGGCTAGTGACCATGTCGAACTCCAGAGAGATGTTGTCTATGGCATAACTGGCCTCATCACCGTTCGCACTACTTTGCTATAGTCGTTAAACGTGAGCTCGTATTCGAGCCTATCACCCAGCGCGGCCTGGTAAAATGGCGCGTGTCCCGTGAGCAACTCGAAGTCGAGCGGCACGCAGAATCGATTCCCGTATGCTCGAGCGATGGCCTTTTCACCGTCCGATAGCTTGTCTAGCTTGTCTGGCGTGAAGGCATACCCTATTCGCGACCGGGTTGATTTGCTGATGCCCTGGTACACATCATTGACTCGTTCTCCCTCGCTTTTCCAGAGATCCCCGTAGCAGTGAAACACGTCGCTGTCGTCGATACTCAGCACCTCATTACCGCTGATCTTGACGGTCGTTTTCTTGATGATAGCTCGACCCACGTTCCGCACTAGCTCGCGTTTGTCGTTGTCGGAGGTCAACGTGATATTGAACGCCAGTCGAACAGTGCCTGGTACAATGAGGTCATTCTCACCAAGGTTTGGAAATCTAACCAGCAGAGTTTGATTCTGGTCTATCTTGCTGGGATTGTTGGTGATGGTCACCGACTGGCGCACGGCTCTGGCTCCTAATGGCTCTCTCAATCTTCTGAAAGGATCTAATTTTCTGCCGTACATTGTTATATAAAGGAAATATATTTTTAATACTAATGGATGAAGACATACCTATGGATGATATACGGGGCGATAGTGCCCAGGCATTCGATGATGACCAGGAGACCTCATTCTCGCAAGGTGGCGCACTCACGTGGCAGGCCGTCGACGATTATTACAACGCAGTTGAAAATAAATCCAAACTGAAGCCGCTGTGGCGAGACTATTCCAAGTTTACCATCGATAGCAATGGCAAGCTGCATTGGAAGGCTCGCCCGGAGATCGATCTCGTGAATAAACGCACGAGAGAACCGCTTGCTTTATCAACATTGGGCAGTAAACATGGGAGTGACTTGATCCGCGATGAACTAGGTTTCATAGATTACGGTGGCGCGCGGCCTAAGCTTCCTCCGAAGGTCCGTCAAGGTCTGCAAGACATCAGGGACGCCACATCAGATCAAAACATGACTTATGATATTAAAAAGGTGTTGGCCGACTACGAGAACAAGCCCTTCCCGGGTCTCGAATTTACCTTTCGGGAACTGCGGGGGTTGGATCTGACGATGCAAACCATTAGCGGACATCTCGCGAAAAGCACGGCCAAAATTAGCGTGATAGACGACCACATCGCCCATGAAAAGGACAAACTCGGTGAAACTGAGGACGAGGCTCTGAAAGCCACCATCCAGAAACGAATACGTAATTTGGAAGAGGAAAGGCAGACCTGGCTGGAGACAGCGTCCGGCTTCAAAGAAAAGCTTCGATCCCAGGTCAGCCGTATACGGGAAACCATCAATCAAGTCCTCTACCGAGACACCACGTTAGCAGACAGGATTCGGATATTGTTCCGGGAGCAAGGGATCACCATCGCCAGCATTCTGACTGCATTCGGTTTCATCATATCAACCCTGGTGGTGTCACTGACAGGGGGTACTGTGGGGCCTGCCGGCGGCGGAACCCCAAGTGGCGGAACCTCAAGTGGTGTTAAAGACTGGATAAAAAAACTCGGGGAAGGTCTAGCTAAACTGGCTGGTAAAGCCGCCGAAGCCCTTCCCGGCATCCTGGGTAGCATCGTCTCGTGGTTGTTGGGCGCTCTGGCTAAAACTGCTAAGAAATTTTTAACCAAATAAGTCCCAAAGCTACCCCACCAACCACCAGGGCCGTTTTACTATCAATATGCTGCTGATTGGAGGCCTGAATATGAGGGGCCACCTCCTGTGGTGTTGGTTGAACTTTAGACTCCGGGGGTGGCGCCACTATACCCGTTTCACGTGGTGGGATGTGTGGGATATAGGGGGTGTTAATATCGGGGCTGATGCCCAACTTTTGATCCGCCGTGGCTATGACTATTTAGTTGTTATAACCCACCACTTTTTTTACTCTCAGTTGCATATCACTCGGAGCCATGTACAGCCCCACGCCGAACACGTAATTGACTTTCGATCTGGCATATTCTAACACGTTTTGGTAGCGTTCGATGGCCCGCGGGAGATCAACTGGAGAATTGATAGCATCCTCAATGTTGGCAACGAACTGTTTCTGAGCGTCGTAAGCAGTTCCCTTACCGAGGATGTTGGAACGCGTCATCGACTGCGCACCCAACAGCGCCCACACGTACGTTCGAATCGAGTCGTTCAAGCGTATTGTACCAGCACGAGTGAATTCTTTCGATGTTTTTGAGATCATTTTAGTCCAGGCTGTGGCTGCATCAGGATTGGTTTGCTTTATGTAGCTGACATGGATCTTTTCATTCGTTGTGGGGCCTGTAAATGTATGATGGTGTGGGTTGTATGTACCATCTGCAGAACCGGTCATATATGTTCCGGACCTGTAGAAGTACACGTAAACTATACCAAGACCATGGTTAACACCAGGAAGGCGAAAGTCTTTATTCGTTGGAATCTCAAACTCCCCACAAACACGTTCATAAGCGCGTTTATCATAGGGTATAGGGTTATTCGTCATACTCCACGCTTTATCTTGGGGAAGAGGAGCACTTATTTCCTTCAATATTCGTCTCGTTTGATAATAAATATGAAACAAAATGACTGCCTTACTCAGTTCGTCTATACCGTAGTCTAGTGTCACACCCGACCCTGTCGTCGCACACCACACAGCAAAGTTGAGTTGGTTCTGCCAAAACTGCATTGGGTTTTGATTCCAGTTTACCACCGCCTGCGCGTTATTAACGGTCACGATATAGTTTTCAAAGATATTAATAAAGGTTGCTTTAAACCCCGTACTATCTACCACCACAATTTTCAAGTGTGCTAAGTCCATATTATAATATATAAATTATATATTATAATATGTACATAACACTTCCAGGAATAACGAGCGGTGAGGCCGTTCAGCTGATGCACGTGATCGATAACACGTCAGGCCAACTCGAAGTCGCACTCTGCGATATCACCTACCTACCGCAATGGACTAACATCAACGCCAGCAACAATAAGCTGTTCGTCAGTGGAACTCGCAGCCAGATAACTGACGGCTACTACAGCGTGTGCTCTCTAAACGACGAGGTCTTCAAACCCCTGGGAGCCGAACTCAAGATGAACGACTCAAACGGTACAGTGGTGTTAATCAACAACGGAAGAAACCCCTTGAGGCTCGGCCGACCATTAGCGAGGATACTCGGTATGTCTCCTGACGAGATAAAACCAACAACAACCGTCACAGGCACGAAGTTACCCGACCTAGTACCGTACCGAGAGCTGTACATTCATCTCGGTCAGGTGAGCACAACGTACAACATTCAAGGAGGTCACCCTTCCACTATACTGAGAGCAGTGCCGGTGAAAACTGAGAAATACAACGACGGTAGAACCGAGTCGTTTTCACCGCGGCAGTATAAGAGATTAACCCAGGGCAACATACCTGAGCTGATAATATCGGTGTTAGATATAAATCATAATCCTGTAAATATAGGATACCTCAGCTTAACGCTTCACGTAAAATGACCAGCGCACAAGGGCCCGGAGTGAAAAAATGCGTCAATATCGGGATCTCCGACCTCGGAGACACGCGCAGTTTCGACGCTCCCGGAGTAGATGGTAAATCGTACGCCTTGCAACTGAAAAACAACATTTACAAACGCGTTGAAGTCACCTCCGGTGGAACCCTAAGTGATATAGTAGATACCACAAGAGCAACAGTCAACACTAAGTACGCCCTTGTCAACACCGGTAATAACTGGATAATATACCCATCGTTCGGGGGTAAACTGTTCGACTTAGACGATGTTGAGAGCACTACCGTCGCCCGAAACAAACCATATATGCTCGTCTTCACCGAAGATGACAAGTGGGTGTTGTTACCCGATAACGACTGGTTTCTCAATATTAGGCTCGGCTCCCCCTACGTGTTCACGGATAACAAAGACAACCACCTAAACAAAGTCGTGAACAATGGAACCCTGCTCGTGGCTTACGTCCCAACTCAGAGACGTAGCGTAGTCGTCAGCCCACTCGACACTATGGCAGCCCACATGCTATCGAGTAAACCGGCCATACAAAACGTGACATTGCAGTTGGTGTCTGAATTCGAAGGCGTGGTCAGTATACTAGAGAGTCTACCGGCAAACTCAACACTGATCATCAAAGTCTACCTAGGGGAACCATCGGGGAATGATGTCGAGATCGTGAAGGGGATCAAACTCGGGTGGGGGAAACGACACCAGTATCAAGTTTGCAACGTTTACGTGCGGGTGGGTGTCGGCTCCAACACCAGTCTGCAGGGGGTCAACGTGATCGTGGAAAACAAGATATCACTAACCAAGATCTTCCTGCCTGACAACATACACTTCATGGGTATGAAGTTCACCCCTGAATTATTAACAGAAAACCAGTTGGAAATTATATCGTAATAGTATAATAATGACCAGTCATCGTCCCAACACTACGCTTAACGACCTAGGAGATAAGGAGGGATTCGATCAGCCTGGTGAGGAAGATGAATTATACATCCTGCACTTCAAAGACAACGTGTACAGACGGGTGTCGTTATCAGATTTTAAAGAGCCCAAATGGCTGATCAACTTAACACTCGCCTCACCTTATATCACAATGGACGCAGATGCGTCGTGGATCTCTAAGATTAGGAACAACGGTATCTGGGTCGGGGATTTCATTCCGGAGCTAAATAAATTAGCAGCCAATACAGGTTTTTATATAGCAAAAAAAAATAATTTAATATCTGAAGGAGACAATAAATTAACATTTAGCAGCAATAATCCTTTTAGCATAAATCTTGTTGATAGAATATCCTCCCCCTCCACACTCATCATAGAAGTCTTCTTTGCGTCTTCAGACTACAAGGTAAACACCTCAAGAGGACACCAAATTTTACCCGGGTTGACAATACGCTGGCAAACCGAACACGTACGCAAATATTGTCGTATTGTTATACAACGGAATCCCCCCCGTAAACCCCTCATGGAAATAGACCCCCTGGGTTCTATAAACCACTTAATAAGCCTCCACTTATAACAAAAAATCCTATTAGCCTCTCACCTATTACCATGAATAATAATCTACACCTTGTAAGCTTCAAATACATTGAAAGACTATTAACTGAAACCCAATTAAAATATCTTTCATAATATATATTATAGGATGGGTCTGTACCCAGTCGTAGAGGAAGTAGCGAAGACGCTGGAAACCGTAGATGGGTTCCGCTTGAGGCAGTTATGTGATGTGAAACGCCAACTAGAACAAGACCGTGACACGCGGAAAGCACTATGTAAAAAGTACCATAGAGCTTTCAATATCGTGGACGGGGCTGACACTACCCTTATGGTAACCAGCATGGGACTAGGGGCGGCAGGCGTTGGGTTGTTGGCTACCATCGTGGCTGCACCTATAGTGCTAGGTATTGAAATAACAGCTGGGGTGGCAGGGGTGTTAGGATTGGCGCTTAAGTTAGTATCACGCAGACTTCATCGTAAGGCATTGAAACACGACGAGATCAGGATTCTGGCCGAAGCAAAGCTCAACACAGTAAGTGGGCGTATTTCCACGGCACTCTCTGATAGTAAGATCTCAGAAGAGGAGTTTCGTTCAATCCTCTCTGAACTCACAAAATATAACGGAATGAAACAAGATATTCGGTCCAAGTCTCGTAAGTCTGCTATCAGCGAAGACGAGAAAAAAAAGTACATAGAACAAGGGATACAAAAAGCCCAGCAAGCCTTTATTACGAACACCAAAGAGATCATAGGCGGTTCACGTTAAACTGTTTCATCGATATAAACGTGACATAGGGGTTTTGTAAGAGAAGAATTATTGATCGTACCGTACGGCACAGTGTTACCTCCAACACACGTTAAGTAGTAGGGGTAATAGTAGCAAGAGCTAAGGACCCAACCAAAGCCTTATTTAGTAAATAAGGCTTTGTAGAGACTTTTCTTGAAAGTGTTTTAAAACCCCCATTGTATATACTACTACAATATAAACAAAAATATAATCAGTTGAAACATAAATATAGGATTTATAATTGCTAGGCATTGGTACTACTATAGCATCTCGCCATGAAGAAGGAAATTTCCCGGAAGTCCAAATATCATCAAAAATGGATAGGAGCGTCTCTAAACAGGACTCTGGTAAGTGCTTCGGGTGTTGATAATGTATGTTATCAGCTCCTGTAGCAGTGTCATGAGCTTGATCAAGAGTAGTATGGAGTTCATGCATAGAAAACGTTTCATTATAATCTTCCCCATTATCAGAATTGAAATTAATAGTTTTCTTTTCTTGCTGTTTTTGATATTGCTGAAATTTAGGTAAATAATTCGAAAAGGAAGAATGTTTAGCAAGGGTTTCGCCCAGTTTATTTGCAATATCTGATTTATGAGTAAGTAGTTGTTCTCCATGTTTCAGATGATGGACAGTAGATTTAGTACCTTAACCTTTAATTTTCTGGACCATGTTCCATACCTTGGACATGGGTGTCCGAGAATTTATTTTGGATACATAATGTTGCCAAGATTGGCGTTTGTTCTGTTTAAAAGTACGCAGCGCTTTAGCATTTAAATTTTAAAATTTATTTAAATTATGCACCATAGGATGGCGACGGAAATAATGTTCTGCTTTTTTCATTGCCTTCCTAGCTTTTTTGCATTCATCGCTGGTTTTCGAAAATGTGGAGCTGCAGAGGACTTTGGTATACACTCATCAGGTACGGAATTCCGTTGATCATGAAAACATTTAATAGCATCAGGAACGTCAATAAAACGTTCGGGTTTAAGTTTTTTCAGCACACAGTGTTTCGTATTAAGCCCAGTTAGCCTTTTTATAATTCCGCCTTGATGATGGAGGAACATCAGATGGAGTTACAGCTTTTAATATAGTAGGAAAATGGTCACTTCCACAGAGGTCATCGTGGACTGACCATTCGAATCCATTGAGTAGTTCTGGATTTGTGAGTGACAAGTCGACAGCAGAATATTAAGTCCCTGTACCAGGGTGTAAATATGTGCTGGAACCATCATTATAAATACATAAATCATTGTCAGAAACAAAAGTCCTCCAACAATTTACCTTTAGTGTTTGTATTTACACTACCCCAGAGTGGGTTGTGCTCATTTAAATCTCCCATTATAATACAGAGCTTCGGGAGTTGGTCATATAGAGCATGAAGATCCGTTTTGGCAAACGTCGAAGACGGTGAGATATAGAGAGAGCATAGTGTAGAGGTTAAATGTAAAGTGATTCTCACTGCAACGGCCTGCATATTAGTAATAAGTGAAACAGGGCGTTGAATAACGTTTTGTCTGACTAGAATGGATGATCCGCCAGTGGTCCTATCACCCGGAGGTGAAAGAACAATGATATGCATTAAAATGACAAAGGTCAAATGAATCTGTTTGTTTGAAATAGGTCTCTTGGAGACATATCGCTGAAGGTGTAAAATATTGGACTAATAGTTGTAATTCGTGTAAATTAGTCCTCAATCCTCCGCAGTTCCACTGTACAATATTATTGGAGTAAACTATCTTTTGTGGGGATTTATTGGGGATCTACCCCGCACTCTTTTGGAGGGCGACAAGCTATGTGCCCTAGAATGGACGTTTTCAGATACGTTTTCAGGTCTTCAATAGACCCATATTTATTGAGCAATTGAATCGTATTTTGTGACCCTTTAGGAGCTCTGCCACTCTGTTGTTTTGAAACATCATACTTAGGCTTAAGTTTACCTTTAGCAGTTTGTTGTCTATCAGCTATCGATTGAGACTCAGTGCGTGACTGCGAAGATGATTTATGATCAGAAGAAGACTTTGATGTTCCAGGAAGTGATTCCTCAGTCTACTGCCACTGTCGTCAGCCAGACGATGGCGGGTTTATGATTGCTTGCGATGGTTTCGACGTATGGTTAACAGAAACCATGGCTAAAACCACATTGCCCCACATGCGAATCCCTGGAGCAGTAGGGTGCAGAGGCAGCACACGAGCATTAGTACTTTCCCATAAGGGTGGGTGGGTGCGGGAAGAAGGAGACCTAGGTCGGAGGGTGCTGTTATCCCCATCGGCATGGTGATGGGGTGGAGCAGACATACCAATTGCTCGTTCTTGTTGTTTCAGGAATCTGCATTCAACTCATTTGAGATGTGAAAAAAAGACTTTGACAAGCCAGGAGGGAATTTGGAGGGATAGGCCCTGCCCGGATGCGGCTATGATTGAGTGCTGGGTGGAGGTAGTGGCGCGAGGGGTGGAGGGAAGAAAGGTAGAGTTTAAGCCTGTCGGCGAGGAGGTGTTGGGACAGTCAGGCCGAAGACGGAGGAAGTCGCCATCAGTTTCTCCGGGGTGGGTGGGCGTCTGGAGCGACCCTCACGTCCAAGGCAACGAGGGGGCGTGATGAGGGAGGTGATCCACTCGACCGTCGAGGAGCAGCCGGTGAAGGTGGTTCAGGGTCTACGCGAGTTGGGGGCATGGATCCTTGGGCCGGGTACATAAATTGAGGAACTGTTCTGGTTCTTCAACCGACAAGTCCGATTGACAGAGAACTGCACCATACATGAGGGCTCGATAGTGGGGATGAGGCAGATTTGCAGGACGCAGGGGTGGCAGGCGCCCATGAAGTTCTCTTTGCACCCCTCGAATTCCCCGACAAAAAGGATGGAATTTTTTGCCTCTTTCTGGTGTCGGCCCAGTTGCATACCAGGTGGACGGCAAGGAGCCAGTCTCCTAAGGAGTGGCAGCGGGAGTTGATCAAGGTGGACGCACCAGAGGAGATGTGGCTTCCAGAAGACCGGCTAGCCCCGGAAGAGGTGGCTGGGGCTGTCCAGGAGGAAGAGGCCGGCACGGAAAGAGAATTATGGCAGCCAGAAATGGAAGAAGCTGTGATCCAGGGGGCATCGGCAGTGGGGCCGGTGCAGGAGGGCGAGTCCCCAGAACTCTGTTAGACCATTTGGTTGACTTGCACTTCCTTTTGGATAGAAGCTGGTAGAGCACGTTTGGTATGACCCCCCAGGGGACTATCCCGGACTTGCTACAGGCGGCTCCTACAGTAAATCACCGACTAGGTCCACTGTGACCCCCTACCTACCCAAGTCAGGTCAGTGCAGATCCCCAGTATTGGGACAGCTGTGCGACTGCAATCGAAGAAAGTGGCGACCCTCACTGACGGGGTTTTCCAACAATTTCTGCGTGTGTGGTGGGAGAGATTGGCCTTGACCACTCTGTCCCTGCTGGGGAATGAAGGCACCAGGACCGGGCCCTGAGGGAGCTACTGCCCCATGTATCGGCAGGGACATGGGAGTCGGGTGTGAGGAGTTTGGGAGTTTTCAACCCCAAGGGGAGGGTCGTGAGATGGAACACCTGGACGAAGAGGTCAGGCGAGAATAACAAGTATGCAAGATGGTGGAATTTACCCCCAAAGAGGTAGGGTACGCGAAACGTTGTCCCGTGAGAACTGTAGAAGGGATGGTGAATGATGGACTGTGTGAGCTGTCGTTTTACCCCCAACAGTGAGATGGTTGGAGGACACAAAAAAACTGTTGACGGAAATGTATGGAATGAATGAGTCTACTAGTGGTGTGAGTGGACCTGGAGGAATAAGGTGCTTGCATCCTGTGACCGGTGGAAGGGACTGACCCCTGGGGAAGGGGTAGTCAGAACAGCTCCACCAGAAGGATGTCCCTATGGTAGCCCCTCAGAGATTACCATGGCGTGAGGGGTGTGATGGCGTTTTCAATCCACGGGAAGGAGCCTAGAAAACGGGGAGGGGTGTGATGATCGGAGCTGTGCGCCAGACGTCCCCAGATCATGACCCCAAGTCGGAAGGAGCCCGAGACTGCCGATCGTCACAGCCAGTTCGTGGAAGCCATTTTGTGTGAGTGGACAGCCTTTTCTCTGGTCGACTTAAATCCCATAGCTAGGGCAGCTATTCCACCCGGTGGGAGCCACCACTGACCCCATATTAGCGGTCTAACCAAGTGGTGAACGCGTAGATCACTACAACGTTCTATGTACACTTATCATAAAATGTGACCATATGAAACCTCCTAATCTGACCCCTACACCGACATATCATCTCGATCCAACATGTGTGAAGGATTACCACGTAACACTCCAAGCAGACGACACTTTTCAGACATTCCTCACAGCCCTGGATACCAGAGTTCTATCGGTACGGAGAGATGTTGTGACATCATGCGCTTAACTGGCCTACTGCTCTAAATCTATTTGACCACGAATGTGTAATTATGAAAATGGAAAAGTATTATCATGAAAATAGTTTCAAGTGATATAGGTGAAAATGTACAAAATTATATATAGATAAAACAGAATTTTAAGAAGTGTTGTTCTAACATGAAAGAAATATACAACAAGACAATCACAGAGGAGGTGAATGATGCATCTAAATTGGGGAACTGCAAGAGCTTTTGTAGAGCTGTTACACTTATGCTTGACAACAGTAAACCCAGGTGCCAGTTGATGTCCTACGGGACTATTGTAAGAAATAAATCCTACAAAAGAAAATAGTGATGGACTGTTGGATAACATTGTACTACTTATTTTAGAAAAGCATAGGTGTGACAGTTGTAGTTCAGCTCACTGAGATGATGGCATACTTTCAGAAGAAATTAGTTAAAATGAAATAGCTAACGTTCTAAGAAAGTTAAAAAGCGGAAAAGCACCTGGTGAAGATGGTATTCCCTCTGACCGTTTGAAATCATCAAATCCATTTTTATACAGTACCTGAAACCTCTCTTTGATAAAATAGTTGACACTGGTGTTTACCCAGAATCACTGAACATTGGTATGATACGGCCTATATTCAAACGCAGCTCACTGACCGACCCCAATAACTATCGGGGAAAACGCTTCTTAATGTGACTGGAAACTCTTCATTGCTGCCATAGAGGCACAAGCTGGATTCAGGTGTAATTACAAACCTACTGACAAAATACTTATTCTACAAGCTTTAGTAAAAAGTACCTTTCTTGAGCTAAAGGAAGATTCTGCTGCGCCTTTATCGATTTCCAGAAAGCGTTTGATTTTTTCAAACGGAAAAAAACCCAACTACTTTATGTTTTTGTTAAAGAAGGGTTGTAACAGTAAAATGTATATTATTCTTGATAGTTTGTACTCATCTCTGAAAGCTTGTTTAAAGACTGAAGGTATCAGAACGGCGAGTTTTATGACATCATCGGGCGTCAGAAAAGATTGCATTTTACGTCCGCTTCTGATTATACTTGTTATTAATGAACCTATTGCAGATGTATTTAGGTCATGTAAACATGGCGTATTTGTTACTCAAAATATCGACATTAGGATGTTGAAGATGAAGCGAATATGTTCTCATATACAGTTCTTGGTCTCCAACAGCAACTTGAGGTATTGTATAACTTTTGTAACAAATGGGGACTTCGTATTAATTAAAAAAAGGACAAATATTATAGCATTTCGAAATGGTGGTGTATTGAAAAGTAATGAAAAATGGTATAATGGGAGTTCTCAAATGGAGCACTCAAGTGTATTATAAGTAGTTAGGTATCATGTTTTCATCTAGATTGAACTGGTCAGTGGCTTGTAAAGTATTAACATCTTCTAAAAACTCCATAATATATGTCCTTACAAACTGCATGTAATATATTTGACACAAACATTAGCCCCACTATAATTATATGGAGCTGCGGTATGGGGAATAGAATACCGTAGTCACACTGAAAAGCTCAAACCACTTACGTTACAAGATTTCTTTCGATTGGTAAATGTGCTTCAAATAAATCAGTGCTTGGAGAAACTGGTCTTTGTAATAAGTTTGTAAGTAATAAAATACGCGCTGTTCAATACTGGATACAACTTTTGCATATGTGTCCATCCAGGTAACCATGTCACTGTTATATATTGCTGAAGTCAACGAATGAAACTGGTAAGCAAAACCAGGTCTCTCACATTGACTCTTTATTATTTGAGTGTGGTTTCTCATTCGTATATTTTTGCCAAGATGTTGGAAATGAAAACATATTTCAACATAATCTCCAACAACGTTAATGTGATATATATGCACTGGACTGGCATGATACGATTTCCTTATCAAGGTATTTGGCATTCTATGCAAGTGTTAAATCTTCATTACAAACTGAGTACAAGATGTTGAACATAAGTGATAAATCTTTAAGAAGAAGTTTATGCAAATTTCATTACATGTTTTAGAAATTAATGGATCTTGCAGATTAGAGTCATGTGACGGCAATATTGTGCATATAGTATGTAAATTACCTTTATTTAAAGATGAGTATCATGTATTCTTTGTTTGCCCCAAATATACTCTTATCCGGGAGAAATACTTACCAAGGCTACATCATGTACAACCTAGCAACCAAATTTTGTTATCAATCTTGACCTCAACAAATATAATGAGTGAGTGAGTTTAGTTTTACGTCGCACTTAGCAATATTCCAGCTATATGGCGACGGTCTGTAAATAATCGAGTCTGGACAAGACAATCCAGTGATCAACAACATGAGCATCGATCTGCGCAATGGGGAACCGATGACATGTGTCAACCAAGTCAGCTAGTCTGTCCACCCGATCCCGTTAGTCGCCTCTTACGACAAGCATAGTCACCTTTTATGGCAAGCATGTTTCCTCATATATAGTTCCTGTAAATCACGTGAGTAAGTCATTAAGAAATGCCATTGTAGTTGTACAATTGGCCCATAATACCGAAACAAAGAATAATGAGTCCGGTTGCCCTTAACTGTCAAATTGTGATATTCTAGTTGTTTTAATGTCCTTCGTCGACAGTTTTTTTTATAATATACATGTAGCCTTTCTGATTGTTAACTGTTCTCGTCACGATATGGCTGCAATATTGCAGGGGTGATATTTACTTAACTGTCCATGAGCGGTGCTCCTGGATGTCCTAACGTTGTTACAAATGAAGTGTTTTGTCTGATGGTCTGCTGCGGTAAGAAATCTGTTCCGTCTTGCCTTGTTAATCATGTGCCTATTTATCTCCGCGATAAAGCGGTAAAGGAACATGAATTCTTCTCTTCACACCTCTCACATGATACACGTATTTACTCTCCATACGTACATTGTGGCCCCGCATATGTCTTTGTGGTGACCACTGATAAGTTGTTCAACTACAATCTCTCAGTAGTAGAGTTGCGAGGATGTGAATGGAAAGTCGGCGTATGAAGCGAATATCCGTGATATGTCATTGTTGATCAGCTTTCACCCTTTTGATATAACCCGTCGATCTGCATCGTTTCCTTACTTAGGCGGGAATTACACCACGTCTGCATTTTGTGACGCATGCGTAACCGAGTGTGCTCTTTCCCCAATGCACAAGGTGTGATCATCTGTGATATAAGCCAGTGCGTTTTGACTCTGTGATGGCATCAACGGTTGTTTTTAAGCTACTAATTATAAGACTAGCCGTGAGTAAAGGCATTTTGGATATTTATAGATTTGGTATTTTTGCAGATGTGCACTGTCTTGCACATGTGTAATGCCTTTTCGTACTCTCAAGTAGGGTTTGTGGAATGTCCTACACGCTTGGTAAATACTGATTAATGGCTTCGTTTTATGAAATGTTTGGCCATTTTCTTTATTGTCAGATCTCCGTGTTTCCAAAGGGCAATGTCACATCTTGATCGAAAATATACTTTGTTACATCGACACCTGCCTATTTTATACTTTTCGATAAACTTTAAGAAAAGTTGTACAGGAAAATGTGATCATTGCGTATTCGAATTTACGATCACTAAATTCTATGATCACTGTTACAGCCGTGATCTCTTCACTTGCTCCCTTGATGTTTACCATGCCTCTTGAAGCTTAAACAGCCATCATTCGTGTTTTTGAAATATTTTAAGGACATGGTTCGTCTTTCACAAATGGTGACTAGATTTTTAACACCGAACTTACATTCACCGTTAAAACAAGCACGCAATCACTGGAAATGCAGGTGGACAGTCACTCTATCACTGCACTTTGCACTACAGTGGTTCCAGGGAGTGAATTGGGCACGTTTCTGGGAGGATCCCTTTGTTGGACACGACAACCAGTCATGTACTAGATATGCTGCAATGGGTTAAGATCGGAGCTCGTCCAATAGTTAGATTTATATTTTAGGGGTGCTTAACTAACATGACATGTAATGCCCTGCAAACGCCGACGATAAAATATTTGTCGCACTGAGCACGTGGCTGAAGAGGAAAGTTGTTTCAATGACAACTGAAATGTTCAGTGAAATTCATTAATCAAAGTCAAGTCACAAATATGCTCATTTAGCGAATCATGGTATGTTGAATTGTTGAATTGTGTTGACCGAATTATTAAGTATAACATGACAATCAGTAATTCCTATGATCAGGAGAATCAAGTGTGAATAGATTTAACATTATTGTTATATAGATTGTTTTTTAAGCTGAAGTATTATGTTGAGAATTGTTTGCAAAAACTCTGTTGATTATTGTATCATTATCATCCGAAATAATTGCAAATGTCCACTGAAAATATGTAGATACCAAACTCCACTAAAAATGCCATTTGCATTACTCTTATCCACAAAAAGCCAAGGAGTGCTAGTCTAGGGTGAGCGAGTTTAGACACACACACACACACACACACACACACACACACACACACACACACACAATGCATGTTCTCACTCCTGAAACTTTTGGGTGAAATATTTTCTGAATTAGTTTACTCCTTTTACCTTATCTACTTCAGACATATCCTACAGTAGTCATTTTATATTTGAATTAATCACGATTCGCCGACGCCCACATTATCATCTGTAGAGTACTACTCAGCATACCTTTATTGATCAAAGCAGATCATGACGCTGGCTTCACCTCTGCTTCCCTAGCTGTGTACAACGGTTGAGAAGCTGCGCGCTCCTGTAGAGAACCAACTGCCTTCTGTTCAACCGGTAAGGGACAGTAGCTTTCAGACAAAACAATCAAGCTATTAAATAGAATTTTAGATTCTAAGCGGGTTTGTAAATCATCCATTCAGTAATGAAGCACACTGGTGTCTTCATTCTTCTGTAGAGAATAAGGCAACATTTATTTAACTGGGAATCCAAGGGAACTAAACGGTTTTAAAGACACTATACATATTCGTTGTAAGGTCATATTTGTTTGTTAAAAACCTTACTCAGCAATACTACTAAGCGGCAGCCTGTGAAACGTCAAGTCTGGACCAGACAAACGAACAAAAGAAACATTTCAAGGAAGAGAAAGTTTTGTTTCACCTGATTTCAAATGACTGAAGGCTGATGTTGCCAATTCCGAAAATCTGAATTGCGTTTATGTATACTAGAAGGCAGTATAGTTATAACGTTGGGGAAATTAACTTTTACTTTACATTTGAAAAACTTGGGACATATATCGAAGTCAATCAAGGTTAATTTGATAATAATGAATGTTTTGAGAGTACATCACTTCTTGCACTTCTTTATGACAATACGTATTCTTAAAGATGATTGATGTATGACATGAATTTTGTAATTGTGATTTTTAAACAAAAAGAAACGACTGGAAACAAACAAACAGATGCACTATGCTTGTTAAGAATGACTATTCTACTCTGATGCAACGATCTTCTTGAAAACCGTCAAAATCAATGTCCCATTGGGGGTGTGTTTAGGGATGGTGAAGTGATGAAACTAGTTGTTACAAATCCTATTTCTGGGAAATGAATAGGAACTGCAGATGGCGAAACAACTAAACAGTCCCTTGTGGAAAGGGATGGTTTTGCGGCTGCTTGGGTTCACACTCCTTACGAGCATTTGTGAAGGGGAAGATGGTATACAGTATACAGAATCTACGAGACAAAGGGTTCTTACTGGGAAAACAGCTCAGAATGACGTCACAGCTCGAATTACTGTAGTGAGGTCCAAACGTCATTGTGCATCATTGTGCACAATAAAGAATGGTTGCACTTCCTTCTTTTACAACACCGAGACACGAGCCTGCAAACTGGTCAGCAAACAGAATTTCAGCTCTGATACCCACTTTCATGAGATTCGATCAAGCAATTATAGTAAGTATTGTCTATATATATTTTTTTAATTTAAGACTTTGGTAACTGGTTTCTTAAATCGATTTGTCCCTATTCAGATACTGTTATGGTTTCATGCATGTGTCTAATCTGAGCACAGTATGTAAATTGTGGACACATGTGATTTATCTAGTTTAGAAAATATTCGATTCTGATAGCTTAGTGACTATTCTTAAATCTGAAACAGATGACTTGAACATATTGTGGGCGGCCCATTTGACAGAATCAGGGATTCTCAAAAAAACTTTCAACCACTGAGATCAGTCAGTCCATTGTAAGAATGTGTGTCGTGTGCTGAAGTACAGTTAAAGTGAGTGAGTGAGTGAGTTAAAACTTAACGTCACATTGGCAATATATCAGCCATATCGTGACGGGAACGTAACATTAAAATGGAATATATGAGTATTATAAAACCTGTCGACGAAAGACACTAGGACATCACAGAAAAGAATGTAAAACTAGTAGCTATGCCGAAAACAATTTATCTATAGTGGACAACACAATACAAAACTGGGCTATAGATTGCTAACAACTGAAGGTAGATCACCATACTAGGGACCATGGGGACGTACAGTACCTTTGCTACCTGCATGGACCCTAGCTGGATTTACATCATCCCCTCAGCATTTTGGGAAATCTAGCCATACAATAAAATACACTTATACTACGATTAAAAACCTGGAAATTTATAATTTACTTTGAATGTTTGTGGACTTACGTACCCTCTCAGGAGGACAATAATTTTACAATACTTCAACCCCCTTTGAGGGTACAGCCACCAACAATTCACGTTACTAATTCAAACTTCCAGTCATTAAAATACATCTATTTACAGAAACATATTATTCAAAATTCAACCAAATAATCAATTTCTTTTTAAAAAAAACTATAATCAAATGAGAATTAACGCTGGTAAAAAGATCCTTCATTGATTTAACTGTGAAATACTTATCCCTTGTGATGGAGAATTCAACACAGTCAAGCAGAATATGCTTGATCGTGACTCTCTCATCATAAGGGATACAAAATGGAGGATCCTCACCTTTCAACAGGTACGTATGAGTATATCTACTGTGGCCAATACGACATCGTCTTAAAATAACCTCTTCAAATGGGACTGACAACCCAAGTGGGTATAACCAATATAAGGTTTTATTGCATGTAATTTATTCATACCCACTTGGGTGTCCCACGTCCTTAGCATCAGATCACGGATATAAGATCTAATGGTGGCTTTGTAATCACTATAAGGAACAAGAAGTGGAGTCACAGATTTGTGGAGTGCTGCTTTAGCAGCAAGGTCAACCAATGTGTTACCAGAAATGCCTACATGGCTGGGTAACCAACAGAAGACGATGTCGTATTGGCCAGTAGCAAGATCATTATACAATTCAATAATTTCTATTAAAAGTGGATGTTTGCAAGAAATATTTTTAATAGCCTGAAAGCAAGAAAGAGAATCAGAGTGAGTGAGTGAGTGAGTGAGTGAGTTAATACTTAACGTCACATTGGCAATATTTCAGCCATATCGTGACGAGAACATTTTGATACTGAAATGAAATATGTATACATTATAAAATCCTGTCGTCAGAGGACAGTAAAACTACTAGAGCATCACATTTACAATTAAAACTAGTGTGGAGAGTTAAAACAATTACCACTATTCGGACAATACAACATAAAATACGGGCTGCAGATCGCCAACAACTGAAGGTAGATCACCATACTATGGGCCATGGGGACTTACAGTACCTTTGCTACCTGCGTGGACCCCAGATGGATTTACACCATCCCCTCAGCCGTTGGCGATTATACTGAAAGTTAGCCATTATTAAAAACAACAAATATACTACGATTAAAAGTTTGGTCGTACTAAATTTACATAGAATGTTTTGGACTTACGTACCCTCTCAGGAGGACAATAATTTTACAATACTTCAACCCCCCTCGAGGGCACAGCCACTAACAATCTCAGTTATTAATCTAGACTACCAATAATAAAATATTTATCTATTTACAATTCTGATAACAAATCTAATTCTTTTAAGAAGGCAATAATTAAATGAGAGCTGGTATGAGTAAAAAGATCCTGCATAGTTCGTGAGTTAAAATACTGATCCCTTGTGATGGAATACTCTACACAGTCAAGCAGGATATGCTTGACTGTGATTCTTTCATCACAAGGGATGCAGAACGGAGGATCCTCACCTTTCAAAAGGTATTCATGAGTATATCGTGTATGGCCAATACGACATCGCCTCATAATGACCTCCTCAAATCTGGACTGACAACCCAAGTGGGTATAACCAATATAAGGTTTTATTGCATGTAATTTATTCATACCCACTTGGGTGTCCCACCTCTTTTGCATCAGGTCTCGGATGTACGATCTGATTGTAGCTTTATAATCAGAGTATGGGATAAGAAGTGGAGTCACGGGTTTCTTGAGTGCTGCCTTGGCAGCAAGATCAGCCATTGTATTGCCAGAAATGCCTACATGGCTTGGTAACCAACAAAGGACGATGTCGTATTGGCCAGTAGCAAGATTATTAATTAATTCAATTATTTCTATTAAAAGAGATAGTTTACAAGAAATATTTTGATGGCCTGAAGGCAATAAAGAGAGTCGGAAAAGATAATATAGTGGTTATGTTTATGGTGTCTTTGAATATATTTGCGAGCTGTTAATATGGCGTTCGCTTCTGCAGTAAAAATAGAACTGTTATTTGGAATTCGAGAAGATATTGTTCTCGATCCAATGAGAGTGGCACAAGCTACTGCACCACCGTCCTTGGAACCATCTGTAAATAAGGGTTTGTAATTGCTATATTTAATTTTTAATTGATTATATTCTTGTTTATATTGTAATTCATTAGTTTCTGATTTTTTACATGAAGTTAATGTTAGGTCGACTTGAGGTCTAACCAACTGCCAAGGAGGAGAAGAAAGAAGACGGGATGGAGCTATATTTTCCAGCTCAATGCCGGCCGAAGAAAGAAATGGTTTAATTCTATGTCCTAGGGGCGGGACAAGAGAAGACTTTTTTTTATAAATCCTCATAAAGGGGATTGAAAACACAGTTATAGGCAGGGTTAGATTCATTAGAGTAGTGCCTTCAGACAGTTGGCCTTAAGTGATTTAATATGCGGCAAAAACGTCAAGTGGGAGTCGAAAATAAGACCCAAAAACTTGGCCTCCTTTACAACTTTGATAAGTGTATTGTTTAAATACAGTTCAGGGTCCTTATGCGGTTTGTATTTGCGGCAAAAATGTATGCGGTTAGTTTTAGACTTTGAAAATTTAAAGCCATTTTCTAAACACCATTTATTTATTTTGTTTAAACATAACTGCAGTTGCCGTTCAATGGTATACATATTTTTCCCACGACAAGAAATATTAAAATCATCCACAAAAAGTGATCCATCAACTGAATCGTTTAAAACCTTGGATAAACTATTGCTCTTAATACTAAACAATGTGACAGACAATATACTACCCTGCGGAACTCCCTGATCCTGACTATAATGGTCAGACAGGGTAGAACCCACTCGAACTTGAAACTGTCTGTCATTTAAAAAGTTCGATATAAACTGAGGCAAACGGCCTCGTAATCCAAAATCATGTAAATCTTTTAAAATCCCATGTTTCCATGTTGTGTCATATGCTTTTTCTAAATCGAAAAAGATTGACACTGCTTGTTGTTTATTAATTATGGCATTCTTAACAAAAGACTCCAAACGCACCAAATGATCGATAGTACTTCTGTTTTTACGGAAACCACACTGTATATCTGTTATTAGGTTATTGGTTTCCAAGTACCAAACAAGTCGATTATTTATCATGCGCTCCATGGTCTTGCAAACGCAGCTAGTTAGTGAAATTGGCCTATAATTGGAAGGATCAGTATGATCACGTCCAGGTTTGGGAATGGGAACAATTATAGCATCTCGCCAAGACGAGGGAAAGTTTCCAGACGTCCAAATATCATCAAAAATGTTTAAGAGCGTTTCTAAACATGATTCTGGTAAGTGCTTCAGGAGTTGATAATGCACGTTATCAGCTCCTGTAGCAGTATCATGAGCCTGGTCAAGAGCAGTACGAAGCTCATGGATCGAAAATACTTCATTGTAATCTTCCCCATTATCTGAAGTGAAATTGATAGGTGTCCTTTCTTGTTGGTTTTTATACTTTTGAAACCGGGGTACATAATTCGACGAGGAAGAGTGTCTGGCCAAAGTTTCTCCAAGTTTATTTGCAATGTCAGATTTACTAGTTAATATTTGGTCTCCGTCTTTAAGATGTTTAATGCTAGACTGTGAGCCCTTGCCCTTGATTCTCTGGATCATGTTCCATACTTTTGATATCGGCGTACGCGAATTGATTTTCGACACATAGTTTCGCCAAGATTGACGTTTATTTTGTTTGAAGATACGTCGTGCTTTTGCATTTAATATTTTGAATTTGTTCAAATTATGGACCATAGGGTGGCGACGGAAATAATGCTCAGCCTTTTCCCGTGCCTTCCTAGCCTGTTTGCAGTCGTTGTTGAACCATGGTTTTCGTATGTGTGGAATCGTAGAGGACTTTGGAATGCAGTCATGGGCTATTTTGTTCAGTTCATCAGAAAAGAGTTGGACGGGGTCAGGAACTCCCATAAACAGTTCAGGCGTCAATCTGTTGGATGAAAGTGATTCAAACAAAAGCCAGTCAGCTTTTGTAAAGTTCCTTCGTGACAAAGGTGGGACGTCAGATGGACATATAGCTTTAGTGAGTGAGTGAGTGAGTTAATATTTAACGTCACATCGGCAATATTTCAGCCATATCGTGACGAGAACATGTAACACTGAAATGGATGATATATATTTCATAAATAAACCTGTCAGCAAAGGACAGTAAAACAACTAGAATATCACAGTCACAATTTAAAACTAGTCTGGAAAGATAAAACTAAGATCACTATTAGGACAACACAGTATAAAACACGGGCTATATATCACCAACGACAGAAGGTAGATCACCATGCTAGGGACCATGGGGACTTACAGTACATTTGCTTCCTGCATGGACCCTAGCTGGATTTACATCATCCCTTCAGCCGTTAGCAATTCAGAAAATCTAGCCATAAATTAAAAGGACACGTATTCTACGATTAGAAACAGTGGAATACTTTGATGTACTTTAAATGTTTTTGGACTTACGTACCCTCTCAGGAGGACAATAATTTTACAGTGCTTTAACCTCCCTCGAGGATACAGCCACTAACACTCTAAGTTTCTAATTCAAACTTCCAAGAATAAAATATTTATCTATTTACAATTCATTTAGCAAATCTAAATCTTTTTAAAATGCAATAATTAAATGAGAGCTAACATTATTAAAAAGATCTTTCAAGGTTCGTGAGTTAAAAAATTTATCCCTTGTGATGGAATATTCAATACAGTCAAGCAGGACATGCTTGACTGTGATTCTTTCATCACAAGGGATACAAAAGGGAGGATCTTCACCTTTTAATAGATAACCGTGAGTATACCTCGTATGGCCAATGCGACATCGTCGCATAATGACCTCCTCAAATCTGGACTGACACCCCAAGTAAGTATAACCGATAAAAGGTTTTATTGCATGTAATTTATTTATACCTACCTGGGTATCCCACTTCTTCTGCATCAGTTCACGGATAAAATATCTTATTGTGGCTTTATAATCTGAGTATGGAATAAGAAGTGGTGTCACAGATTTGTTGAGTGCTGCCTTGGCAGCAAGATCGGCCATCACATTCCCAGAAATGCCTACATGGCTGGGTAACCAACAGAAGACGATGTCGTATTGGCCAGTGGCAAGATTATTATACAATTCAATAATTTCAATTAAAAGTGGATGTTTACAAGAAATATTTTTAATAGCCTGAAGGCAAGAAAGAGAGTCGGAATATATTATATACTGTTTACGTTTCGGGTGTCTTTGAATATATTTAAGAGCTGTTAATATGGCGTTAGCTTCTGCTGTAAAAATAGAGGTGCAATCTGGTAATCTAGAAGATATTGTTCTGGATCCAATGACAGTGGCACAAGCAACTGCGCCACCGTCCTTGGACCCATCTGTAAATAAGGATTTGTAATTGTTATTTCTATGTTTCTATAATTGATTATATTCTTGTTTATATTGTAATTCATTCGTTTCTGATTTTTTAAATGACGTTAAAGTTAGGTCAACCTGTGGCCTGACCAACTGCCAAGGGGGAGAGGAAAGAAGACGGAAAGGAGCTACGTTGTCCAGCTCAATACCAGCAGCAGCAATAAACGGCTTTATTCTCAGCCCAAGAGGTGGAACAAGTGAAGTCTTTTTGCTATACAAATCCTCATAAAGAGGATTGAAGACACAGTTATAGGCAGGGTTGGATTTGTTAGAGCATAGTTTTGTGATATATTGTAAAGACATTTTTATACGGCGTTGTGTAAGAGAAGGTTCATCAGTCTCAACATAGAGACTGTCAACAGGTGAGGTTCTGAAGGACCCAAGACAAAGTCTGAGACCTTGGTGGTGGATAGAATCAAGAAGTTTCAGGTTGCTTTTACATGCTCCACCATAAACGATGGAGCCATAATCAAGTTTAGATCGTACTAATGATCTGTATAAGTGAAGGAGGGTAGCTTGATCCCCTCCCCACTTTGCATTTGAAACAACTTTTAGCAAATCTAGTGCCTTCAGGCATTTAGCTTTAAGGGATTTAATGTGTGGTAAGAATGTTAAATGAGAGTCGAAAATTAAACCCAAGAACTTGGCCTCCTTTACAACTTTGATAGGGGTGCCATTTAAAGATAATTCTGGGTCCTTATGAGGCTTATATTGTCTACAAAAATGTATACAATTCGTCTTGGATTTAGAAAATTTAAAGCCGTTTTCAAGACACCATTTATTTATTTTGTTTAAACATAGCTGCAGTTGCCGTTCAATTGTATGCATATTTTTACCACGACAGGAAATATTAAAATCATCCACAAATAATGATCCATCAATGGAATCATTTAAAACCTTGGATAAACTATTGATCTTGATGCTAAAAAGTGTGACAGACAAAATACTGCCTTGAGCAACACCCTGATCCTGATTGTAATGATCAGACAGGGTTGAACCCACTCGGACTTGAAATTGTCTGTCTTTTAAAAATTCTGTTATAAAAAGAGGCAAACGGCCCCTCAGATCAAAATCATGCAAATCTTTCAAAATGCCATGCTTCCAGGTTGTATCATAAG
This sequence comes from Haliotis asinina, assembly GCF_037392515.1. Lineage (NCBI taxonomy): Eukaryota > Metazoa > Mollusca > Gastropoda > Lepetellida > Haliotidae > Haliotis > Haliotis asinina. The sequence goes on from NC_090293.1 coordinate 43,077,070, forward strand.
CTTTCTCAAGATCAAAGAAAATTGATACAGCATGTTGTTTATTTACTATAGCATTTTTAACGAAGGATTCTAAACGTACCAAATGGTCAATGGTACTACGATATTTCCTGAAACCACACTGAATATTGGTTATTAGGTTATTGGTTTCAAGATACCAAGTTAATCTATTATTCACCATACGTTCCATGGTTTTACAGACACAGCTAGTAAGAGATATTGGTCTGTAGTTAGACGGATCTGTATGATCCCTGCCAGGCTTTGGTATTGGGATTACAATAGCATTACGCCATGATGGAGGAAATTCCCCAGACGTCCATATTTTATCAAATATATCTAAAAGTGTCATCAAGCATGGTTCAGGTAAGTGTTTCAGAAGCTGGTAATGGATATTATCATCACCGGTAGCAGTGTCATGAGCTTGCTCAAGAGCAGTTTGTAGCTCATGTAATGAAAACACTTCATTGTAATCTTCACCGTTATTTGATTCAAAATTAAGTTTTGTCTTTTCCTGTTGTTTCTGATATCTCTGAAACTCAGGAACATAATTTGTTGATGAAGAATTTTTGGCAAGAGTTTCGCCGATTTTATTTGCAATTTTAGACTTATTAGTAATTAAAATATCACCATCTTTGAGATGGTGTACAGCAGATTTGGAACCTTTGCCTTTAATTCTTTGAACCATGTTCCAGACCTTGGACATCGGCGTGCGTGAATTAAGTTTGGAGACATAATTTCTCCAAGATTGTCGTTTGTTTTGTTTAAACGTACGACGCGCCTTTGCATTAAGTATTTTGAATTTATTCAAGTTATGGACAGTTGGATGACGGCGAAAATAATGTTCTGCCTTTTTCCTCGCTTTTCTGGCCTGTCTACAATTTGCATTGAACCATGGTTTTCGTACATGTGGAGTCGTAGAGGACTTTGGTATACACTCATCAGCTATTCTATTTAAAATGTCAGAAAAAGTTTCAATGGGATCACTGATATTAGTGAAACACTCAGGTCGCAGTTTTGATTCACACATAGTTTGATATAAAGACCAGTTAGCCTTCGAAAAGTTCCATCTTGTAAACGATGGAGAATCGGATGGAGTAATTTGTGAGAGGATAGTTGGGAAGTGGTCACTTCCACAAAGGTCATTATGAACAGACCAATCAAATTCATTGAGGAGGTTAGAATCTGCAAGAGATAAATCTAGAGAAGAATAAGTGCCAGTTGCAGGGTGCAGATAGGTGCTTGAATCATCATTAAATATGCACAGATCATTATTTGAAACGAAATCTTCAAGTAGTTTGCCCTTAGCATTAGTGTTACTACTGCCCCATAATGGGTTGTGACCGTTTAGGTCCCCCATAATAATACATGGCTTCGGGAGTTGATCATATAGTGATTGAAGATCAGTCTGTTGTAGTGTTGAAGAAGGCGGAATATACAGAGAGCATAGTGTAAATGCTACTCCCAGAGTCAGTCGCACAGCAACAGCTTGTAGATTAGTTTTAAGTGTAACAGGGCTGTGAATAACATCCCGTCGTATGAGGATAGTGGAACCTCCAGTGGCCCTATCACCTGGAGGGGAAAAATAATGATACGCTTCAAACTGACGTAAACTAAAGTTATCTGTCTGTTTCAGATATGTCTCTTGCAGACAGAACGCTGATGGTGCTAAATCCTGGATTAACAACTGTATTTCATTAAAATTTGTTCGTAGTCCTCTACAGTTCCATTGCACGATATGCTGAGATGGACCTATCTTTTAGGTGGATTAATAGGGGATCTACCCCGTACCTTTTTCGAGGGCGACAAGCTATGTGCCCTAGAATGGACGTTTTCAGACACGTCCATGTCCTCAAGCGATCCGTATCTGTTAAATAATCTGATCTTATCATCTGACCCCTTTGGGGCCCTGCCACTTTGCTTTGTGAAAGAATCTGGTTTCGGTTTGGTTTTGCTTTTGACAACTGGTTGAACGTTCCTGTTAGACTGAGTCATTTGAGATGCCTGAGAAGATGTATCACAAGCAGAAGAAGGTTCTGATTGGGTTTGGGGCTTGTCAGGAAGTGGTTCCACAGTTTGTGTAGATATTACAGGCGATAACATCATAGGAGATTCGGTTTTAAGCCAAGTCAAGTTCGTTTGACAGCTTGCAGATGACGTGGTTACTGTAGGGGTTTTATCAGACGGTGTTTTTGCAATGGAAGCATACGTTTCCTTAATCTCAGAACCTAAGACAATCTTTTTTGCATCAGAGAAACTAATGTTTTGAGTAAATTTGATCTTGTTGATCTCCATATGCTGTTTCCAAACTGGGCAATCTTTGGAAAAAGATGAGTGAGCACCCGAGCAGTTGGTACATTTCTTAAAAGTACTCTCGCAATCTTCTGTTGTATGTGTCTTCTCACCACAGTGAGCACATACAACGGACAATGTACAAGTACTAACACCATGACCAAATTTCTGGCATTTGAAACACCTCAAAGGATTTGGTATGTAGGTGTCAACGGTCATGTTACAATATCCTGCCTTTATTGATCTGGGAGCATTGGGAGACGAAAATGTGAACAGGTAAGTGTTCGTCAGAACGGTTTCGTGGTTTTTGCGTGTTGCAAAACGCTTGACGTAAATGACTCCTTGGTCTTTCATTTCCGAAACAATATCAAGTTCGGACATGTCAGCGAACAATCGATCTCTGTCTCTAACAACTCCTTTGCTGGTGTTAAGTGTTCTGTGAGGAGAGACTGATACCGGAATGCCGACGAACGTTTCAGTTGACATCAAATTAGTTGCTTGTTGCCTTTTGCTGCACTCAATGAGCAATGACCCTGAACGTAAAAGTCTAATGTTTTTCACATCACCAGCTATGCCTTGTATGCCTTTTTGCACTGCAAAAGGATTTAACTTCAATCGTGTGTTATCTTTAGTCTCCATTACTAAAAAACGTGGCCAGTAGTCAATTGATTTTGGCTGTCTGTGGTCATCGTGATCAGGATCAGTGTCGAGAGGACGTTTTGTTTTCTTTAGGGGAGTTTCGTAATCCATGTTTAGTGTTTTAAGATTCATCATCCGAGCTCCCCACCCACCACGGAGTATCATGAAGACGATGCTAAACACAAGTGGGTCTCCAACTTGCAGCACCAAGGATACCCGGATGATATACTCCAGCAGAAAAACCAAAAGATAAATTCTTCCACCAGATTGGCCCATGAGCCACCGCCTTCTGGGCATAAGACTCTAGGCAAAGTTCATGTATACAAAATTCAAGTTAAATAACATTCTATAATCCAAAGGCGCCAAGACCGAAATACAGACGATTTCAAATCCCATTTTGTGCAATTACATAAAGTCCATGCACAGGGCTTGGCATGACCAGCCGATTGGTCGAACCGGGCCCATTCGACCACCCGTCTAGGCGAAGTCAGGGCCAAAGTGGTGTATTGAGCAACAGGAACACGGTCGCAAGCTCCTATTGCCCTCAACCACCAGGATCCCTTCCTCCGCCGACACAGGGCCGCAACCCACGGCAAACGGGTTGGTGGACCAAATATCCCCCCGGGTCCACTACGGGGGTGTCGGCGAGCTCTTAGCGTTACCCAGCACCCACCACGAGGAGGTGGCTCGCCACGGGTGCCACATATAGCTTTAAGAATAGTTGGAAAATGGTCACTTCCACACAAGTCGTCATGGACTGACCATTCAAACTCACCCAGCAGAGTAGAGTCAGTAATTGATAAGTCAAGGGAAGAATATGTTCCTGTATCAGGATGTAAATAAGTGTTGGAATCATCATTAAAGAGACAGATATTGTTGGTAGAAATAAAATGTTCTAGTATGTTACCTTTGCTGTTTGTATGTGTACCTCCCCACAAGGGATTGTGTCCATTCAAATCGCCCATGATGATACAGGGCTTAGGAAGTTGGTCATAAAGTGCCTGCAGATCGACAGGCTGCACAGAAAAGGAAGGAGGAAGATAGAGAGAGCACAATGTAAACACAATGTGCATCGTTACACGGACAGCAACGGCTTGAAGATGGGTATTTAGAGGAACAGGACTGGGAATGATGCCCTGTCTCACTAATATTGAAGAACCTCCAGTTGCTTTCGGCCCAGGAGGAGAAAAGCAGTGATATGGAGTATACTGTCGTATATCGATGTGATCGTTTTCTTTAAAATATGTTTCTTGTAAACAAAATGCTGATGGCTTAAAATCTTGTATAAGTAAATGTATATCATTAAAATTGTTCTTCAGTCCCCTACAATTCCATTGAATAACAGTATTGGAAGTGTTCATGGAGCCTTAACTGGAGATCGTGATTGGGAGGAGTGTTCACTCCTATGAATTGGTTGTGAAGGAGGAACGTCTATCTCCAGAGGTTCATACGAGTTATGAACCTCAACAGATGCAAAAACATGAGTGGGCGTCTCCACGTTAGTGAGCGCCTTTCGTCTTTTCTGTACTTTCTTTTTCTCTTTTCTAGTTAAAGTTGCATCATCGGTATGTGTACTTTCCAAGGAGTGAGATGGTACATCACGAGTAGGATTGTCTGTTTGTGAAGTGGTTGATTTCATATTACGTTTCTGAGATGTGTCAGAGGGTTGGTGCAGTACAGTCTGGTCATCCTTGACCCAGGAGATGTCGGTCTGACATGACACGGAGACTGTCTTACAAACTCGAGTGGAGGATGCAATTGCTGCGGAATATGTTTTTACATATGTTTGAGCAGGAGATGGTACTAGTTTTTTTGCTTCTTGGTAGGTTATGTTGTTTGTGTGCTTAATTCTTAAGATTTGGGCTTCAAATTCAAACGATGGACAGGATTTAGAAGACGCCATGTGATCACCATTGCAGTTAGCACACTTGAGGTCATTTGTGCACTCAGAGCTATCATGGGCTCCAGTGCAACGGCAGCATACTACCATCTTGCTACGGCAGAACTTAGCACCATGACCAAACTTTTGACACTTAAAACATCGGAGTGGATTTGGTACATAAACCTCCACCCCGATGTTGAAATATCCAGCCTTTAGTGATTTAGGTATTACAGGTTGAGAAAAAGTGAAAAGATAGGTGTTGGTTTTAACAAAGACACCATCTTGTGCTTTTCTGGAAAAACGTTTTACATGTGTGAGTCCTTGAGATTTTAATTCAACAGCAATTTCCTCCTCGCTCATATCAGAAAGACAGCGAGCAACATCTCTCACAATGCCTCTGCTCGTGTTCAGTGTCTTGTGCACTGAAACAACAACGGGAGTATTAACATATTGTTGTAAACCCAACAGATTCACTGATTGTTGTTTCCTCAAACACTCCACTAGTAAGGCACCAGTCCGTAGTCGTGTGACATTCTTAACATCTCCACAGACACCTCTAATGCCCAGTGAGATAGCAAACGGGTTTAGTTTTAAAGGACTTCCGTCAACTGATGCAATTGTGATAAACCGTGGCCAAGAATCAGAAATATCTGGAGCTACCTCCTCATCAGACGAGAGCACATCTACATGTCTGCGTTTAGTTGCTTTGTAGGAACCAGGTGAATTGTATTGAGACATGGTATAACATACGAATTCAGCACCCCTGCTCCCCACCCACCATGGAGTGTCAACAAGGACGGTGTCAATTTGCACCGGATCTCCAGGATGCTAACACCAGGGATACAGGGGTGGTATACTTCAGTAAATATGACATGAATAGCTATATTTGTCCAAAAGATTAGTTGTCAGGCTGGTTCGGCCCATAACAATAATCCAAAGACATATAGAATTCAGCGGTCAACATCACCAGATTGGCCCATGAGCCACCGCCTTCTGGCATAGGACTCTAGGCAATTTCCTCGATGCAGAGAAATAAAATCTGACTTTGACCAAGACCCAAGACCCAACAGTACAATGAAAATGTGCAAAAATAATCCCCATGCACAGGGCCTGGCGTGACCAGCCGATTGATAGAACCGGGCCCATTCTACCACCCGTCTAGGTGAAGTCAGGGCCAAAGTGGTGTGTTGAGCAAAAGGAACACTGGTCCTGCTCCTATGCCCTCAACCACCAGGATCCCCTTCTCCACCGACACAGGGCCGCAACCCACGGCAAACGGGTTGGTGGACCAAATATTCCCCCGGGTCCACAACGGGGGGCTGGCGAGCACTTAGCGTTACCCAGCACCCACCACGAGGAGGTGGCTCGCCACGGGTGCCGAAAGAGAATCAGAATAGATTATATATTGTTTACGTTTAGGGTGTCTTTGAATATATTTGAGAGCTGTTAATATGGCGTTAGCTTCTGCTGTAAAAATAGAACTATTATCTGGTAATCTAGAAGATATTGTGCTGGATCCAATGACAGTGGCACAAGCCACAGCGCCACCGTCCTTGGACCCATCTGTAAATAAGGGTTTGTAATTGCTATATTTATGTTTTAATTGATGATATTCTTGTTTATGTTGTAAGTCATTTGTTTCTGATTTTTTAAATGATGTTAATGTTAGGTCAACTTGTGGCCTAACCAATTGCCAAGGAGGAGAAGAAAGAAGACAGGAAGGCGATATACTTTCCAGCTCAATACCGGCAGAAGAAATAAATGGTTTAATTCTGTGCCCAAGAGGTGGAACAAGACAAGACGTTTTGTTATACAAATCCTCATAAAGGGGATTGAACACACAGTTATAGGCAGGGTTTGATTCATTAGAATATAATTTAGTAATGTATTGTAAAGACAATTTTATACGACGTTGAGTAAGAGATGGTTCATCGGCCTCAACGTAGAGACTATCAATAGGTGAAGTTCTGAAAGATCCCAGACAAAGTCTTAGACCTTGATGGTGGACAGAATCAAGAAGTTTAAGGTTGCTTTTGCAGGCTCCACCATATACGATGGAGCCATAATCGAGTTTCGAACGTACGAGTGATCGATACAGGTGTAAGAGGGTTGCTTGTTCCCCTCCCCACTTTGAGTTGGAAACAACTTTCAACAAGTCAAGAGCCTTCAGGCATTTAGTTTTAAGGGACTTGATATGAGGCAGAAACGTTAAATGGGAGTCAACGATTAGGCCCAAGAACTTGGCCTCTTTTACAACTTTGATGGGAGTGCCATCTAGAGATAGTTCAGGGTCCTTATGTGGTTTATAGTTTCTGCAAAAATGTATTCAATTAGTTTTGGATTTAGAAAATTTAAAGCCGTTTTGAAGACACCATTTATTTATTTTGTTTAAACAAAGCTGCAGTTGCCGTTCAATAGTATGCATATTTTTACCACGACAAGAAATATTAAAATCGTCCACAAATAACGATCCATCAATTGAATCGTTTAAAACTTTTGATAAACTATTTATCTTTATGCTAAGAAGTGTGACAGACAAAATCCTGCCTTGTGGAACACCCCGATCCTGATTGTAATCATCAGACAGGGTACAACCCACTCGAACTTGAAACTGTCTGTTATTTAAAGAGCTTGGCTATAAATTGAGGCAAACGACCTCGCAAGCCGAAGTCATGTAAGTCTTTTAAAATTCCATATTTCCAGGTTGTGTCATATGCTTTTTCGAGATCAAAAAAGATAGACACAGCATGTTGTTTATTAATTAGTGCGTTTTTGACAAATGATTCCAAACGCACTAAGTGATCAAGAGTACTTCTGTTTTTACGGAAACCACACTGTATATCTGTTATAAGGTTATTGGTTTCCAAGTACCAAACAAGTCGATTATTAATCATGCGCTCCATGGTCTTGCAAACACAGCTAGTTAGTGAAATGGGTCTATAATTACACGGATCGGTATGATCACGTCCAGGTTTAGGTATAGGTACTACTATAGCGTCACGCCATGAGGGAGGAAATTTACCTGATGCCCAAATATCATGAAAAATAGTTTAAAGAGTTTCTAGGCGGGATTCTGGTAAATGCTTCAGGAGTTGATAATGTATGTTATCAGGCCCTGTAGCAGTATCGTAAGCTTGATTAAGAGCAGTATGAAGCTCATGAATAGAAAATAGTTCGTTATAATCTTCCCCGTTATCTGAATGGAAATTAATAGGTTTCTTTTCTTGTTGTCTTTGATACTGTTGGAATTTCGGCATATAGTTAGAAGAGGAAGAATGTTTAGCAAGCGTTTCACCCAGTTTATTTGCAATATCTGATTCATCTCCATGTTTAAGATGATGGACACTAGATTTTGTACCCTTACCTTTAATTTTCTGTACCATGTTCCACACTTTAGACATGGGCGTTCGAGAATTTATTTTGGAGACATAATTTTTCCAAGATTGACGTTTATTCATTTTAAAGGTACGCCTCGCTTTAGCATTTAAAATTTTAAATTTATTTAAATTATGGACCATAGGATGGCGACGGAAATACTGTTCTGCTTTCTTTCGTGCCTTCCGAGCTTGTTTGCAGTCATCAGTAAACCATGGTTTACGTATATGTGGATTAGAAGAGGACTTCGGAACACATTCATCAGCTATTTTATGAAGTTCGGTAGAGAAAGAATTTATAGGATCAGGAACATCAAGAAAAACATCAGGTGTTAGTTTACTAGAACAAAGAATTTCATACCAAGCCCAGTTAGCTTTAGCAAAGTTCCATCGTGATGATGGAGAGACATCCGATGGTGTCACAGATTGTAATAAAGTGGGAAAATGATCACTTCCACAGAGGTCATCGTGAACTGACCATTCGAACTCACTTAGCAGATGAGAATCAACAACAGCTAAATCAAGACACGAATACGTTCCAGTTCCTGGATGCAGATATGTAGAAGAACCATCATTGAATATGCATAAGTCATTGTTTAAGAAAAAATCCTCCAAAACTTTACCTTTCATTGCTGTCATTGCTACCCCAAAGTGGGTTGTGACCATTTAAATCTCCCATGATTATACAGGGTTTCGGGAGTTGGTCATAAAGTGACTGAAGATCATATTGTTGAAGACAATATGACGGTGGGATGTATAAAGAACATAAAGTGAACACGACATTCAATGTCACACGAACTGCAACAGCCTGGAGAGGGGTACGAAGAGGGACAGGGCTATGAATGACACCCTGCCTCACCAAAACAGAAGATCCCCCAGTTGCTTTATCGCCTGGGGGAGAAAAGTGATGATATGAGTCATATTGTCTTAAATCAATTTTATCTGTGTTTTTGAGGAATGTTTCTTGTAAACAAAGATCAGAAGGTTTTAAATCTTGGATCAATAGCTGAAGATCAGATAAATTATTCCGAAGACCTCTACAATTCCACTGTAATAAACTGTCAGGGCAGTTCCTGGGGGCATAATAGGAAATCGTGAATGAGGAGGGCCTTTATGCTGCAATGGCAGCGATGGAGAGACCTCCATATCTAGAGATTCGAAGATATTGTGAACCTCCAGAGGAACAGTCAAGGGTAAAGGCACCTCAATATGTTTGAGGCCCTTTGATTCTTTTTTCTTGAGCTTTTGTTTTTCCTTCTTTGTGAGCAAAGTAGTTCGTTTTATCTCAGGTTCAGGCTGACTTTCAGTTTCTGGTACTGTTTCAGCAGACACAGTCGTTTGTGAGGAAGATGTGGAACGGGAAGGTGTGACTTCAGCATCTATTTCATAAAGAACCGTCTGTACATCAGATATCCAGTTAATTGACGTTTGACATCCTTGATCAACCTTTGTACGTGAGGAAGAAACTACAGCAGAGTAAGACACTGCAGAAGTGGAAGAAGAGGACTCCTTTTCTGCTATTTTTTTGGCCTCAGAGAAAGAAACATCTTTAGAATATTTTATGGTGAGAATTTCATTTTGTTGCATGTAGCATGGGCATGATTTTGAGAAGGACATGTGGTCGCCGCTGCAGTTTGCACACTTGATTACATCTGTGCAGTCTGTACCGTCATGTTTCCCACTGCAGCGGGAGCAAACTGGAGAGTTACGGCAAGATTTTGCACCATGTCCAAATTGTTGACATCTGAAACACCGGAGAGGATTTGGGATATATACATCAACTCCAATGTTGAAATACCCGACTTTAATTGATGAAGGTATTTTTGATAGTGCAAACGTGAAAAGGTAAGTGTTTGTTTTGATAACTCTCTCACCATCTTTCCTAGTGAACCGTCTCACATGCGTAACGCCTTGACTCTGCAGCTCTGCTGTAATCTCATCCTCTGACATGTCTGAGAGGCACTTTGCACGGTCACGGACAATACCTCTACATGAATGTAAAGTTTTGTGTACTGAGACAACAATCTCAGTATTTGCAAAATGATGGGCTTTGGGGAGATTCACAGACTGTGGTCTCCGAGCACATTCCACAAGCAATGAACCAGAGCGGAGACGGGTAACATTCTTTACGTTGCCACATATGCCTTCAATTGACTTCGAAATTACGAAGGGATTGATTTTGAGGGGTTCACCATCAACACCTGTTACGACTAAAAATCGTGGCCAGTAATCAGTATTGTGTACAGATTCCTCATCCGAAGAAGTAGCAAGCAATATCTGCATCAACGTGTCTTCTCTTAGTTTTTGACCGAGAACCAGTTAGTTGTGGGGTAGCCATAATGAAGGAAATATATTCAACAGCCCTGCTCCCCACCCACCATGGAGTGTCAACGCGGACGGTGTTCTAGTGGAAGCCAACTACAGACACCAGGGTTACAGGGATGCTATACTCCAGCAAAATGGACACGGGTAGCTATTTTTGCCAAACAAGGTATAAGTCAGGCTGGTTCTGCCCTAGACAGATCCCTGAAGACAAACAGAACCCGGAGGTCAAGATTGCCAGATTGGCCCATGAGTCACCGCCTTCTGGCATAGGACTCTAGGCAAGTTATTACACATATAATTTTGCATGGAAAATCGAAATATCCAAGACCCAGTAACAGAAATGTGCACAAAATAATCACCATGCACAGGGCCTGGCGTGACCAGCCGATCGATAGAACCGGGCCAGTTCTACCACCCGTCCAGGTGAAGTCAGGGCCAAAGCGGTGTGCTGAGCAACAGGAACACGGCTCCAGGCCCCCGCCGCCCCCAACCACCAGGATCCCCTCCTCCACCGACACAGGGCCGCAACCCACGGCAAACGGGCCGGCGGACCAAATATCCCCCCGGGTCCACTACGGGGGTGTCGGTGAGCTCTTGGCGTTACCCAGCACCCACCACGAGGAGGTGGCTCGCCACGGGTGCCAACAAATGATTCTAAACGCACTAAGTGATCGACAGTACTTCTGTTTTTACGGAAACCACACTGTATATCTGTGATAAGGTTATTTGTTTCCAAGTACCAAACAAGTCGATTATTTATCATGGGTTCCATGGTCTTGCAAACACAGCTAGTTAACGAAATCGGCCGATAATTGGATGGATCGGTATGATCACGTCCAGGTTCAGGTATTGGTACTACTATGGCGTCACGCCATGATGAAGGAAAGTTACCCGATGTCCAAATATCATCAATAATATTTAGGAGCGTTTCCAGACAGGATTCTGGTAAATGTTTCAGGAGTTGATAATGTATGTTATCAGCTCCTGTAGCAGTGTCATGAGCTTGATCAAGAGCAGTATGGAGTTCATGAATAGAAAATGTTTCATTATAATCTTCCCCATTATCAGAATTGAAATTAATAGGTTTCTTTTCTTCTTGTTTTTGATATGGCTGGACTTTTGGTACATAATTTGAAGAGGAAGAGTGTTTAGCAAGGGTTTCACCTAGTTTATTAGCAATATCTGATTTATCAGTAAGCAATTGATCTCCATGTGTAAGATGATGGACAGTAGAGTTAGTACCTTTACCTTTGATTTTCTGGACCATGTTCCATACCTTGGACATGGGTGTCCGAGAATTTATTTTGGATACATAATTTTGCCAAGATTGGCGTTTGTTTGGTTTAAAAGTACACCGTGCTTTAGCATTTAAAATTTTAAATCTATTTAAATCATGCACCATAGGATGGCGACGGAAATAATGTTGTGCCTTTTTCCTTGCCTTCCTAGCTTGTTTGCACTCATCGTTGAACCATGGTTTTCTTATGTGTGGAATTGAAGAGGAATTTGGTATACACTCATCAGCTATGGAATTCAGTTCATCAGAAAAAGATTTAATAGCATCTGGAACGTCAATAAAAAGTTCAGGTTTAAGTTTTTCAGCACACAGTGTTTCATATAAAGCCCAATTAGCCTTTTTAAAATTCCGCCTTGATGATGGAGGAACATCAGATGGAGTTACAGATTTTAGTATAGTAGGAAAATGGTCACTTCCACAGAGGTCATCGTGGACTGACCATTCGAATTCATTTAGTAGTTCTGAATTTGTGACTAACAAGTCGAGAGCAGAATAAGTTCCTGTACCAGGATGTAAATATGTATTGGAGCCATAATTATAAATACATAAATCATTAAGTGGACAAAATTCCTCCAGTACTTTACCTTTACCATTTATTGTTGCACTACCCCAGAGTGGGTTGTGTCCATTTAAATCTCCCATAATAATGCAGGGCTTTGGGAGTTGATCATATAGAGCTTGAAGATCGAGTTTGTGAAACGTTGAAGACGGAGAAACATACAGAGAACATAATGTAAACGCAACGTGCAAAGTTAGTCGCACTGCAACAGCCTGAAGATTAGTAGTAAGTGTAACTGGGCTATGGATAACGTTCTGTTTAACTAGAATGGAAGACCCTCCAGTGGCCCTGTCACCCTTAAGCGATATACAATGGTATGCACTGAACGAACGTAGGTTAAGAACATCCGTCTCTTTCAAATATGTCTCCTGCAGACAAAACGCTGAGGGTGCTAAATCTTGGATTAAAAGTTGTAATTCATGGAAATTATTCCTTAGTCCCCTACAGTTCCATTGTATAATAGGATTATGATAATCTATCGTTTGGGAGGATTTATTGGGGATCTTCCCCGTACCGTTTTGGCGGGCGACAAGCTGTGTGCCCTGGAGCGGACGTTTTCAGTCACGTCCACGTCCATGGGATCCATATTTGTTGTATAAATTGATTTTATTGTCTGACCCTTTGGGTGCTCTACCACTAAGTTTTTTCAAAGAATCTGGCTTTGTACCTTTGCCTTTAGAGAGTTGTTTAGACTTTGTAGGCTGAGATGATGCGTTAAGATCAGAGGATGTTTCACATTGGCTTTGAGATGTACTAGGAACTGATTCTGTTGTTTGGGTCGATATTGCAGGTGAGAATATCAGAGGAGATTCCGTTTTAACCCAGGTCAGGTTTGTCTGACAGCATACAGATGACGTTGTTGTTTTAGCGGTTACTGTTTCTGACGATGTTCTGGTGATAGAAGCATAGCTTTCCTTATGTTCTGAGCTTTGAACTAGCTTTTTAGCTTCCGCAAAACTAACGTTTTGAGTGAATTTGATCCTATTTATCTCCATTTGATGTTTCCAAACAGGACAACTTTTAGAGTAGGAGGAGTGGTCACCCGCACAGTTTGTACATTTTTTAACATTACTGTCACAATCTTCTGTTGTATGTGTCTTTTCGCCACAGTGAGCACATAGAACAGACAATGTGCAAGTATTGACGCCATGACCGAACTTTTGACATTTAAAACACCGCAAAGGGTTTGGAATGTACATGTCAACATTGATGTTACAATAACCTGCTTTAAGAGATTTTGGAGCAGTTGGTGAGGAAAACGAGAACAGGTAAGTATTGGTGTTAGTTACAACATCATTCTTCCGGATTGTGAAACGTTTAACATTGAGTACGCCCTGATCTTTCATCTCAGAGATGATGTCAAGCTCTGTCATATCCGCAAACAATCGGTCACGATCTCTGATGATTCCCTTGCTCGTATTCAGTGTTTTATGAGCCGTAATCGTGACTGGAACGCCGACAAACAATTCTGTGTTCATAAGGTTTGTGGCTTGTTGCCTTTTCCCACATTCAACCAACAAAGCACCGGAACGCAAACGCCTAATATTCTTGACATTAGCTGCAAGGCCCTGTATACCCTTGGATATGGCAAAAGGGTTCAACTTTAATGGAGTCTTGTCAACAGTTTCAATTACAAGAAATCGTGGCCAGTATTCAATTGACGTGGGCAGTCTTTGATCAGTATCAATTGGATCAGTGTCTAGGAGGGTTTTCATAAGCCATGGTTAATTTCCAATAGTTCGTCATCCGAGATCCCCACACACCACGGAGTATCACAAGGACAACGCTAAAAACAAGTGGGTCTCCAACTTGCAGCACCAAGGATACTCGGATGATATACTCCAGCAGAAGAGTTATTAATAACACATCTACCAGATTGGCCCATGAGCCACCGCCTTCTGGCATAAGACTCTAGGCAAAGTGCAAAACATAATACATCAAAATCATAAACATGTTTAGAGAACAATTCTGCCAAGACCAAAAGTAACACATTTTCCAAAAAGATTAGTGTATTGACAAAAACTTAAGTCCATACACAGGGCTTGGCGTGACCAGCCGATTGATAGAATCGGGCCGATTCTACCACCCGTCTAGGTGAAGTAAGGGCCAAAGTGGTGTGTTGGGCAAATGGAACGCAGTTTAAAGCCCATCTGCCCTCAACCACCAGGATCCCGTCCTCCACCGACACGGGACGCAACCCACGGCAAACAGGTTGCCCAATTTAGTCGCCTCTTACGACAAGCAATGGGGTGCTGTGGACACATTCTGTCCCGGGTCCACACGGGAGAAGAGCACTTAGCGTTACCCAGCACCCACCACGAGGAGGTGGCTCTTCATGGGTGCCCATTCGTGAAGAATGACATAGTAAACAAACAGCATGCAGTGTCAATCCTTTTCGATTTAGAAATAGCATATGACACTACATGGAAACACGGTATCTTAAGAGATCTACATGATTTTGGATTACGAGGCCGTTTGCATCAATTTATCCGCATTTTTAAACGACAGGCAATTTCAAGTCCGAGTAGGTTCTACCCTTTCGGATTATTACATTCAAGATCAGGGTGTGCCACAAGGCAGCATTTTGTCTGTTACTTTATTTAGCATCAAGATCAATAGTTTAGCAAAGGTTTTAAATGCTTCAATTGCTGGATCACTTTTCGTGGATGATTTTAACATTTCTTGTCGCGGTAGAAAAATGCATACCATTGAACGGCAACTGCAGTTGTGCTTATACAAAATAAATAAGTGGTGTCTTGAAAACGGCTTTAAATTTTCCAAGTCGAAAACTAATTGTATCCATTTCTGTAGGAAATACAAACCACATAAGGACCCAGAACTGTTTCACAAGAAAAAAAATGGTGATTTACAAAAATTTACAAAATTTAAATGTCATATTTACAATCATTTACAACGATTGTAAAGGTGATGTTTACAAGGCTTGTAAACTTTTGTAAATTTAGGAAGGATTTTACCACTACTTCTTTCAATTTTTCCATTTCTCAAGAATCCCCATGACTCTGTATACTTACTAATTTATTATTTTTTTTGTTCTGTTAGAGTTCTTACTGTTGATATGCATAATAGATCTTGCATGTGACATATTTATTCATGAAAACTGAATGGAATAATGGAAAGGAATAAGCCATAATTTGTATAGTCCATTTGTGCTTTATATCAATGCAACTGCGTCTGGTGCATGAAAACATGAAAGTTGATGTGTACGGCCAGCATTGATCTATATACCAAGTACTTGTGACTGTTAAAACAGATATCTTGCCTTTGTTCGAGATCATCATCCCAAGCTCATTCCGGTGATTTCACCACTCTACTCCGTGGGAACTATATGCATTCTCTAAATAACACCTGTCACTTGACCTTTTATGTTGGTGCTCATTAACGGTGTTATGCAATTGGCGTATTCAAGAAATCTCATAAACATGTCAATAGATAAATGGTTGTGATGTCAGTACGTGTGGATTGAGCAAATACTCAAATGAATTAATCATTCATACATAAAACACAACTTACATAACTGTACACTCTGTTTTGCATTTGGTAACTTTCGCAAATATAAGAAATTCTGAAAGTGCTACACAATCATACATCATCAGTGTCAACAGTGATAGTTCACTTTATACACAACTGACTCAACAAGATGGGAAAAAACTTTTCCATACTCTGTCATGGTCTTTCTTTCTGCTTGAAGATGTTTTTTTGTCTTTAGTCTATGGTTACTTCGGTGAGTATCCATAATTTTACTATCAAGACACCAAAAATAATTATCTTACCAATAACATTCTCATAAATGCTCTATATTAATACAATTAGTTTGTATGTGTGGAATGCACTTTACAAAGGTAAAAAAACCAAAGTTCTAATACAAGATTATCATATGACAAACCACGAGGTTAATTCTTCAATCATGTTTAGTATCAAATCTAAAAGAAGAAGTGACGAAGAGGTAGGCAGATCTTAAGATGGACAGATTATTAAGATCAGATAATTCATTATTTCCATATAAGATTGTCTTCAAGCTTTACCCATGTTTGTAATTCAAATTTATATACATATGTGACAGCACATGCTGCATTTAAATTTTGTATTGTATGTTGTATGGTACCAGTGTCGATATAAACTGTAAAGCTGTTCACAATCCGATTCCATTTTTTTTCAATAAAAAACAAACACAATAATTAAGCACAAAAAATGAGATGTGTAAATCATTCCCTCTGCTGGTGATGGCTGTGTGGGATTAGTTAAACGACCAAACCCAGTTGAGCATGCCTTATAATCCTCTTACTCGTAAAATAAACAACTTCAGTCCAAAGAGGATATCACTAGTGGGATTATTTGGCTGATTTGAGTTAGTGTTTTGATAACGCTTAGTCTTGATGAACAATAGTCTATTTCAACAACATGGTCAATTGGTAAAATTCATATTAAAGTGACATACCTTTATTTACATGTTTCACAAACCGTTGTGTACACGTGCACTGTCCATGGTATTTCTTGGTTGGAGAAGTTACAGAGAGGAAGAGTAACTGAAAGTAATTTGATGACCTTTTGAGATCTAAATACATATATGAACACCCGTTTGGAAAATGCAGTTGATCATTGCACACCAACATACGGACATTTTTGCTGTCGTGAATTTGAGACTTTACATCTACAAAGCCGTTCAGAATGTCTGTCAGCGATATTTCTTCAGAGGGCACATTCAGCTCAGGTGAGTATATTGCAGATGACGCAGGTATATTATTTGTAAAATCAGTAAGGCAATCCTTCAGCAGCATGGTTGTTGAGAAATCTTACACTCAAGACTACCATATCATTTAGCAGGGGGCTCAATACACAGAGTCGTAGAGTATCCCTGCCATTCAGTAAGTGTTTAGTATATTGAATCACGATATGAGAACAACAGCCCGACTAATTGGCTGATCAAAGGTTTACTACATGTCATAAATATCCTTCCTGGGACTTAATCAGGCTATGGGGGTGGAATATATTCCTCAGGTAACACCAGCTGTTTTTTTGTGTTTGAGCTGAAGGATTACCTGTTGCATGTAATTTCAATTATAATGTATAATTAGTATAAAACTGATTTTGGACGTATTCTTACAGACGTAAAACGTTCTGTTTTATGTTTTAAGACATAGGTTTCATCAAAAACAACAATGACGGAGCAATACAGACTAATCCCAGTATTTATCCATATACGTATTTTGGGTTCCAATATCACACGTCATTATATGGATGGAATAGTGACCTTAATAGATATATCCTTTTCAAAATCGCTGAGGCATTTCAAAATCAAATTTAACACAAATATATTTTAAAAACTATATTGATTGTTTATCTCTTTGTAAATGTTTGTAACGTTTTCAGACAGGAAATTCTTAGACGATGTTGTATTAGCAGTAATTCGAATTTATTTAAGACTTTAGTTGTAATACCTGCTAGTCACTTTGTTAGGTTTTTCAAAATGCTAATTGCATTTTTCCCATGAATTTACTTTCACAGACAACTGTGAGGCAGGCTCTACGGAATGCTGAGTCTGTAAGAGGAATGACCCTAAATCCACAACAGATGTAAGAATATAATTTAATATGATTTAAATACAGTAACTGCAAGAGTTTCAATGCATTAAACCATTCAACAAGTAAAACTTCTTGTGTTTCTACAATAACCTCGACATGAATTTATCTTCATTGTGCAATAAATTTAGAATTGTATTTTTTCAGGTTGGAAACAGGACAGAATAAGGACGCTAAGGCATCTCTCCCTGTTATTCCGCACGCTGGGTTTCAAGGTATTATTGCAGTTCTGCTAAATGCTCTGTCCTATATTCATCAGTGCACAGCAAAAAATTAGCACAACCTACTGTCATATAAATAAGAATGCTCATTTCTTGAGCTCCAAACGTGACTTTTGTTGCACAATAAAATTATGCAACAAAATGTGATGTTCAAGGGCGATTTTGTTCAACCGTTTGAATCGGTTGCATGTGTTTGGTGACGACTTCTTGTTATAATTCTTTAATCACTCTATAATATACGTCAGTTTTATTGAAACATAAAGTTTCTGTCAGGGTATTGTATCTTGTTTGTTGCAGTGGCTATTACAAGATGTTTGCAGACAAAAAAGGAAACCGTCTCAAGAAAGAAAAACAACCAAAACAAACACAGTGATGTCATGAGAAAATGTTCCAGAAAAACTACAGTAAGTAAACATGAAAACCAATTTAACTAGCTCTCGGGAATCAAGAATTAGATGAAACTGTTTTAAGAGGATGCACTATGTAACTTAGCTTACCATCAATTAACAAGGAAGAAGGCATGTTAATTGATGAATCTCAACTGAGATGATATCAAGGCATTAGGCCTTGTTAATTAATGAACCCTTACGGGCATGAGTTGCTCATCAATGAACAAGGGATTAGGCCTTGTTATGTGTTGAGGCTTTGTTCAAGGCTGGGAGATACAGTAACAATCACCCCACAGTATTAATCCTAGTCTGTCGTACAGACCCTGAAGTATATATATCCAAGAAAGCCCACGCAAGTCTAGAAAATGTGGCAAGTCTAGATTTCCTTAGCTTCAGAAAATGAAGAAAGTCTCAGGGCTCCATTTCATTATTTTTTTCACTATGAACGTTTTTTAGTAAAATATGTTCGTTTCAGAGACTAGCTGTTAGTCTATATTAATCCGTGTGATCTTTCAAAGGAGAAAAAAGGTTGTACCATACAACACCTGTGTTCTAATGCACTAAATACACAAGTATCAATAATACTTGCTATGAGATTATGAGAATAACCATTCTATTTTCACATTGGTTTACCATTCACTTAATGCAAGTATAATCATATTGACTGTTTTCTTCAGAAATCGAGTCGAAGGGATGCGACAGGCAGACCTCCCGAGCCATAAGAAAGCAAAATATGAACCAGTAATAAAGAATGCACATCTACAGTGCTACCCATTTGTTTTTATTGTATATTTGTTAATAATGTGTAACATGTTTTCCGTAAATTTGTAAATGGAATGTTTTTGTGTGAAATTTTATCTTCCTCTTTCTTGTTGTAATCTGTAAATAAACATCTAGTGCAAGCTTGACACTGTCTATTTGTTTTGGGGTAATTTCATTCGCATGAAAGACATGAGTATTATAAAAGTGAAACAAATTCCCCATTATAGAATACCATTTCCATCAACACTGCAGTATTGACCACGGAGCACTATCAAGCGAACATCAAATTTATTTCAATGTTATGATATGCTAAATTCCTTGTTCACGCGTCATGAAACAAATTCAGCACACTACAACTTTCACCACCTAAACAACCCACTCCTCGGCGCATTATCGCGATGATGACACTGCGAGATGTCAAACCAGCCTACAACTCAGCAGAAACAATTTCAAAATGTTTTTTTATCCAGTTTTTTATCCAAGAAAGATGCAGTAGAGTTGCGGGGGAAATAGAGGCAGTGTGACTCGCCACACCTCAAATATGGTTCCTATGCCATATGAATAAAATGACAACGCACAAAGCCGAACGAAGGCCATTCTGTGTATTTTACAGGCACAAGGTGGATAAGAACTTACTAGTATTGATCACGAGATAAAAAATAACCCCAAAACATATGAAATATCAACATGTCAAATATTCCACCACTATAAGTACTAGTACTAGTAACATGTATTCCATTATATCAGTTCTGCTGTTTGTAAGAAAATAAATAAAATTACAAGCGTACAATCGCGATTCAGAAGTGCAATATGTTGTACCAGGGAGCCTATATAGAGTATTGTAGAGTATCCCAGGTTGTACTTGGACTTACGTCCCTCGTAAGGAAGCCCGCGGGAGACCAAACCCAGTCATAGCTGGTGGATGTGCACTCAAGTGTAACGACGGCAACCGATTGTCTGCTTCATTTGCTGATACGCCGAGCGCTCATAAGGTGGGACCCATAGTGTGTTCAGAAAGATGTATTTGATGGGCATTTTAGAAGTATGGCGAGTCACAAGAAAGTAAGATTCTTTGTGGATATCAACTTTTTGTATTGTATATGATGCATCGTTTCAGTATGGATTGATATACCGTTGTCAAACAAAATCATATACACTATGTTGTTATCCATTAATGTATGTAGAGATGTTGGGTTTTGTAAATCTCTGACTTTGCGTTCGATCCAATCACAAATCATCTCAGTAGAGATGGTGAACTACTGGAAACTGTCATTCGTCCAAGTACAAAGCAGGACTTGAAACTGACAAGCGTTTGCACCAGTTTCCGTGAGATCCAGTCATCCATGAAAAACGGATGCAGTTTGTTTGCAACCCATAGACATAATCACAGTATCACACCTGCTTTATTGCATAATGTGGCTGAGAGAGGCCTCGGGTGCATGAGTCATCAATCAATTTATTTTGTTTATGGCGTATAGCCTGATAGGTGTTAAGTTTAAATGGCATGTGGTCAATGATTGAAGTTGTGTATTGCAGATTGTCTTTAGCAGACAGGCAGCCATACATATAGGTGTCAATAAACCAGACATTAAGCTTTCTCTGTGATAGAGGCTGCTTCTTACAATCAACATGGTTTTTTTATGTAACGAGTAGATTATTCACTTGTTTGTGTACACAACCAAGATTAGACTACTGCTCACGACCTCATACTCCGGGCATGCATACTGTTTCAAGCTCCGCGAACCTATTCACTGCGCGTGCTTTATGGGCGCAGCGCAGCACAACTGTTGAAACAACTTCTTCCCCCAGGCCTGGGTGAAATTTAGTGAATCGCTTGAACTCCGAATTCGCGGATTTTTTTTCCATTGCGGTTTTTTTTCTTTATAGGCTGAATTGGCATTTTCTATGATTTGTTTCGGTAACTGCATACCGAAAGGTATCAGAATCTGCAAAGTTGTGTTTTCCTTTTTTATGTGACCTTTTAGAAAGTTTCGTTCCATGAGATAACCTGTCAAAATAATACAACATATCAAAATGCCCTATGCTCCAGGGTGGGCAGTTCTCTCTGGAGGTCTTGATGTTTCTTTTTCTTTGGGACAGTGTCTGGCCAGCACTATGTTGCACCATGTTCATTTTATTAATTTGTGTCCCCAGTCCAACATGAAATTTATCACCTCGAAAACGTTGGGATGGGTTTTTCGAACAAGTTACTTTAACCTCCCATGCCAACCTCTTACCTGTTATTTGTCCAGGGCACATTTCTGTCGTGGAGTTCCATTCCTGAAGGTTGTTGTTTAGTTATGTTAAATATAGCAGTATGTGTTAACTGCAACTAGCCCGTGTACAACAGGTGTAGTCCCACGAAGCCTAAAATTATTCAGTTAGGTACAGTTCACTCGGCTTATTGGACTTCATGCCTCAATGATTTTATGGGATTATGGTGGATTGTTGCTTGGCTGACTAGAGAAAGGAAGATTCAACAGAAACAACAGAAATCAAATATGATTGTAAAGTATTTCAAAAGGTGACCTATCCCATCTGTATCACTGGTACTATTGGTAAAGGTTGGATCGACCACATGATTCATAGCAACATATACTGTCATGTGTTATGTTATCACAAGACAATCTCTATCATTTAGCATATTATCACAGGTGACAAGGTGATATTGTTTATGGTATTGTTATTCACTGTTCCCAAACACAAAATAAGTGGGATACTGAGTCAGAATTCTTTTCTAAACAGCTTGCGAATAGTGAAAGAAACACCTATACTTCTTCACTCCACCGAACACTGTGGTAAGAGCATCAGTATCCTACCCGTAACAGAGTGACCACTCTCCACTGAACAGTGGTCTGTCCCACTCTCATTTCACGCCCCAATTACCTCATTAATTATGTCCAGGGGTCAAACTGTAATTAGCCTTTGGGATTTATTAGGTGTGAATTTGAGGCCTTGCGGACCGTTTTACCATCACCCACCAGTTATCTCCCCTTGTGGATCTTTACAAGTTGTAAATGTCTTGTAAACATCATCTTTCCAAGGTTGTAAATGTCTTGTAAACATCATCTTTACAAGAGATTTACAAGCTTGTAAAGGTGAACTTTTTTTCTAGTGTTTTAAATGGCGCTCCTATCAAAGTTGTTAAGGAGGCCAAGTTTTTAGGTCTGATTTTCGACTCTCATCTAACCTTTCTTCCGCATATCAAATCCCTAAAGACTAAATGCCTGAAGGCACTCGATTTATTGAAAGTCGTTTCTAATACAAAATGGGGAGGTGATCAAGCTACCCTCCTACACCTATATAGATCACTTGTTAGTGCCAAACTTGATTATGGCTCAATTATATATGGAGGAGCCTGCAAGAGCAACTTAAAACTATTAGATTCAGTCCATCATCAAGGTCTAAGACTTTGTCTTGGCTCCTTTAGAACTTCACATGTTGACAGCCTGTGCATCGAGGCTGATGAACCATCTCTTGACCAGCGGCGTATAAAATTAGCTTTAGAGTATATAACAAAACTATATTCAAACGAGTCAAACCCTGCATATAACTGTGTTTTCAATCCTCTGTATGCGGATTTATACAATAAGAAATCTTCTCTTGTTCCGCCTCTAGGACATAGAATTACACCATTTCTCTCTTCGGCCGGCATTGAGCTGGAAAACATAGCTCCCTCTCGTCTTCTTTCTTCTCCTCCTTGGCAGTTGGTTAGGCCACAAGTGGACCTAACATTATCCACATTTAAAAAATCAGAAACTAATGAATTACAGTATAAACAAGAATATAATCAATTAAAACTTCAATATAGAAATTATAAATCCTTATTTACAGATGGGTCCAATGATGGTGGCACGGTGGCTTGTGCCACTGTCATTGGATCCAGAACAATATCTTCTAGGTTACCGAATAGCAGTTCCATATTTACAGCTGGAGCTAATGCCATATTAACAGCTCTTAAATATATTCAAAGACACCCTAAACATAAGCAGTATGTAATCTATTCCGACTCTCTTTCTTGCCTTCAGGCGATTAAAAATTTGTCGTGTAAACATCCACTTTTAATTGAAATTATTGAATTGTATAATGATCTTGCAACTGGCCAATACGACTTTGTCTTTTGTTGGTTACCCAGCCACGTGGGCATTTCTGGGAACACAATGGCCGATCTTGCAGCCAAGGCAGCACTCCACAAATCTGTGACACCACTTCTTATTCCATACACTGACTATAAAGCCACCATTAGATCTTATATCCGTTACCTGATGCAGACGAAGTGGGACACCCAAGTGGGCATTAATAAATTACATGCAATAAAACCTTACATTGGTTATACCTACTTGGGTTGTCAGTCCAGGTTTGAAGAGGTCATCTTGCGACGATGTCGTATTGGCCATACGAGATATACTCATGAATACTTATTGAAAGGTGAGGATCCTCCGTTCTGCATCCCTTGTGATGAAATAATCACGATCAAGCATGTTTTGCTTGACTGTGTTGAATATTCCATCACAAGGGATAACTATTTTAAATCAAGAACTATGAAGGATCTTTTTAACAATAACAGTGGTCATTTAATTATTGCATTTTAAAAAGAATTAGATATGTTAAATGAGTTGTAGATAGATAAATATTTTATGATTGGAATTTTGAATTAGTAACTAAGATGGTTAGTGGCTGTATCCTCGAGGGGGGTTAAAGTACTGTAAAATTATTGTCCTCCTGAGAGGGTACGTAAGTCCACAAACGCTCAAAGTAAATTCAAACACTCCGCTATTTTAGTCGTAGGATATGTGTTCTTTTAAATGTATGGCTATATGTGCCTAAATTGCTAACGACGGAGAGGATGGTGTAAATCCAGCTGGGGTCCATGCAGGTAGCAAAAGTAATGTAAGTCCCCACGGTCCCTAGTATGGTGATCTACCTTCAGTTGTTGGCAATCCATAGCCCATTTTTATATTGTATTGTTCACTATAGTTAAACTGTTTTAGATTTAATTACTAGTCTTAAATGGATATCTGTGATATGTACTAGTGTGTTTACTGTTCGTTGTTAACAGGGCTTTATTTTTTTTGTATTCATTCATTCTACAATGTCAGTATTACTTGTTCTCGTCACGATATGGCCGCAAGATTGCCGATGTGACGATAAATATTAACTCACTCTCTCACTCGTTCTTCCTTTGCTTCCAGAACAAGAAAGCGTGGCCAAGTATCCCGTTCAGAATATAACAATGTAGTAACAATATCATCTTCATCAGAGTCAAGCCCAGAATCAGATTCTGAAAGTTGCCGGTTTTTTTTATTTTGCTTACCCATAGTGAATTGTAGATTGGTTCATCAAATCTGTTCCCTGCCCACCATGGAGCGCCAACAAGGGCGATGTCATATGTAAGCGGTGTTCCAGCAAACTGACACCTAAGGGTTACAGAAATGATAGAATATACATACTCAGGGCTTGGCATGACCAGCCGATTGGTTGAACCGGGCCCATTCAACCACCCGTCTAGGCAAAGTCAGTGCCAGAGTGGTGTATTGAGCAACAGGAACACGGTTAAAGGCACCTATTGCTCTCAATCACCAGGATCCCACCAGGGCCGCAACCCACGGCAAACGGGTTGGTGGACCATATATCCCCCCGGGTCCACTACGGGGGTGTTGGCTGGCATTACCCAGCACCCACCACGAGGAGGTGGATCGCCACGGGTGCCCCGCTATGCCTGTAGCTTTGACCCCGAGGTCCATCCATGGTACGACCCTGAACATGTCCAGTGCGTCCTGGAAAATGATGCTTTCAAACTTCTCTGGAATAGCCCTATTTACAGCCTGTGACGAGTTCCGGCCAACAAACCTGATCTTGTCCTTTTTTTATAAAACCAATGAAATTATTTATATCATAGAATGTTCTGTCCCTTTTGACAGCAATGTGATTGGATTCAGGAAAAGTATGATATATATGCGGACCTCGCCTTTCAAATGTATCGCTTGCATTCCAAGTGCACTGTCGTCAGACTCCCCATTGTTCTCGGTGCCCTTGGTTTGGTACCTCCTGATCTCTTGGTGCATATCAGAAGAGTGCCCGGGTTCTTCACCGGGAGCACAGCCCTTCTAACAATCTGGGTAATGCAGAAGGCTGCAGTGTTGGGAGCCTTACCATTCTCCGGAAAAGTTCTTGGTGGGTTCGACTAGGCAGCGTCCCATTCGCTGTCTGGGCTGCGTGTAGAGGGGGCTGGGGCCCTGAGACGACGATGAGCCTTACCGGCCTGACTGTGCCAGGATCACCCGAACCCTCTCTGCTGCATTTCTATCGCAATCTGCAAAACGTAGTGATAATAATAGTTCCATTTGTAACACATTTATGCACGCTCAATGCGCTCTAGCAAAAACAGGCTAGAGTCAAAGATGTTGAACAGATAGGTCTTCAGGTGGACTTTGAATGATGAAAGAGAGTCAGAGTTTTTTAAATAGTCAGGGACATGATTCCATTTGACTGCTGCTGCCACACTGAAAGATCTACCTCCAAATGTTTTCACCTGAAATCAGAGAACATCGAGGAGTTTTAACTGGACAAGAGATATCTGGCTGGCTGCTACTGTGTCAGGAGTTCACATAGATACTCAGAAGCAGTTCCCTGGACACACTGGTAGGCTAGGTACAGGAGTTTAAAAGCAATACGAGCACAAATAGGCAACTAGTGCGAGGATTTTAAGATCTTGGTTTTGTTGGTGGACTGGGGTGACGTAGTAACCATACGAGCAGTTTTATTTTGAATTCTCTGGAGGCGGTTAATGTTTGACTGTGTAGATTCAACAAGGAAACTGTTACAATAATTCAGCCACTTCTTATTCCACATACTGATTACAACGCTAACGTTAGATAGTCGTGTTCTGATGCAAAAGAAGTGGGACACCCAAGTGGGTCTAAATAAATTACATGCAATTAAACCTCATATTGGTGATGCCCACTTGGCTGTCAGTCATCCTACGACGATGTCGTAATGGCCATACAAGATATGAATACCTTTTGAATCCTCCGTTTTGTGTGCCTGTGATGAAAGAATCACAGTCAACATGTCTTGCCTGACTGTGATGAATATTCCATCACAAGAGATACATATTTCAAATGAAGAAATATGAAGGATATCTTAATAATACCAGTTCTCGTTTAATCGTTGCATTTTTAAAGGAATTATGTTTGTTAAGTGAATTGTAAATAGACAGATATTTTATTATTGGAAGTTTGTATTAATAAGGTTGTTAGTGTTTGCATACTCAGAGGGGTTAAAGTGCCCTAAAAATATTGTCCTGCCAAGAGGGTTTGGAAGTCCCAAACATTCCTAGTCAATTACACCTCTCCAATGTCTAATCGTAGCCTCTGTGTATTTTTCATGTATGGCTACATGTGTCTAAATTGATAACAGCGGAAGGGATGATGTAAATCCAGCTAGGATCCATGCAGGTAGCAAAAGTAATGTAAGTCCCCATGGTCTCTAGTATGGTGATCTACCTTCAGTTGTTGGCGATCTATAACCCAGTTTTATAGTGTATTGTCCTCTATAGTTAAACTGTTTTAGATTTAATTTTTAGTTTTAAATGGATATCTTCGATATCCTAATAGTCTTACTGTTCTTCGGCAAATAGGGTTTTAGTTTCTCATTTTCTTGATGTACAATGTACTTAATACCTGCTCTCGTCACGATATGGCTGCAATATTGCCGATGTGACGATAAATAGTAACTCACTCACAACCTATGGATGAACCACATCAACATTTTAGCTGTATCGACGGACATATACCTATCCTCTACCTGCCTAACAACTGTATCCTATCATAAAATATGATATCGCATTCATGGAATGAGCATAACGTGGATGAAGAAAACAGATACTCGATACAGGTGCAATTACATTCTCCTTAAATCGTAACGTACACCCATTTGTACGTGATTTGATCAGTACTCGATTCACGAAAGATTATATACTACTGTTAACAGGGTATATGCCATTACTAAGATTAATAATACATATTCCAGTGATATTTACCCTGGTTTAGCAAACCGACCACCTTACATGCCCCAACAGATACGATTATGCACAACATTTCTTCTCTGTGTACCAATATGTTTTTGGCCTGAGCTATGAGCTAAAATGTACCATGTCAGCTATAGATTTGTGTCGACATTTAACAAGTACGAGACTTTTAAGTGTATTACTTAAATTCAACGTAAACCTTCTCACACACACGTATGTATGTATGTGAATTGATTAATACACTATTCATGAGATGATATGTTGCTGTTAAGGTATGTTAATAGTGTCTATTTCCTTAAAATATTATGAAAGTTTAATACTGACATTCACCAATTTTCTACTTGTCGTCATTTACTGTTTTCATCATGGTATCAATAGAGAGACCATGGAAATGTTCTACTGACAAACTTGATAACCAAACATTATCATGTAGGTGCGTCTTAAGTAGTAAAGGAAATAGCGGTTGTGCTCTCTACCTGGCCAATTCGCCTCGAGGTAGTATAGAATCTCAAACACAAATGGAGACAAAATTCCGATATGGCGAAAATCTTCGAGACACTCCTACAGAAGTGTCCCAATGTCTTGCTGTCCGAGAAAATACAAAGCAAATGCTGGATCGACCGTGACACACCTTCTACGAGCGATATCAGATCCCTTGACAGTTTCTTGTTCTGTCTCTTGTGCATTTGCCAATTTATAGATGGCTAAATGTTCCATTGTGTCTACCTCAACCCATCCAACCAATTTCGAACTGGAGCGGGCTACCGCCGTCCCTCTGGAAACCAGGGACTGCTTTAATTAACAACCTGCACTGTGTATGGAAAAAGTGTCCGTCCATTTCTGGCTGAAATATTAAATAGTGAAATATTTCACTGACTCACTCACAAAATTTTGTAAGAGATGTGCGAGGTGAAATAAGGGTGATCTGTTTCATGGATAATGTCACTTTATATATATATATATATGTATGTATGTATGTATGTATGTATGTATGTATGTATGTATGTATGTATGTATGTATGTATGTATGTATGTATGTATGTATGTATGTATGTATGTATGTATGTATGTATGTATGTATGTATGTATGTATGTATGTATGTATGTATGTATATGCAGATATTTGGGGCTTGCTGTATCGGATGGCCATATATATATCATCGTATATACGTGGATCCACGTATATGCAAAATTATTTTAAGATAACAGCGTTTACTTCATTAGGTCCAGTTAGTGTCCGCATTATCATTTAGATTTGTCATCATACCATATATGCACAGCATCGTTTAGAATGTCTTGTGGCTTGCTGACTTAGTAGTAACCAGTGTGATGCATGTAACTCCCGTGCCGTCATTGTCACATAGTGGATATCTTCCACATTCACACGAAACGACTTTATTACTAAAGCTATGACGAACAGAACAGATTGGAGTCTTTCAGAACCAATAAACCATTTTCACTGTCTGAAAATCCACCACCTAATACAAAATTCTTAATCTGTTGACTATTAATAGATGGTCCACACTTTTAGTAATAGGTTTCAAGAAGATCTGTTTTCTTTTGCACATTTTGTATCTCCAAATATACCGACGTCGTCAGCAGATAATAATTGAGATAATTAATTATAGTCTAAACTAGAGTCGCTATTTACAATGTGGTTTACGAGTTCCTCTCTACATGAGATAAAATTTATAGTACTGTTGACAGTATGCAACCCTGTCGAACTCCAGTAGTTGACTGAAATACATCAGTTATAACATGCTTACTGCATCTCACAGCTGCACTCAGATACATACCATGTAAGTATGAACCTGAAAATAAATGTCAGGTACCATATACAAGAACAGTCACTTGAAACAAAGGGTAGCCTCGCCTGCCCATGCACCTGTAGTAAGGAGACTAATCGAGAGAAAGCGGTTTTTGATTTGACCCAGTGCATTTCGTTTAGGTCTGTTGGCTTTATCGTCGTTAAAACGTGTACTGATGTAATGAGCTGGAGGAAATGTCAACTAGGGTATTCCGGTTTAACGAGTATCTTGAAATGCAACAATTCCTCAAAGGTGTCTTTCATGTTTGTAAATCATGATTCATAATGAATAATCGACACTTGATACGCCAGTAAGTATAAACATTGCACTAATGACCGTTTCCTGTGGTTGTTTAGCATCTATTGTGCATGCTGCATTACCATATGACGACCACTTAGCTTGTTACAATGTCTACAATGCCCATTCAGCAATAATACTAACCAAACACAGTATACATGTAGGGATGAGCATTAATTAAACCTCTAAATACAAGGACATGTTTCATTGGTTGGTTTTACCTAAACAGGTAACCATGCCCAAGACTAACAGGAATGCAATGTAAGTAACGTGATTGCCGCACTATCTTCACATTGAAATTGTTGTGGTTGTGATCCGAACATTTAAGACGTTATCTGATCACTCCGGAGACTAAGGCTCAATTTTCCTCATGGAAAAGTAACGTGATTGCCGCACTATCTTCACATTGAAATTGTTGTGGTTGTGATCCGAACATTTAAGACGTTATCTGATCACTCCGGAGACTAAGGCTCAATTTTCCTCATGGGTACAACGTGTGAAGCCCATTGCCGGTGTTCTCCGCTGTGATATTACTGGACTGTTGCCACAGGTTGTGTATGACTAAACTCTATCACTCTCTTTGACTACAACATCAAGTAAAAGTAACCTTTCTCAGATGGTAAGACGTAGACTTTCAGAAAAAAACTGGCAAGTTATTGGCGTACACAAAGGATGTGCGTCCCTTCGTAACATTGACCTTACATTGAATATTACCCACTCTGTTATCAGCGTATATAAGATTGAGGTACATCCGAGTTTTAGATAGCACTTCATATGTTCAGTGCTTCAATAACAATTAAAGCACTTTTTCGTGAGAAAGTTGTTTTAGTTGAATAGATTAAACCTACACATTGATCGGGAGAAGGATTGGTTACCACTATACGGTAATCAGTCGGTTAGATCGAAAATATGCCCAAACAAATCATGTTCATGATCGCCCCTGCACTGGCAGGCCCCGAGCTACCACAGAGCAAGAGTGAGTGAGTGAGTTAATATTTAACTTCACATCGGCAATATATCAGCCATATCGTGACGGGAACATTGAACACTGAAATAGAATATATGTATATTATAAAAACCTATCGACAAAGGACAGCAAAACAACTAGAATATCACAATTAGCATTAAAACTAGCATAGAAAGTTAAAGCTAATGTCATTATATGGACAATACTGCATACAAACAGGCTATAGATCGTGAAGTGAAGGTAGATCACCATGGGGACTTAAGTACCTTTGCTACCTGCATGGGCCCTAGTTGGATTTACACCATCCCTGCACCAGCCGGCGAGTGAAGGTAAAGCTAACCAAAACAACAAAAATACTTCGTTTAAAAAGCCGGGTGAGTTTACATTAACTTGAAAGTTTTGGGGCTTACATGCCCTCTCAGGGGGTCAATAATTTTATAACGGGCACCAGCTGTGAGTTGAACTGGCTCATGGGGCATAAGATATTGGTCTCGGAGATTTTGCTCAGGTAAGTGAGTGAGTTAATATTTAACGTCACATCGGCAATATTGCAACCATATCGTGACGCGAACGATTAATTATAAAAATACAAATGAACTAATAACACATACATTGTAAAAACCTGTCAACGAAGGACAGTGAAACTAACTGCAATATCACAGAGTAGAGTGTAAAACTAGAGATTAGACCTAAAAATGTGTCTATAGAGGACAATACAATATAAAATTGAGCTAAAGGTTGCCAACAACTGAAGGTACATCATCATGCTAAGGACCATGGGGACTTACAGTACATTTGCTTCTTGCATGGACACTAGCTGGATCATCCCTTCAGCTGTTGGCAATTTAGGAAATCTAGCCATAGATTAAAAAAGACGGGTATTTTACGATTAAAAACAGTGGAACGTTTTAATGTACTTTGAATGCTTTGGGACTTACGTACCATCTCAGGAGGACAATAATTTTATAGTGCTTTAACCCCCATGGAAGATACAGCCACTAACAATCTCTGTTACTAACTCAAACTTCCAATCATAAAATATATATTTATTTACAATTCAGTCAGCAAACCTAAATATTTTAAAAATGAAATTATTAAATGAGAACTAACATTATTAAAAAGATCCTTCATGGTTCGTGACTTAAAATGGTTATCCCTTGTGATGGAATATTCAACACAGTCAAGCAAGACATGCTTGACCGTGATTCTTTCATCACAAGGGATGCAGAACGGAGGATCGCCGCCTTTCAACAGGTATTCATGTGTATATCTTGTGTGGCCAATACGACATCGTCGCATGATGACCTCTTCAAATCTGGACTGACAACCCAAGTAGGTTAAACCGATGTAAGGTTTTATTGCATGTAATTTATTGATACCTACTTGGGTGTCCTACTTCTTCTACATCAGATCACGAATGTAAATTCTAATGCAAGCTTTGTAATCAGAGTATGGAATACGAAGTGGTGTTGAGTGCTGCCTTAGCAGCAAGATAGATTATGTGTTACCAGAAATCCCTACATGGCTGGACAACCAACAAAAGACGATGTCGTATTGGCCAGTAGAAAGGTCATTATATAATTCAATAATTTCTCTTAAAAGTGGATGATTATCAGAAAGAGTTTTCAGAGCGTGAAGGCAAGAAAGAGAGTCTGAAAAGATGATATATTGTTTACATTCATGATGTCTATTTATATATTTTAAGGCTGTTGATATAGCGTTTGCTTCTGCTGTAAAAATGGAGCTATTATTGGGTAATCGAGAAGAAATTGTTCTGGATCCAATGACAGTGGCACAAGCAACTGCATCACCATCCTTGGATCCATCTGTAAATAAGGACTTATATGTACTATATTCCTTTACTGATGATATTCTTGTTTATACTGTAAGTCATTAGTTTCTGATTTTTTAAATGCAGTTAAAGTTAGGTCAACGAGGGGCCTGACCAACTGCCAAGTAGGAGAAGAAAGAAAACGGGAAGGCGATATATTTTCTAGTTGAATGCCAGATGCAGACAGTAAAGGGTTAATCCTTAGGCCCAATGGCGGAACAAGAGAGGAGTGTTTGTTGTACAGACACTCACGGAGGGGATTAAAACACAGTTAAAGACAGGATTTGACTCGTTAGAATATAGTTTTGTCACATATTGTAAGGATAATTTTATACGGCGTTGTGTAAGAGATGGTTCATCTGCCTCAACGTAGAGACTGTCAACGAAAGAAGGTCTAAAGGACCCAAGACAAAGTCTCAGACCTTGGTGGTGGATAGAGTCTAGTGGTGTTAGGTTGCGTTTGCAGGCTCCACCATATATGATAGAGCCGTAAACTATTTTGGAACGGATAAGTGATCTATACAAGTGAAGCAGGGTAGTTTGATCCCCTCCCCATTTAGAATTTGAAACAACTTTTAACAAATCTAGTGCCTTCAGACATTTGGCTTTCAGGGATTTAATATGCAGCAAAAACGTCAAGTGGGAGTCGAAAATAAGACCCAGAAATTTGGCCTCCTTTACAACTTTGATAGGTTTACCGTTTAAATACAGTTCAGTTCTTTATGCGGTCTGTATCTACGACAAAAATGTATGCAGTTAGTTTTGGACTTTGAAAATTTAAAGCCATTATCTAAACACCATTTATTTATTTTGTTTATATATACCTGAAATTGCCGTTCAATGGTATGCATATTTTTACCGAGAAAAGAAATATTAAAATCATCCACAAAAAGTGATTCATCAATTGAATCGTTATAAACCTTAGATAAACTATTGATCTTAATACTAAACAATGTGACAGACAATATAATACCCTGTGGGACACCCTGATCCTGATTACTGCCATTTGAAAAGTTGGATGTAAACCTAGGCAAACGACCTCGTAATCCAAAATCATGTAAATCTTTTAAAATCCCATGTTTTCATGTCGTGTCATGTGCTTTTTCTAAATCGAAAAAGATTGACACTACGTGTCGTTTATTAATTATTGCATTCTTAACAAAAGATTCTAAACGCACCAAATGATCGATAGTACTTCTGTTTTTACGGAAACAACACTGTACATCTGTTATTAGGTTATTTGTTTCCAAGTACCAAACAATTCGATTATTTATCATGCGTACCATGGTCTTGCAAACACAGCTAGTTAGTGAAATGGGCCTATAATTGGAAGGATCAGTATGATCACGTCCAGGTTTAGGGATGGGAACAATTATAGCATCGCGCAAAGACGAGGGAAAGTTTCCAGAGTGAGTGAATGAGTTAATATTTAACGTCACATCGGCAATATTGCAGCCATATCGTGACGAGAACATACATGACAAAAAGGAATATATATGGATATTATGAAGACCCTGTCTGCGAAAGACAGTAAGACCACTAGACTATCACAGTTTGTATTAAAACTAGCGTAGAAACTTCTAAATCTAAATCTAAAATCTCAATCTAAAAACAGGCCATAGATCGCCAACAACAGAGGGTAGATCACCATACCAGGGGCCATGGGGACTTACAGTACATCTGCTACCTGCATGGTCCCTGGCTGCATTAACACCATCTCCTCAGCCGCTGGCGACTGTATGCAAGATTAGCCAGAAATTAAAATGACACATATTCTACGATTAAAAATGTGGAAGATTAAATCTGACTTAAACCGTTTTGGGACTCACGTACCCTCTCAGGAGGACAATAATTTTACGGTACTTCAACCCCCTTCGAGGATACAGCCACTAACAATCTTAGCTGCTAATTCAATTTCCAATCACAAAATACTTATTTATTTACATGTCAGTCAATAAATTCTATTCTTTTAAAAATGCAATAATTAAATGAGAACCTTCGTTACTAAAAAGGTCCTTCATAGTTCCTGATTTAAAATAATTGTCCCTTGTGATGGAATATTCAACACAGTCAAGCAAGACATGCTTGACCGTGATGATTTCATCACAAGGGATGCAGAACGGAGGATCCTCATATTTCAAAAGATATTCATGTGTGTACTTAGTGTGGCCAATACGACATCGGCGTATAATGTCCTCTTCAAATCTGGACTGACAACCCAAGTAGGTGTAACCAACAAATGGTTTTATTGCATGTAATTTATTGATACCTACTTGGGTGTCCTACTTCTTCTACATCAGATCACGGATGTAAGATCTAATGGTAGCTTTATAATCAGTATAGGGAATATGAAGTGGTGTCACAGATTTGTTTAGCGCTGCCTTAGCAGCAAGGTCAGCCAAAGTGTTACCAGAGATACCAACATGGCTGGGTAACCAACAGAAGACGATGTCGTATTGGCCAGTAGCAAGAAAGTTATAAAGTTCAATAATTTTTATTAAAAGTGGATGTTTATATGCTAGGTTTTTAATAGCCTGAAGGCACGAAAGAGAGTCTGAATAGATTATGTACTTTTTATGTTTAGGATGTCTTTGGATATATATAAGAGCAGGTATTATGGCGTTTGCTTCTGCAGTAAAAATAGAGCTGTTATCTGGAATTCTAGAAGATATTGTTCTGGATCCAATGACAGTGGCACAAGCTGCTGCACCACCGTCCTTGGACCCATCTGTAAATAAGGATTTATAATTGCTATATTTAGTTTTTAATTGATTACATTTTTGTTTATATTGTAATTCATTAGTTTCTGATTTTTTAAATGAAGTTAAGGTTTGTGACCTAACCAATTGCCAAGGAGGAGAAGCAAGAAGACGGGAGGGAGCTATGTTTTCGAGCTCAATACCGGCCGCAGAAAGAAAGGAGTAGTATATACAATGGGGGTTTTAAAACACTTTCAAGAAAAGTCTCTACAAAGCCTTATTTACTAAATAAGGCTTTGGTTGGGTCCTTAGCTCTTGCTACTATTACCCCTACTACTTAACGTGTGTTGGAGGTAACACTGTGCCTATGTCACGTTTATATCGATGAAACAGTTTAACGTGAACCGCCTATGATCTCTTTGGTGTTTGTAATAAAGGCTTGCTGGGCTTTTTGTATCCCCTGTTCTATGTACTTTTTTTTCTCGTCCTCGCTGATAGCAGACTTACGAGACTTGGATCGAATATCTTGTTTCATTCCATTATATTTTGTGAGTTCAGAGAGGATTGAACGAAACTCCTCTTCTGAGATCTTACTATCAGAGAGTGCCGTGGAAATACGCTCACTCACTGTGTTGAGCTTTGCTTCGGCTAGAACCCTGATCTCGTCGTGTTTCAATGCCTTACGATGCAGTCTGCGTGATACTAACTTAAGCGCCAACCCTGCCAACCCTGCCACCCCAGCTGTTATTTCAATACCTAGCACTATAGGTGCAGCCACGATGGTAGCCAACAACCCAACACCTGCCGCCCCTAGTCCCATGCTGGTTGCCATAAGGGTAGTGTCAGCCCCGTCCACGATATTGAAAGCTCTATGGTACTTTTTACATAGTGCTTTCCGCGTGTCAAGGTCTTGTTCTAGTTGGCGTTTCACATCACATAACTGCCTCAAGCGGAACCCATCTACGGTTTCCAGCGTCTTCGCTACTTACTCTACGACTGGGTACAGACCCATCCTATAATATATATTTTGAAAGATATTTTAATTGGGTTTCAGTTAATAGTCCTTCAATGTATTTAAAGTCTACAAGGGTTAGATCATTACCAATGATAATAGGTGAGAGGCTAATAGACTTTCCTGTTGTAATAAAAAACCCACTGAGGTTTATTAAGCGGTTTATAGAACCCCAGGTGGTATCCTGTTGTATAATAATACGACAATATTGGTGTATGTGTTCTTTAGACCAGTGTATTGACACCCCGGGTAAAATTTGGTGTACTCTTGAGGTGTTTTCATTGTCTAACCCAAAGAAGACTTCTATGATGAGTGTGAAAGGGACTAATATTCTTTCAGGATTACTAAATGTTAATTTATTGTTTGACCTGGTATTTAACCCATTTTTTTTCCTGTCCCAAATAGTTATCATGCGTAATCCCCTCTCCGGAATGAAATCCCCGGGCCAGATTCCGTTGTTCCTAATCTTAGTGGTATACCCCGTATCTGCGTCTAATGTGATATAAGGTGAGGCGAGTGTTAAGTTGATCAGCCATTTGGGCTCTTTTAAATCTGATAACGACACCAGTCTGTACACGTTGTCTTTGAAGTGCAGGATGTATAATTCATCTTCCTCACCAGGCTGATCGAATCCCTCCGTATCTCCTAGGTCGTTAAGTGTAGTGTTGGGATGACTGGTCATTATTATACTATTACGATATAATTTCCAACTGGTTTTTTGATAATAATTCAGGGGTGAACTTCATACCCATGAAGTGTATGTTGTCAGGCAGGAAGATCTTGGTTAGTGATATCTTGTTTTCCACGATCACGTTGACCCCCTCCAGACTGGTGTCGGCTCCAACACCCACCCGCACGTAAACGTTGCAAACTTGATACTGGTGTCGTTTCACCCACCCGAGTTTGATCCCCTTCACGATCTCGACATCATTCCCCGATGGTTCCCCTAGGTAGACTTTGATGATCAGTGTTGAGTTTGCCGGTAGACTCTCTAGTATCTTGACCAAGCCTTCGAATTCAGACACCAACTGCAATGTCACGTTTTGTATGGTCAGTTTACTCGATAGCATGTGGGCTGCCATAGTGTTGAGTGGGCTGACGACTACGCTACGTCTCTGAGTTGGGACATAAGCCACGAGCAGGGTTCCATTGTTCACGACTTTGTTTAGGTGGTTGTCTTTGTTATCCGTGAACACGTAAGGGGAGCCGAGCCTAATATTGAGAAACCAGTCGTTATCGGGTAACAACACCCACTTGTCATCTTCGGTGAAGACGAGCATATATGGCTTGTTTCGGGCGACGGTAGTGCTCTCAACATCGTCTAAGTCGAACAGTTTACCCCCGAACGATGGGTATATTATCCAGTTATCACCGGTGTTAACAAGGGCGTACTTAGTGTTGACTGTTGCTCTTGTGGTATCTACTATATCACTTAGGGTTCCACCGGAGACTTCAACGCGTTTGTAAATGTTGTTTTTCAGTTGCAAGGCATACGATTTACCATCTACTCCGGGAGCGTCGAAACCGCGC
The DNA here is from genome assembly GCF_037392515.1 of Haliotis asinina. Lineage (NCBI taxonomy): Eukaryota > Metazoa > Mollusca > Gastropoda > Lepetellida > Haliotidae > Haliotis > Haliotis asinina. The sequence continues at coordinate 43,114,574 of NC_090293.1, forward strand.
GTGTCTCCGAGGTCGGAGATCCCAATATTGACGCTTTTTTTCACTCCGGGCCCTTGTGCGCTGGTCATTTTACATGAAGCGTTAAGCTGAGGTATCCTATATTTACAGGATTATGATTTATATCTAACACCGATATTATCAGCTCAGGTATGTTGCCCTGGGTTAATCTCTTATACTGCCGTGGTGAAAACGACTCGGTTCTACCGTCGTTGTATTTCTCAGTTTTCACCGGCACTGCTCTCAGTATAGTGGAAGGGTGACCTCCTTGAATGTTGTACGTTGTGCTCACCTGACCGAGATGAATGTACAGCTCTCGGTACGGTACTAGGTCGGGTAACTTCGTGCCTGTGACGGTTGTTGTTGGTTTTATCTCGTCAGGAGACATACCGAGTATCCTCGCTAATGGTCGGCCGAGCCTCAAGGAGGTTCTTCCGTTGTTGATTAACACCACTGTGCCGTTTGAGTCGTTCATCTTGAGTTCGGCTCCCAGGGGTTTGAAGACCTTGTCGTTTAGAGAGCACACGCTGTAGTAGCCGTCAGTTATCTGACTGCGAGCTCCACTGACGAACAGCTTATTGTTGCTGGCGTTGATGTTAGTCCATTGCGGTAGGTAGGTGATATCGCAGAGTGCGACTTCGAATTGACCTGACGTGTTATCGATCGCGTGCGTCAGCTGAACGGCCTCACCGCTCGTTATTCCTGGAAGTGTTATGTACATATTATAATATATAATTTATATATTATAATATGGATTTAGCACACTTGAAAATCGTGGTGGCAGGTAGTACGGGGTTTAAAACAACCTTTATTAATATCTTTGAAAACTATATCGTGTCCGTTAATAACGCGCAGGCGGTGGTAAACTGGAATCAAAACCCAATGCAGTTTTGGCAGAACCAACTCAACTTTGCTGTGTGGTGTGCAACGACAGGGTCGGGTGTGACACCAGACTACGGTATAGACGAACTGAGTAAGGCGGTTATTTTGTTTCATATTTATTATCAAACGAGACGAATATTGAAGGAAATAAGTGCTCCTCTTCCCCAAGATAAAGCGTGGAGTATGACGAATAACCCCTATGATAAACGTGCTTATGAACGTGTTTGTGGGGAGTTTGAGATTCCAACGAATAAAGACTTTCGCCTTCCTGGTGTGAACCATGGTCTTGGTATAGTTCTCGTGTACTTCTACAGGTCCGGAACATATCAGGCCGGTTCTAAAGATGGTTCATACAACCCAAACCGTCATACATTTACAGGCCCCACAACGAATGAAAAGATCTATGTCAGCTGTATAAAGCAAACCAATCCTGATGCAGCCACAGCCTGGACTAAAATGATCTCAAAAACATCGAAAGAATTCACTCGTGCTGGCACAATACGCTTGAACGACTCGATTCGAACGTACGTGTGGGCGCTGTTGGGTGCGCAGTCGATGACGCGTTCCAACATCCTCGGTAAGGGAACTGCTTACGACGCTCAGAAACAGTTCGTTTCCAACGTTGAGGATGCTATCAATTCTCCAGTTGATCTCCCGCGGGCCATCGACCGTTACCAAAACGTGTTAGAATACGCCAGATCGAAAGTCAACTACGTGTTCGGCGTGGGGCTGTACATGGCTCCGAGTGATATGCAACTGAGAGTAAAAAAAGTGGTGGGTTATAACAACAAAATAGTCATAGCCACGGCGGATCAAAAGTTGGGTATCAACCCCGATATTAACACCCCCTATATCCCACACATCCCACCACGTGAAACGGGTATAGTGGCGCCACCCCCGGAGTCTAAAGTTCATGTGGGGATACCCCCCACACACCCCAATATTCAGGCCTCCAATCACATCGATAGTAAAACGGCCCTGGTGGTTGGTGGGGTAGCTTTGGGACTTATTTGGTTAAAGATTTCTTAGCCGCTACGTACACCAGACCCGCCACGGCGACGATGGCTGCCCACAGGTTTTGACTGAGCCACGTGGCAGTTTTAGCCAGAGCGCCCAACAACCACGAGACGATGCTACCCAGGATGCCGGGAAGGGCTTCGGCGGCTTTACCAGCCAGTTTAGCTAGGCCTTCCCCGAGTTTTTTTATCCAGTCTTTAACACCCCCACCGCCACTTGGGGTTCCGCCGCCAGCAGGCCCCACAGGGGTACCCCCTGTCAGTGACACCACCAGGGTTGATATGATGAAACCTAATGCAGTCAGAATGCTGGCGATGGTGATCCCTTGCTCCCGGAACAATATCCGAATCCTGTCTGCTAACGTGGTGTCTCGGTAGAGGACTTGATTGATGGTTTCCCGTATACGGCTGACCTGGGATCGAAGCTTTTTGAAGGAGGATGCTGTCTCCAGCCAGGTCTGCCTTTCCTCTTCCAAATTACGTATTCGTTCCTCGATGGTGGCTTTCATAGACTCGTCCTCAGTTTCACCGAGTTTTTCCCTTTCATAGGCGATGTGGTCGTCTATCTCACTCATTTTGGCCGTGCTTTTCCAGAGCTGACCACGAATTGTTTGCATCAACAGGACCAACCCCCTCAGTTCCCGAAAGGTAATTTCGAGACGCGGGAAGGGCTTGTTCTCGTAGTCGACCAACACCTTTTTAATATCATAAGTCATGTTTTGATCCGATGGGGCGTCCCTGATGCCTTCCAGACTTTGAACTAACTTCGGAGGAAGCTTAGGTCGCGCGCCCCTGTAATCTATGAAGCCTAGTTCATCGCGGACAAAGTCCCTCCCATATTTACCTTCCAATGTTGATAAGGCAAGCGGTTTTCTCGAGTTTTTATGCATGAGATCGATCTCCGGGTGAGTATTCAAACGCAGCTTGCCATTGCTGAGGGTAAACCTGGAATATTCCCTTCCCAACGGCTGTATGTTGTCTCTATTTTCAACTGCGTTGTAATAACCGTCGACGGCGCCCTTAATGAGTTCGACAGCCGGCTGTAGGCCAGTACTGAATGAGGTCTCCTGGTCATCATCGAATGCCTGGGCACTATCGCCCCGCATATCATCCATAGGTATGTCTTCATCCATTAGTATTAAAAATATATTTCCTTTATATAACAATGTACGGCAGAAAATTAGATCCTTTCAGAAGATTGAGAGAGCCATTAGGCGCCAGAGCCGTGCGCCAGTCGGTGACCATCACCAACAATCCCAGCAAGATAGACCAGAATCAAACTCTGCTGGTTAGATTTCCAAACCTTGGTGAGAATGACCTCATTGTACCAGGCACTGTTCGACTGGCGTTCAATATCACGTTGACCTCCGACAACGACAAACGCGAGCTAGTGCGGAACGTGGGTCGAGCTATCATCAAGAAAACGACCGTCAAGATCAGCGGTAACGAGGTGCTGAGTATCGACGACAGCGACGTGTTTCACTGCTACGGGGATCTCTGGAAAAGCGAGGGAGAACGAGTCAATGATGTGTACCAGGGCATCAGCAAATCAACCCGGTCGCGCATAGGGTATGCCTTCACGCCAGACCAGCTAGACAAGCTATCGGACGGTGAAAAGGCCATCGCTCGAGCATACGGGAATCGATTCTGCGTGCCGCTCGACTTCGAGTTGCTCACGGGACACGCGCCGTTTTACCAGGCCGCGCTGGGTGATAGGCTCGAATACGAGCTCACGTTTAACGACTATAGCAAAGTAGTGCGTACGCCGAACGGTGATGAGGCCAGTTATGCCATAGACAACATCTCTCTGGAGTTCGACATGGTCACTAGCCCGGAGCTGGCCAGGCAGGTTCGAAGCCAGTACTCTGGGAAGATGGCTATCCTGTACGATCGCGTACTGAGGCATAGATCAGTCGTGCGAGATAAGAGCGACACTGTGTGGAATATCAACCTGAACGTGCCGGCGCGATCGATGAAAGGTATCCTGGTCGTCCCCGTGGAGGATTACGAACCATTCCGGAGGGACAGCGAGAAGTTTTTCAACCCCGAGATTGAAAAGGTGGAAGTGACCATCGAGGGCGTGCCCAACCAGCTGTTCAGTCATGGTATGAGACCACACCAGCAGTGGGATGAGATAAAAAAGCTACCAGTGGGGGATTATATAACAAAGGACCTGGACCTCGGCTCCGTGCAGATCGGTGAATACCTGACCACCAAGTACGCCCTATGGTTGGACATGCGATCCACGGATGATGATAAACTGCACGGTAGCGGGCGCCGTATAGATAACGGCAGCGAAGGGATAACCATCCAGATTACTAAGAAGGCTCAACCCGCTGGTAAGTTGAAATTATATCTGTACGTTATTATGGACGCGCAACTTAATATAGACAATGGGAGATTGGTGCAAGCCATCTATTGACCTCCCCACTGACCCACACTGCGCCATAGTGTGCGGGCAGACTGGCTGTGGGAAGACCGTTTTCGTGTTGGATATGTTGGAGGGTTACTACAAGGATGTGTTCGATAACATCGTTATCATGTGCCCTACTCTGAGCATGAATAAAACGTATGCGCGACCTTGGGTGATGACGGACCCGGACGTACACAAAATCGACCCTGGAACACGCCTGCAGGACTGGTTGAAAGCTCTTCACGAGAAATTTAAAGGGGAACCGACGCTGTTTATACTGGACGACTGCAGCGCTAATCGCGAGATAACAAAAAAGAGAGACATGCTATCGTACCTGGCCTTCTCCGGCCGGCATGCAAATCACAGCGTCTGGGTGCTAACGCAGAAGTTCAACTCGGTGTTGAAAGACCTCAGGGAGCAGACGCGATGGGTGGCCTTATTTCACTGCAAGGACAGGGATTCGTTCGAGGAGTGTTTGAGAGAGAACGATGTGATGAGCAAATTAGAACGGGAACGGGTGAAGAAACAGCTCGCTGAAACTAAACACGCTAAGCTCGTGCTCAAGACCGACCAACCAGTAGCATATAGGGTGTGCTAAAGCTAAGCAAAGCTAAGCAAAGCTAAGCAAAGCTAAGCTAAAGCTAAGCAAAGCTAAGCTAAAGCTAAGCAAATACTAAGTATAGCTATGATATTTGACGTGTTTGTCGTGTGCAACTTAACCTTCATTTCTCTGTGTTTTGTCTGCATCGGGTATTATATAGTTAAACTAAATCTTACTTGTTATATTATAAGATGGAGTGTGAGGAATTGCTCGAACAATTGTTGGTGGAGGGTTCCCCCACTGATGATAAGCGAGAGAAACTGGTGGCGTTGGCTGTTGGCGGCAAAGCCAAACATTACTTTGGAGACTACACTCCGGATAAAATTCACAAAATGTCAGCCGAAGAAATCGATAAGCTGTACGCTAGATACGAGTCCCGGCTCGGAGCAGAAATGACAAAGACAATAGGATCGGCTATGACCCAGATATACACCGGTATTGTGTCATACTTCCTTCCCATTCCACCAGAGCGCAGACTTTACCTGTGGGAGGACCTCGAGAAAGACCCTTTTATCGAACACGCCGTGAGTTCTATCAGCTGCGGGCTGTACCACAAATATGGTATGTTGTTGGCTCCAGTGACGGCGGCGATTATCACGGCAAAGCATTGTCAATTTGAGAGAAAAAACAATAATGGTAGAGATGGATGCTGCTCCCGAGGTGATACCCCCCACAGTGAGGGAAACCCCAGTGGGGGTACCCCCCACACCCCCAACAGTGAGGGAAGTGACCCCTTCACAGGAACCCCCAACAGTAACCAGACAGAAGAATCCTAAGAGAGTAGCTGCCGGAAAAAAACGGTGGTGTAACCAACATAAAATTATTACAGTGACCAACCCAACCCGACTGTTGTTGATTGTAGGCGTAACTGCTGCCTTGGCTATCTCGTGGTTATATACACGTGAGGGAAACCCTCACCGTGAGGTGGTACCTGAGGTGGTAACCCCCACTGTCGAACCGCATATCATGTTATAATTTAAAATATTTTTATATATACATAATGTCTGAGGGGAAAACGTTCGTCAACGACGCATACCACGCCACAGTGGTCGCCAGTCTAGCCGTAGGGTACGCTCGGTTGACTAAAATGGTGCTTAAACAACCAACTATCAAGCTAGATTTCAACCTGCAGGATATGGGTATGCTCATAATGAACCTTGGTATGGCGATGGCCACAAAAGACATCCTAGTAAAACAAGGGATAATACCTGATAATATAATGAAATAAATATAGGATGGCCACGATAGCTATGATGGTCGGTGGGGCGTTAGTGAATGCCCGGGTATTTTCCGGGAGTAATTTCCTCTTCTCGAAACTACGAGATGATCACGCGGCTGAAATACAGGAAGAAAGGAAGCGGCACGATCTCGCTACTGAGAACTTACAAAAGGCACAGGCCGAGTACGCTGAAAAACGCCTCCAGAGGATCGATTTTATTAACGAACAACTCCAGCGTGAAAACCATGCCGTTCAAACATTCAACGATGTCGATGAAGCAATGAAAGAATACTACCTACTAACTGGTAAACGATTGGAACCGCTCAATAAACCCACACTCGCTCAGTACTACACACCATCCAAGGGACAAATGAATCGTGAACTGGGCTTCATAGTGTTGGGCATAGCAGCTACTGCGTTGGTTGCGAAGCAATTAAATTAAATACCTATATAAGTAAACATGAGACCCGCTCCATACCGATGCGAATACATACTTATGGGGAAGACCGAGGCCTTTGGTAGGAAATGCAGGAATCAGGGGTTCTGTTGTTTCCATATGGGAAGTCCTAACTACACGTGTTCTGTGTGTGGTATCGGGATTAATGGACACTACTGTCTATGTAAAGCTCACGGAGCGAATGTAGTCAGACATCAACTCATCTACGAGAATAAAAAGGACTACATAAAAGAACGTAGGCGACTGCTCAAGATAGACTCCAAATAAATGTTTTATCAAGGGTTACCTCCCTTTACTGTGACCCAATTAGACATTGGTTATGTTAGGTGTAATCACTATGACTACTGTGCGCGAGCTTAAGCGGGTCGCAAAACAGAGAGGTGTGATCGGGTATTCTAGAATGCGGAAGTCAGCATTGTTGAGATTACTAGGTTTAGAAGCCCCTCCTACGGTAAAACAATTAAAAGCTCAAGCAAAACAGCTTGGATACACGGGTTATTCAAACCTGGGGAGAGCCGGGTTAACCGCATTGTTATCACATGCCCCCGTTCCCACTGTAAAACAACTGAAAGCCGAGGCACACGATTTGGGTTTAGGCGGGTATTCCCGTATGAGAAAACCACAGCTTGTAGAATTATTACGACAGAATAGAGCTATTGACCTACAGTTCGTGCGCACTGAGCGCGCTGTAGGCAACTATTTGAGAGGTTGGCGCATGCACGTTGATAGAAACATAGACATTACAGATATCAAGCCTCTGATAGCTGATAAGGTCAACCAGGAACTAAATAACCTAGGAAGTATCAAGTTTCAGATCACAGTGAAAATGTCGCTCGATAAGCAGGTTGGGAGTACCACTGAATATGTTCAGCCTTACTTCCGAGGTAAACAAGAGGTCGTCACACATACAGAGACCATTGACGCATCAATCGATACCAGTTTTCAGCAGATACGAGAATACCTAGAACGCTACACACACTTGGGGTCCGGGTGGGCTGTAGATAAAATCGATAATGTCTATCTAGACATAGCTAACTACGTGCCATTCAGAGGCGGGTCATACCTAGCCTTGCCCCCCTACTATAGGAACAAACATGCCATAGTAAACGTTAAGAATAGAGGAAACGATTGCCTGAGGTTAGCTATCAGGTCAGCCTTATTTCCAGCTGACACTAATCCGAACAGGTCTTCTAATTATCCTCAGGATGATGGGCTCAACTGGGATGGTATAGATGAACCCACCCCCATATCCCAGATCACTAAAGTAGAAAAACAGAATAATCTGGCTATAAATGTCTTTGGGCACGAAGGTAACACAACAATAGTACACAGGGTCAGCCCGGTGAAGGATCGCCAAGTTATCAATATATTCATGATCCAGCGAGGTGACAAGTATCACTACACATGGATAAAACACTTTAGCAGGCTGTTGTATGACCAATCGGCACACAGAGAAAAGACCCACTTCTGTGAACGATGCCTACATGGCTTCACATGAGCTGATTTATTAGAATCCCACCGGGATGATTGTCAAGGTGTGGGGCAGACGGCCATACGAGTCGACATGCCTAAGGAAGGTGATAATATCCTAAAATTCGGTAACCACAAGAACCAAATGTCTGTGCCTTATATCATATACGCCGACTTCGAAGCCTTGGTTGTGGTGGGGGATACCCCCACACCCCCCAGTGGTGCCGCCGGCGAGGCTCCCATCACCCACAAAACACACGAGCATAAAGCCTGTGGGTTTGGATACATTGTCGTCCGTTGTGACGGGGAAGCGAAAGCTCCGGTAGTGTATAGGGGCCCTGACGCGGCTGAAAGGTTTCTAAAGTGTTTGCAGGAGGAAGAAAAAATTATTAGGAATGCATTGTACAGAATCGCTCCCATGCGTATGACCCGAGTTGACAGGCTAGCTCACGCTAGTAGCACTAACTGTCACGTGTGTGACTCACCACTTAACGGTGATTCGGTGAGAGATCACTGCCACATAACTGGTAAGTATAGAGGCGCCACTCACAGCGCGTGCAACCTCAAGCTTAAAATCAACCCTAAGACAATAAACATCCCCGTTGTCTTTCACAACTTGAGAGGGTACGACTCACACTTGATCATGCAGGCCATCGCGAAAATCGATGGTAATATAACGTGTATACCCAACAACATGGAGAGATACATCTCCTTCAGCTTAAACGGACTTAGGTTCATTGACTCGTTTCAGTTCCTCCTGTCGTCACTCGACAGTCTGGTCAAGGCCAACAATACCTTCCCTATCACCGATCGATACACAGACGCCGAGACTAGACCCCTGCTTATGAGGAAGGGTGTGTACCCCTATGAGTACATGGATAGTTGGGTCAAGTTCACCGAGACCAGACTAACCCCTATTGACTGCTTTTATAGCAAGCTGAATGAGGCGTCCGTCTCACGAGATGATTACTCGCACGCGACTAACGTATGGAATAAACTGGGTTGTAAGAACCTGGGTGATTATCACGACCTGTACTTGAGGACAGATGTACTGCTGTTAGCCAACGTGTTTGAGACGTTTAGGCGGACGTGTTTCAAGCAGTATAAACTCGACCCCGCATGGTATTACACCAGCCCAGGTCTGTCGTGGGACGTCTTGCTTAAAAAGACCGGAGTTAATTTGGAATTGCTCACAGATTACGACATGCACCTATTCATTGAGAAAGGCTTGCGAGGTGGGATTTCCATGGCATCCAAACGATACGCGAAAGCAAATAATCAATACGTGAAAGGTTACGATCCTAACAAGCCAACCAATCACATTCTCTACCTCGACACAAACAACCTGTACGGCTGGGCCATGAGCCAGTATCTACCTACAGGGGGATTCGAATGGGTACCACACGTTGATGTTATGGGGGTTGCACCAGATTCGAACAAAGGTTATATCCTCGAGGTTGACTTAGAGTGTACCAAGGAATTACACACATCACACAACAGCTACCCCCTGGCCCCCGAACGTATGAGGGTTAACCCAGACTGGATGTCTGAGTACCAACATAACTTGTTAGGTGGGCGTGTGACAGACGTTGAAAAACTCGTGCCTAACTTAATGAATAAGACCAAGTACATCGTTCACTATCGCAACCTACAGCTGTACCTGTCGTTGGGTATGAGGCTGACCAAAATACACAGGGTGCTCATGTTCGACCAGAACCCATGGATGGAGCCCTACATCAGAATGAACACAGACCTACGAAAAAAAGCCACCAGTGATTTTGAGAAAAATCTCTACAAGCTCATGAACAACTCGGTGTTTGGTAAGACTATGGAGAACCTGAGGAAACGCGTGACCGTGAAGCTGGTTCGGTCGAGTGAGGAAGACAAGCTCAGGAGATTGATAGCCAGTCCGGCATTCAACCGTAGTAAGATATTCACAGACAACCTGGTTGCCCTACACATGAAGAAAAGCCACATAAAATTCAACCGGCCTGTTTACGTGGGGATGAGCATCCTCGATTTATCCAAACACCTGATGTACGACTTTTACTACAACGAGCTCAAGAAACAGTACGGTGACAGGTGTGAAGTGCTGTACACTGACACGGATTCCCTGCTGATGGAGATTCGAACCGAGGACGTGTACGAGGACATGAAAAAACACCTCGATTTATACGACACCAGCGACTACCCTAAGACCCATGCCATACACAGTACGGTAAATAAAAAGGTCCTAGGTAAGATGAAGGACGAGTGTGCTGGCACGCCCATAGCCGAGTACATAGATTTGAGACCTAAGATGTAATCCATACTAAAAGCCGACAATAGTGAGATCCGGAAGGCTAAGGGGGTTAAGAAGTATGTGGTGAAACAACACATCAAACACGCCAGATTCAAGGAAGCCCTGTTCAAGACCCGTACCTTTAGGCATAAAATGAACACACTTAGAAGTGATGGACATAAGATATACGGACTGACTATAAACAAGACGTCCCTGTCGCCTATGGACACGAAACGTTGGATAGCTATTGATGGGATACGCGTATGGACATGAAAAAATTTGAGGCTATTTACTACAGCCCGCGTGGGTACTGGAAAGGAGCTAGCGCAGTAGATAAGCTAGCTAAAATAGCGCGAGTACCCCCGGAGGAAGCCAAAGCGTGGCTTGAAAAACAAGCCCTGTGGCAGATCTATTTGCCGGCACCACGCTACGTGCCTAGAAGGAGGTTCGGTATTAACATACCTAATAGCGTTCACCAGGCAGACCTACTGTTCCTACCCCACGACAAGAGGTACAAGTATGCCTTAACTGTAGTGGACGTAGTCAGTCGTTACAAGGAAGCCGAACCCTTGACCACGAAAGATTCGGCCCAGGTAGCCAGAGGATTCGAACGCATATACAAACGCAGTCCGCTGACGTGGCCAACAGAGCTGCAAGTTGACCCCGGACGGGAGTTCATGGGTGCCGTGTCACAACTGCTAGCCAAACACGATACAAAGGTCAGGCGTGGCACGGCCGGAGCCCATCACAGCCAAGCCATAGTTGAGAGATTTAATAGGACTTTGGCTGAGCGCTTGTTCGGCCATCAGTATGCTAGGGAGATGGTCACCCCTGGAATGGGTCACGAGGTTACCCAAGGTGGTGTCGGCAATCAACCATGAAGTCACCCGTCTCACCGGTAAGAAACCGGCAGACGCTATCAAACTAAAATCAATAGTTGCAGAGTCGGCCGCTCCATTGCGTGGGAAGGAGAAACAGATACCAGATAGGGCCCTAGTGAGGTATCTATACCAGCCGGGGGAACACGAGGGTGATAGCCGTAAGCGGGCCACCGATCCTATATGGTCAGTCAAAACTTACAACATAGATAAAGTGGATATAAAAGCCGACGAACCTAACTTGTACTACTTGAGGGATGGGCCGGGTAGGGGGTTTGTAAGAGAAGAATTATTGATCGTACCGTACGGCACAGTGTTACCTCCAACACACGTTAAGTAGTAGGGGTAATAGTAGCAAGAGCTAAGGACCCAACCAAAGCCTTATTTGGTAAATAAGGCTTTGTAGAGACTTTTCTTGAAAGTGTTTTAAAACCCCCATTGTATATACTACTAAAGGGTTTAATTGTGTGTCCTAGAGGTGGAACAACAGAAGATCTCTTGTCGTACAAATTTTCATAAAGTGGATTGAACACACAGTTATAGGCAGGGTTAGATCTATTAGAATATAATTTAGTAATGTATTGTAAAGACAATTTTATACGGCGTTGTGTAAGAGACGGTTCCTCAACCTCAACATAGAGACTGGCAACAGGTGAGGTTCTAAAAGATCCAAGACAAAGTCTTAGACCTTGGTGATGGACACCATATACGATGGAGCCATAGTCAAGTTTAGATCGTACCAATGACCTTTACAACCTTGATGGGAGAGCCATTTAAAGATAGTTCAGGGCCCTTATGCGGCTTACATTTCCTACAAAAATATATGCAATAAGTTTTGGATTTAGAAAATTTAAAGCCGTTTTCAAGGCACCATTTATTTTTTTTTTTGTATAAACATAACTGCAGTTGTCTTTCAATAGTGTGCATATTTTTACCACGGCAAGAAATATTAAAATCATCCAGAAATAATGATCCATCAATTGAATCATTTAAAACCTTGGATAAACTGTTGATCTTAATACTAAACAAAGTGATAGACAAAATACTACCTTGAGGTACACCCTGATCCTGATTGCAATGATCACACAGGGTAGAACCCACTCGGACTTGAAATTGTCTGTCTTTTACAAACTCTGATATAAAAAGAGGCAAACGGCCTCTCAATCCAAAGTCATGTAAATCCTGTGATACTCCGTGGCGGGTGGGGAGCTCGGATGATGAAACAATTATAAGCTCAGTATGGCTTACCAAACTCCCTCTAAAAAGACCAAGCGACAACTTGACAATGACAATGAAGAGAATGAATCCACTGTAACAGACAATTGGCCACGTTTCCTTGTTCTTGACACTTTTGACAAGACTCCACTCAAGTTGAATCCTTTCAGTATTTCTAAGGGAATATATGGCATTGCGGGTGACGTTAAGAACATCAAACGCTTGCGTTCAGGCTCCCTACTGATTGAATGTAATCGATAACAGTAGGCCTCCAACCTAGTGACACTGCAAACTTTGGCTGGCATTCCTGTTTCAGTCACTGCCCACAGAACCTTGAACACTTCTAAAGGCATCATAAGAGACAGAGACCGTTTGTTAGCTGACATGTCGGAGCTGGACATTGCGTGTGAAATGAGAAATCAAGGTGTGACATATGTCAGACGATTTACTACCCGGAAAAACAACGAATTGTTGAACACAAACACATACCTCTTCTCATTCTCATCTCCAACTCTCCCCCAGTCTGTTAAAGTGGGATACCGTAGTATCGCAGTTGCAGTCTATATCCCCCAGTCTGTTAAAGTGGGATACTGTAGTATCGCAGTTGCAGTCTATATCTCAAATCCGTTGAGGTGTTTTCGATGCCCAAAATATGGTCATGGAGTTAACACCTGTACACAGCCAGTGACATGCGCTGATTGTAGCGAGACATCTCATGTAACGGAAGACTGCAGTAGCACTTTCAAAAAATGCACAAATTGTTCAGGTAATCATTCATCGTTTTCCAAAGAATGTAAAATATGGCAAAAGCAAATGAAAATATACAAAGTAAAATTCGCTCAAAACGTTAGCTTTGCTGATGCTAAAAAGATTGTGGAATCAACAATACCTAATGCAAGGTATGCATCAGTGGTCAGATTACCTTCTGAAACCATGCCTAAAGTTTCAGCTTCATCGATAGTGTGTCAAACAGACCTGACTTGGGTTAAAACTGATAATCCGAAACTTTCCGCACCTGAACAGTCTACTCAGACTTCAGAAACAAATGTGAACGCCCGTGTGCTTCCTACAGTTCAGTCTGAAGAACAACGATTGTCACAATCTACAGAACAGACTCCTTCTGAAACAAATTCAAAGTCTAAAAGTACTGTCAAACCGAGAATAGATAATGGGAAAAACACTGGTAGACCACCCAAGGGTTCAGATAATCGCATAAAATTATTCAATAAATATGGTTCACTCGAGGACATGGATGTGTCAGAAAACATCCAGCACTGGGCACAGAGCTTGTCGCCCTCCAAGAAAGCGAGGGGTAGATCCCCAATCAATCCACCAAAAAAAGTAATGTCTTCCAAACATATAGCACAATGGAACTGTAGAGGACTGAAGACTAATTATAATGAGTTACATCTATCAGTCCAAGATCTGGCACCATCATCGTTCTGTCTGCAGGAAACTCATCTGAAACAGACAGATACTTTCAATTTACGTCAGTACGATGCATATCATTATTTCTCACCTTTGGGTGATAGGGCCACTGGTGGGTCCTCAATCCTTGTTAAGCAGAATGTTATCCACAAGCTCTCTGTGATCAACTTCCGAAACCTTGCATTATAATGGGTGATCTTAATGGTCACAATCCACTCTGGGGTGGTACAAATACTAACACTAAAGGTAAAATACTGGACGATTTCATCTTAAATAATGACCTGTGCATTTTTAATGATGATTCAAGCACTTATCTACATCCTGCAACCGGCACCTACTCTTCTCTAGATTTGTCTCTTGCAGACTCTAATCTACTTAATGAATTCGATTGGTCCGTTCACAACGACCCCTGTGGAAGTGATCATTTTCCAACGATATTATCTGAATCTTCTCCGACTGATTCTTCATCTTATACAAGAAGAATGGTCCTTATTTCAAACTCAATGCACATCTCAACTAAGGCCCGAATGTTTCAGTGATATTGCTGATCCTATTCAGGTATTTTCTGACGTTTTAAATGTAATTGCTGATGAGTGCATACCAAGATCCTCTACAACTCCACATTTCCAAAAGCCATGGTTTACGACAGACTGTAAAAGTGCTAGAAAAGCAAGGAAAAAGGCAGAGAAATATTTCCGCCATCACCCAACTGTCCATAACTTAAACAGATTTAAAATACTGAATGCAAAGGCGCGTCGTACCTTTAAACAAAGTAAACTATATCTCCAAAATTAATTCACGCACGCCAATGTCCAAAATATAGAACATGGTTCAAAGAATTAAAGGCAAAGGTTCAAAATCTGCCGTTCACCATCTCAAAGATGGTGATAATCTAATTACTGACAAATGTCAGACTGCAAATAAAATTGGCGAAACACTTGCCAAAAATTCTTCATCAACAAATTACGTCCATGAGTTTCAGAGATATCAGAAACAACAAGAGAAGACAAAACTTAAATTTGAATCAGATAACAGTGAAGACTATAATGAAGTGTTTTCATTACATGAGCTATACACTGCTCTTGACCAAGCTCATGACACAGCAGCGGGTGATGACAATATTCATTATCAGCTGCTGAAACTCTTGCCTGAACCATGTCTGGTTACACTTTTGGATATATTTGACAAAACATGGACATCTGGAAACTTTCCTCCTTCGTGGCGTAAAGCCATTGTGGTCCCTATATCCAAACCTGGTAGGGACTCTACTGATCCTTCCAATTACAGACCGATATCTTTAACCAGATGTGTCTGTAAAACCATGGAGCGAATGGTAAATAACAGATTTATTCGGTATCTGGAAACCAATAACCTCATTTTGGTTATTCGGAAGACTAGAACTACTATTGATCATCTGGTACGTTTAGAATCATTCGTTAAAAATGCTATAGTAAATAAACAACATGCTGTGTCGATTTTCTTTGATCTTGAGAAAGTGTATGATACAACCTGGAAACATGGCATTTTAAAGGATTTACATGACTTTGGGTTGAGAGGCCGTTTGCCTCTTTTTATATCACAGTTTTTAAAAGACAGACAATTTCAAGTCCGAGTGGGTTCTACCCTGTCTGATCATTATAATCAGGATCGGTATTTTGTCTGTCACATTATTTAGTATTAAGATCAACAGTTTATCCAAGTTTTTAAACGATTCCATTGACGGATCGCTTTTTGTGGATGATTTTAATATTTCTTGCCGTGGTAAAAATGTGCATACTATTGAACGGCAACTACAGTTGTGTTTAAATAAAATAAATAAATGGTGTCTTGAAAACGGCTTTAAATTTTCTAAATCCAAAACTAATTGGATACACTTTTGTAGAAAATATAAGCTGCATAAGTACCCTGAACTATCTTTAAATGGCACCCCTATCAAAGTTATAAAGGAGGCCAAATTCTTGGGTTTAATTTTCGATTCTCATTTAACATTCTTACCACATATTAAATCCCTTAAAGCTAAATGTCTGAAGGCACTAGATTTGTTAAAGGTAGTTTCAAATTCTACCCTTCTCCACTTATATCGATCACTGATCCGATCTAAACTTGATTACGGCTCCATCGTCTATGGTGGCGCTTGTCAAAGCAACCTAAAACTACTTGATCCTGTGCACCACCAAGGCCTAAAACTTTGTCTTGGTTCTTTTAGAACCATTCCTATCGACAGTATATATGTCGAAGCTGATGAGCCTTCTCTCAACTTACGTCGTATCAAACTATCTTTACAATACATTACAAAATTAGCTTCTAATGAGTCCAACCCCGCATTTAAGTGTGTTTTTAATCCTCCCTATGAAGATTTGTATAACAAAACGTCTTCCCTTCTTCCGCCTCTTGGGGTCAGAATTAAGCCATTTCTTGCTGCTTCTAGCATTGAGCTGGACCATATAGCTCCTTCCCGTCTTCTTTCTTCTCCTCCTTGGCAGTTGGTTAGGCCACAAGTTGACCTTACATTAACAACACTTAAAAAAATCAGAAACGAATGAATTACAGTATAAACAAGAATATAATCAACTGAAACATAAATATAGCAATTATAAATCCTTATTTACAGATGGGTCCAAGGACGGTGGCGCAGTAGCTTGTGCCACTGTCATTGGATCCAGAACAATATCTTCTAGATTACCAGATAATAGTTCTATTTTTACAGCTGAAGCTAACGCCATATTAACAGCTCTTAAATATATCCAAAGACACCCTAAACGTAAACAATATATAATCTATTCTGATTCTCTTTCTTGCCTCCACGCTATTAAAAATTTGTCATGTAAACATCCACTTTTAATTGATATTATTGAATTGTATAATAGTCTTTCTACTGGCCAGTACGACATTGTCTTCTGTTGGTTACCAAGCCACGTAGGCATTTCTGGTAACACAATGGCTGATCTTGCTGCCAAGGCAGCACTCAACAAATCTGTGACACCACTTCTTATTTCTTACAGTGATTACAAAGCCACCATTAGATCTTATATCCGTGATCTGATGCAGCAGAAGTGGGACACCCAAGTAGGTATCAATAAATTACATGAAATAAAACCGTATATTGGTTACACCTACTTGGGTTGTCAGTCCAGATTTGAAGAGGTTATTTTAAGACGATGTCGTATTGGCCATACTAGATATACTCATTCATACCTTTTAAAAGGTGAGGATCCTCCATTTTGTATCCCTTGTGATGAGAGAGTTACAGTCAAGCATATCCTGCTTGACTGTGTTGAATTCTCCATAACAAGGGATAAGTATTTTACAGTTAAAACAATTAAGGATCTTTTTACCAGCGTTAGGTCTCATTTAATTATTGATTTTTTAAAAGAAATTGATTTTTTGGTTGAAATTTGACATCATGATGTGTAAATAGATGTATTTTAATTATTGGAAGTTTGGATTGGTAACTTGAATTGTTGGTGGCTGTACCCTCAAAGGGGGTTGAAGTATTGTAAAATTATTGTCCTCCTGAGAGGGTACGTAAGTCCAAAAACATTCACAGTAAATTTAAACTGTCCACTGTTCTTAGTCGTAGTATATCTGTATTTTTAATTTTTGGCTAGATATGTCTAAATTGCTAACAGCTGATGGGATGATGTAAATCCGACTAGGCTCCATGCAGGTAGCAAAGGCACTGTAAGTCCCCATGGTCCCTAGTATGGTGATCTACCTTCAGTTGCTGGCAACCTATAGCCTGATTTTATACTGTATTGTCCGAATAGTGATATTATTTTTAAACTTTCCACACTAGTTTTAATCTCATTTGTGATATTCTAGTTGTTTTACTGTCCTTCGCTGACAAGTTTTTATACGATACATGTATTTCATTTCAGTATTAAATGTTCTCGTCACGATATGGCTGAGATATTGCCGATGTGACGTTAAATATTAACTCACTCACTCAATCCACTTTTAATTGAAATTATTGAATTGCATAATGATCTTGCTACTGGCCAATACGACATCGTCTTTTGCTGGTTACCCAGTCACGTAGGCATTTCTGGTAACACAGTGGCTGACCTTGCTGCCAAAGCAGCACTCAACAAATCTGTGACACCACTTCTTATTCCATACACCGATTATAAAGCTACTATTAAATCCTATATCCGTGAACTGATGCAGGAGAAGTGGGACACCCAAGTGGGTATTAATAAATTACATGCAATAAAACCGTATATTGGTTATACCTACTGTGGATGTCAGTCCAGATATGAGGTCATCATTCGGCGATGTCGTATTGGCCATACGAGATATACTCATAAATACTTATTGAAATGTGAGAATCCTCCATTCTGCATCCCTTGTCATGAAATAATCACAGTCAAGCATGTCTTGCTTGACTGTGTCGAATATTCCATCACAAGGGATAAATATTTCAAATCACCAACTATGAAGGATCTTTTTAGTAACATAACTTCTCGTTTAATTCTTGCATTTTTAAAAGAAATAGATTTGATATCAGACTTGTAAATAGATAAATATTTTATGTTTGGAGGTTTAGATTGATAACTAAGATTGTTAGTGGCTGTATCCTCGAGGGGGGTTAAGGTACTGTGAAATTATTGTCCTCCTGAGAGGGTACGTAAGTCCACAAACATTCAAAGTAAATTCAAACTCTCTGCTACTTTAATCATTGTATATTTGTTATTTTAAATGTATGGCTAGATCTGTCTAAATTGCTAGCGACTGAGGGGATGGTGTAATTCCAGCTGGGGTCCATGCAGGTAGCAAAAGTAATGTAAGTCCCCATGGTCCTTAGCATGGTGATCTACCTTCAGTTGTTGGCAGTCTATAGCCCATTTTTACACTGTATTGTCATCTATAGTTAAAATGTTTTAGATTTAATCACTAATCTTAAATGGATGTCTGTGATATATACTAGTGGTTTTACTGTTCTTCGTCAACAGGGTTTTAATTTCTTACATTCATTCATTTTACAATGTCATTATTTGTTCTCGTCACGATATGGCAGCAATATTGCCGATGTGACGATAAATATGAACTCACTCACTCACTCACTCACTGTTTCAGATAGGTTTCCTGGAGACAGAAAGCCGATGGTGCAAAATCCTAGACAAGTAACTGTAACTCGCTGAAATTGGTCCTTAGGACTCTACAGTTCCACTGTACAATATTTTTGGAATGGATTATCGTTTGGTCGGGTTGATTGGGGATCTACCCCGCACGTTGTTGAGGGCGACAAGCTGTGCGCCCTTGATTGGACGTTTTCGCACACATCCATGTCCTCAAGTGATCCATATTTGTTATAAAGCGTAATTCTGTTTTCAGACCCTTTTGGGGCTCTGCCACTTTGCCTTTTTGAAGAATCAGGCATAGGTTTAGTTTTTCCTTTAGGAATTTGTTGGACATTTGACAAAGATTGAGACCTTGCAAGTGGCTGTGATGATGAATCATGATCCGAAGCTGACCCTGATTGACTTTGCGACATGCGTGGAAGTAGCTCAGCGGTCTGAGTGGAAATAGCGGGTAAAAAAGCCTCTGGGGAATCAGTGTGCATCCAAGTCAAGTTTTTATGAGCAGCTGAAGATGATTTAGAAGCCTTAGAGGATGGTTCAGATGATGGTTTTGTTTTAGAAGCATATGTTTTTAGTGGGTCACATGTTTGAACAAGTTGTTTCGCTACGGCAAAGCTGACATTTCCAGACGTCCAAATATCATCAAAGATTGTTTAAGAGCGTTTCTAAACATGATTCTGGTAAGTGCTTCAGGAGTTGATGATGCACCTTAAAAGCTCCTGTAGCAGTATCATGAGCCTGGTCAAGAGCAATACGAAGCTAGTGCATCGAAAATACTTCATTGTAATCTTCCCTATTATCTGAAGTGAAATTGATAGGTGTCTTTTCTTATAGCTTTTTATACTTTTGAAACTTGGATACATAATTCGAAGTTTATTTGCAATGTCAGATTTACTAGTCAATAATTGGTCTCCATCTTTATGAGGTTTAATGCTAGATTGTGAGCCATTGCCTTTGATTTTCTGGATCATGTTCCATACTTTTGATATCGGCGAACGCGAATCGATTGTCGATACATAGTTCCGCCAAGATTGACGTTCATTTGTTTGAAGATACGTCGTGCTTTTGCATTTAATATTTTGAATTTGTTCAAATTATGGACCATAGGGTGGCGACGGAAATAGTGCTCAGCCCTTTTCCGTGCTTTCCTAGCCTGTTTGCAGTCATTGTTGTTTTCGTATGTGTGGAATCGTAGAGAACTTTGGGATGTAGTCATCAGTTATTTTGTTCAGTTCATCAGAAAAGAGTTGGACAGGGTGAGAAGCTCCCACAAACAGTTCAGGTTTCAATCTGTTGGATGAAAGCGATTCAAACAAAAGCCAGTCAGCTTTTGTAAAGTTCCTTCTTGACCATGGAGGGACGTCAGATGGCATTATAGCTTTAAGAACAGTTGGAAAATGGTCGCTTCCACACAGGTCGTCATGGACTGACCATTCAAACTCACCCAGCAGAGTAGAGTCAGTAATTGATACGTCAAGGGAAGTGTATGTTCCAGTACCAGGATGTAAATAAGTGTTGGAATCATCATTAAAGAGACAGATATTGTTGGTAGAAATAAATTGTTCCAGTATGTTGGTAGAAATAAAATGTTCCAGTATGTTATCTTTGCTGTTTGTATGTGTACCTCCCCACAAGGGATTGTGTCCATTCAAATCGCCCGTGATGAAACAGGGCTTAGGAAGTTGGTAATAAAGTGCCTGCAGATCAACAGGCTGCACAGAAAAGGAAGGAGGAAGATAGAGAGAGCACAATGTAAAAAAAATGTGCATCGTTACACGGACAGCAACAGCTTGTAGATGGGTATTTGGCGGAACAGGACTGTGAATGATGCCCTGTCTCACTAATATTGTAGAGCCAGTTGAGAGAAACAGTGATATGGAGTATACTGTCGAATATCAATTTGATCATTTTCTTTAAAATATGTTTCTTGTAAACAAAATGCATATGGCTTAAAATCTTGTATAAGTAAGTGTATATCATGAAAATTGTTCTTCAGTCCTCTATAATTCCATTGAATAATGCTATTGGAAGTGTTCATGGAGGCTTAACTGGAGATCGTGATTGGGAGAAGTGTTCACTCCTATGGATTGGTTGTGAAGGAGGAACGTTTATCTCCAGAGGCTCATAGGAGTTATGAACCTCGACAAATGTAAGACCAGGACAGGGCGTCTCCACGTAAGTGAGTGCCTTTCGTCTCTTTTCTAGTGAAATTGGCATCATCAACATCTGTACTTTCCATGGAGTCCGATGGTACATCACGAGTAGGATTGTCCGTTTGTGATGTGGTTGATTTCAGACAACCTTTCTGAGATATGTCAGAGGACTTGTGCAGTACAGTCTGGTCATCCTTGACCCAGGAGATGTTGGTCTGACATGAAACAGAGACTGTCTTACAAACTTTTGTGGGGGATGCAATTGCTGCGGAATATGTTTTTACATACGTTTGAGCAGTAGATGGAACTAGTTTGTTTGCTTTTGGCAGGTGATGTTGTTGGTGTGATGAATTTTTAGTATTTGGGCTTCAAATTCAAACGATGGACAGGATTTAGAAGACGCTATGTGATCCCCATTGCAGTTGGCACGTTTGAGGTCATGTGTGCACTCAGAGCTATCATGGGCTCCAGTGCAATGGCAGCATACTACCGTCTTGCTACGGCAGAACTTAGCACCATGACCAAACCTTTGACACTTAAAACATCGGAGTGGATTAGGTACATAAACCTCCACCCCGATGTTGAAGTATCCAGCCTTTAGTGATTTAGGTATTGCAGGTAGAGAAAAAATGAAAAGATACGTGTTAGTTTTAACAAAGGTAACATCTTGTGCTCGTCTGGAAAAACTTTTCACATCTGTGACTCCTTGAGCTTCAACAGCAATTTCCTCCTCGCTCATATCAGAAAGACAGCGTGCAACATCTCTGACAATGCCCTGCTCGTGTTCAGTGTCTTGAACAGATTCATGTTTCCTCAAACACTCCACTAGTAAGGCACCAGTCCGTAGACACCTCTAATGCCCATTGAGATTGCAAACGGGTTAAGTTTTAATGGACTTCCATCAACTGACGCAATTGTGATAAATCGTGGCCAAGAATCTGAAATCTCTGGAGCAACCTCCTCATCAGACGAGAGCACATCTATATGTCTGCGTTTATTTGCTTTGCAGGAACCAGGTGAATTGTATTGAAACATGGTATAACATAAGAATTCAGCACCCCTGCTCCCCACCCACCATGGAGCGTCAACAAGGACGGTGTCAATTTGCACCTGATCTCCAGGATGCTAACACCAGGGATACAGTGGTGGTATATTCCAGTAAATATGACATGAATAGCAATATTTGTCCAATAGATTAGTTGTCAGGCTGGTTCGGCCGATAACAATAATCCAAAGACATATGGAATCCAGCGGCCAACATCACCAGATTGGCCCATGAGCCACCTCCTTCTGGCATAGGACTCTAGGCAATTTCATTGATGCAGAGACATAGAATCTGACTTTGAACAGCCAAGGCCAAACATTATAATGAAAATGTGCAAAATTAATCTCCATGCACATGGCCTGGCGTGACCAGCCGATTGATAGAACCGGGCCCATTCTACCACCCGTCTAGGTGAAGTCAGGGCCAAAGTGGTGTGTTGGGCAATAGGAACACTGGTCTTGCTCCCATGCCCTCAACCACCAGGACCCCCTCGTCCACCGACACAGGGCCACAACCCACAACCCACGGCAAACGGGTTGGTGGACCACACATCCCCCCGGGTCCACAACGGGGGTGTCGGCGAGCTCTTATCGTTAGCTAGCACCCACTACGAGGAGGTGGCTCGCCATGGGTGCATGCTTTTCAGAGATAACACAGTCAATTACGTGAGCCTGTGGGTACTCGAGCAATATGGCTGTTCCCACTTTCACTGTATGGATGGGGAAGGACACCTATGAGCAGTGAACCATTAAATAATGTGTCTCACAACTGGGAGTTCTCACAAATGGAAGAACACCGACGTACATTGCCCACAGTAAACGGTTGCGATCTTGATGGGTTGATGATATGTCCCAAAAAGGCTGGTAAGTCGAAGTGCCGACAGCACTGTGTTCTTGCCGATATGCTGACGCAACGCTATTAATGTTGATGACCTCGTTGTGGACATTCAGTTGGGACTCCTGAAGGTGTTTACTGACTGACGCATCCTACAAGTCTGGAGATGGTCTGTCATAATCACGTGAGCGTTCACGGCCTCTGTTTGAATCTCTCTGACATAGAAGGTCCAATGTAACCAATAATTAGGTTGCTACTAGTAGGTAAATTATCCCCAAAAGCAAATGTGGTGTTTCTTTATACGTGAGTGTATTTTCAGCTTTTGATAACATTACTTTAGTGTTCAACAGTTATTTTCCTGTTGGATATTCCTGCTCTGGTTGAAAGACATCAAGGTCGAAGTATCATGGTGGAGCCCCAAATTACATAAGAAACACGAAAAGCAAACAACAGGCTGTCAACTAAAGATCGAGATCGTTCCAGATTTACTTTATTTGTATGACCCCTACATTTAAATAACTCTTTGGATATCACCCGTCCTAAACATTCAGGACATTTCCGCAGAGAAAAAGGTAACACTACTGCACCCTTTTGGCATTCTAAAGTCAGAACCAAAACACAAACTACTCCAAGTTAATCTATCTCAAGCGTATCGTTTCTCCTCCCCCACTCCCATCCCCATCCCCCGGGCCATAAATGGAATAATTCTGACATCCTTCATTCTTTCGAAACTGGACGAAATATTATTGAAAAGTCCAACCCCTAACAAGTATCCCTGGAAAAGTCAACTCATTAAAGCATCCACACCTTCCCCATATTTTTTGCAAAAGTTACGGATTGGGATTTCAAATGGGATTGGGGTTTCGAGTTGATAAGGTACACAGGAGCAAGGACTATCAAGCATTTGACGGCTCTACGGATGGGCCAGATCCCTAACTATGTTAGGTGTGTTCTGTTTGCTGTATATAAGCATGAGTTATTTGGATATATAGACGTTTGTGTAAGGGTTTTTAAGTAAAAACAGGTCGACATACGGTCACATTGTGTTCTCTTCACATGTTCGAAAAGACATTTTTATATTCCATGTATGTGTACTTTTTAACTGTTGTGATCCCTCAGTTGTAGACTGCGGCTTCCCTCCATATCAGGACGGCGCCGTCGTCGACTACATCAGCACGACATTTAGTGCCGAAGCTAACTATTTTTGCGTTAAAGGGTATTCTTCCTTGGGGACTGGGAAGGCAGTGTGTCTGTCTAATGGAACATGGTCCAAAGCAGACTTTGAATGTTCAGGTGAGTTAGTGTACATTATATGTAGCTTGAATGTAAATTTTAAACAAGACAGGTCTAAAGTGCAAGAATATAAAAGAAGGTATGATGTTACAAAGTTTTTATCAATCTAATTTCTAATGGCACATATGAAGAGTTCTGGGGCCAGTCTAAGATTAACTGACTAAACACCTCATTCACTGTGATCATTAATCTGACATCCTGATTTATAATCCAGCTACTATGCATTTTGGAAATCGAAACCAGGTCCTCATCGCCACGAGCAAACACTTTAACGACTAAGCCACCACACCACCTCTGGTCGGTAATTAAATAGTTGTTTGAAACAACATGTCGAATGTTGCATATTTAATGTATTTGCCTTCTACAACATTTGCAGTGTCGTCTCACAGTTCATGGCAGCAGGTGGCCAGGACAACAGCATCAACTACTCCAGTTCAGCAGACACTTGATCTAAAGGATCGAATTTCAAAAACCTGTAAACCTGAAGTTCGAGTTAAAGCTGACTTTAGCAGTTGGAGCAGGGCCGCTTACATCAATCAATATGGCTTCAAAATGTTCATAGGGATTTGGGGGATGACGGTAAGAGGGTTGACAAAACTGTCCTGGGATTCCTTTGAAACATCACCTCAGCGTGAGTACGAGCTGTTTGTGTCAGACGGAAAGAGCTCTTATATGTTTGTGAATGACAGTGGGAACGAGACGATATCCACAATGCACTTAAATATTACTTGGTTTGTGAAAAACGATCAGTGCATATCAACATCCCATTCCAGTGACACAGGATCTGTACTGACCAGTATGTCAGAGGGAGAATTTGACCCCTTCTTTGATACCTACCACGTAGATGACCGTAACAACACTGTATGTGGGCAGAGAACAGTTGATGTATCACACGATGAATGGATTGTATTTTTTCCATCTCCATACTGGTTCATACAAAAGGACTGTTCATCGGGAAGACAGAGTGTCCTGAGATGGCGTTTGAGAGGGGAATTTATGAACACAGAAACACGCTACTGTTCCATGTCCTGGTGTCCCGACACGTGTTGGCACCATATCTTAGACACAAAGACCTCACGTACAAACAAGGACAAACAGATACGTCATCTAATGAGTGGAGTACAGTTTGGAAACAACATCATGCTTAAAGTTGAAGATGTGGTTGCAAAGGCAAGAGAAGTAATTCTACACGGTGGGCAAGTGACTGTAGGTGTTAAGGAATTCTGGTTACCAGCTGATAAAGATGCCTTCTCATCCGGGTCGCTTCAAGCTTGGATGATCGCGTCTACGAGTGGTCGAGTGGTACAGTGTACTCACATTCCCGAGTCCCCGCACGTGAAGGAAATCAAAGAGGAAGTGAAACTCTTGGTCTGGTACCTTGACTCTAGACAGTGGGATAAGGTTTTGAGCATAGACGACTCCGGGACTGTACTGTCTGGGTCAAAGTCAACTTTATTATTGAAGGTGAATGAAGGGAGATCACTCCGAGTGGGTGTGAGTCTCAAGAATGGGATTTACAAGGCTTTAGAGGTGGACTCTGTTGATATTTCAAGATCTGGCCAAATAGCGGTGAATATTATCCATAACGTAGATTTGGTTTTAGGACAATGGCACAACTGGGGTTTTACTGACACATGTCGCATGGTTTCATCCATCATAACGACTGAGGGCAGCTACAAAATCTACACATATAACATTGGGGCGGGCGGGAACCACAGCATAGTAACTGGTGTGGCCAAAATTGAATGGTTCATAGAACTGTGATATAGCATGCTTAAATATGTACACAAGGAAACCCATACTGTTGGCGAATTGCATGACCTTTTGTAACGGTCCAGAAATATACACAGAAACACAGTGGTGTGTCTTTTAATTCCTTTGGTTCACTGATACTAACACTTGTACTGGCACTGAGATGCAGATTGAGCCACGTGAGATTTACATTTTCTTGACCTAACAATACCCCACTAATTGTTATGTTACGATCTGCATTGTGGTGGAATGTCACGTTGATACACAAATATCTTGCAGAATAACAGTGTGACACGCATGCATTATAGGAATGTAAACAATTTGAACGTTGCCGCGTCAGTGTTAAATTGTGAGCCGAACTGAGACATTTAACCTGTCGATAAACATAAACGTTTCCACCATTGATGTCAGCCGAGTGAAGCAACTCCAAACCAAGAAAAATCGTGCTACGGAGTTGTGTACTGTAAGAGGCTGTACGAGGCAATGACAGCTGATATGATTCGTGACGTCGGTCACCAAGTGTACCAAGGGAAAATGTAACAGTGTTTAGATTTGTTTTCGAGTGACAGATTCATGATTATTGTTAGCATTGCCACCGCATATATTGTACCAATATAGGCACCCAAGCTTTTGTCTTACAGTGAGTGAGTGAGTTGAGTTTTGAAAAGAAAAGCTCATATCAATGCTTGCACATATACATGTACAATTTGCACATGAAGATTCATTTCAGTCACCATTGCTTATATGTATACATGGTGAAGATACTTTCACTTCATTTACCCACCCAGAGATGTTTCATGTAAGTACTTGCTCAAGATATTTCCTCGAATTAATTTGGAAAGGTCGGAGTGCCGCTCACTGGCGCTTGCCATTGTGAGCAAAGGGAGACCAGGTTGCCCGCGATCAAGTGTTATGCTATGAGTGAGGCAACGTGAGACTTTCATGAGCAAGGCGTGTGGCAGCTACGTGAGGAATCAATGTCATCTTCATGTACTGCACGTGCAGTAGCCTCCATCTGCTATCCCTTTCGAAATATTGTTTTTAATAATGGCTAAATGTCAGTATGATCGCCAGTGGCTCAGGGGATGGTTTAAATCCGTCTGGGGCCCATGTAGGTAGCAAAGGTACTGTAAGTCCCCATGGTCCCTAGTACGGTGATCTACCTTCAGTTGCTGGCGATCTACAGCCCGTATTTTAAATAGTGATATTATTTTTAACTTTCCATACTAGTTTTAATTGTAACTGTGATATTCTGGTTGTTTTACTGTTCTTTGACGACAGGTTTTATAATGTATACATGTTTCATTTCAATATCAAACATCTCGTCACGATATGTCTGAAACATTGCCGATGTGACGTTAAATATTAACTCGTTCACTCATTCCCTTTCACAAAACAAATGAATTTACTCATTGCCGTGCAATTTCTACTTGTCGGGTTCCATGCGTTCGTATTTGCCAAGTATGTCATAATAATGCTTGATATGTTGACAAACGTGACACACCATATACAGACAAAACCTTCATACACCACTGGCAAACATCAATTGTATACACGAACGAAACCCACAAACGGAAATGACAAACATGAAACATTCGGTTACTGAATAGGTGCACCTTGTTCTCATAATCCTTAGCAGGTTCATAAAGAAAGGGCAGCCGTGGCGAGCCACCTCCTCGTGGTAGGTGCTGGGTAACGCCAAGAGCTCGCCGGCACCCCCGTTGTGGACCCGGGAGGATATTTGGACCACCAACCTGTTTGCCGTGGGCTGCGGCCCTGTGTCGGTGGAGGGCGGTAGTCTAGGGGTTGAGGGCACTGGGGGTCTGTGACCGCGTTCCCTTTGCTCAACACACCTCTTCGACCCTTACTTCACCTAGACGGGAGGTTGAATGAATCCGGTTCAACCAATCGGCTGGCCATGCTAAGCCCTGTACATGTAAATGTTTAGAAACCATTTTGTCTTTTGTCAGCTGTCATGGCTTCGTGATGATACATCTATATTGTGATTGAATAACTCAAATTTCGTATCTTGCCTTGAGTCCTATGTCCATAAGGCAGTGGCTCATGGGCCAATCTGGTGGAATAATTACTTGTTGATTATTCAGCTTGAGTATATCATCCGGGTATCCTTGGTGCTGCAGGCTGGAAACCCGCCTGCTCGTAGCATTGTCCTTGTGATACTCCGTGGTGGGTGGGGAGCTCGTATGACGAATTCGTACTAACTTACCATGGAATACCAAACCCCAAACAAAAAAAAATGAAACGCCGACTCCATAATGAAGATGAACAGCGACCCTCCAAATCTGTTGATTACTGGCCTCGTTTTCTGATCCTTGAGACTCTTGATAATACTCCTTTAAAGCCGAATCCATTTGCGATATCTAAGGGTATAGCAATAGGGGAATAGCAGGATATATTAAAGATATGAAACGCTTGCGTTCGGGGTGTTTATTACTTGAATGTAATAGAAAACAGCAAGCAACTAACCTGTTGTCCACTGAAACGTTTGTTGGAGTTCCGGTTGAGGTCACTGCACATAGAACTCTAAACACCAGTAAAGGTACTGTACGAGACCGAGATCGTCTATTTGCAGATATGACCGAGACTGACATTGCATCGGAAATGAATGATCAAGGTGTGATGTATGTAAAAATATTTTCCACTCGAAAAAACAATGAAAGTGTTCCAACTAACACATACCTGTTTCCTTTTCTGCGCCAAATCCACCCAAATCAATCAGGGCTTTTTACTACAGTGTTAATGTTGATGTATACATCCCCAATCCTTTGAGATGTTTCAAATGCCAGAAGTTTGGACATGGTGTGAACACTTGCACATTGTCTGTTACATGTGCTCACTGTGATGCGAATACTCATGTAACAGAATTCAGTATTTTCTAAGGATTGCCCCACGTGGAAAAAAGCAGATGGAGATCAACAGTATTAAATACACTAATTATATCAGTTTTGCTGAAGCCAAAAAGTTGATACAGTCAAGGGATACTATTGAAACTTCATCCATCGCCAGAAAACCATCAGAAAAGACCAACAAAGAAAATACTTCTCCAGTCATTACCTTGTCACATGCCTGTCAAACAGACTTGACGTGGATAAACACAGACATTCCTAAAAACCTTTCTCCTGAGCAATCAACACAGACAGCAGAATCACTTCTTGATCAGCAGAACATTTCTCAGCAACAATCTCCCGTTTCTCAACTTCGATCACAACCAGGGAAAAATGAGAAACAGACAGGTAAAACAAAGATCAAATCAAGATCAGACACTTCAAGACCAAATCGAGCTCCTAAAGGGTCAGACAAGATCAAATTATTTAATAAGTTTGGGTCACTAGAAGATATGGATGTGTCTGATGACATCCATCCTCGGGTACATAGCTTGTCGCCCTCTGAAAAGGTGCAGGGTAGATCCCCAATCAACCCCCCGTGGTTTCTTCCAAAAATATAATACGGTGGAATTGTAGAAGACTAACTTTAATAAACTACGGCTATTAGTCCAAGACTTTGCACCATCAGCTTTCTGTTTACAGGAAACGTACCTGAAACCGACAGATACTTTTAATTTACGTCAGTTTGATGCATACAATCATTTTCCCCCTCCGGGTGACAGAGCCACTGGAGGATCTTCATCCTCGTTAAACAAGATGTTATCCATAGTTCTGTAGCTCTTAAAACTAACCTCCAAGCCGTTGCAGTGAGATTTACTCTTCGCGTCACTTTTACACTATGCTCTTTGTATATACTGACTTCCTCAGCACTCCAACAGTCAGATCTGCAAGGTCTCTATGATCAACTCCCTAAGCCGTGTGTCATAATGGCTGATCTCAATGGTCATAACCCGCTATGGGGTGGTACAAACACTAACTCAAAAGGTCAGGTACTGGAAGATTTTATCTCCAATAATGACTTATGTTTATGCAATAATGATTCAAGCACTTATCTACATTCTGCAACGGGCACCTACTCTTCTCTGGATCTGTCTCTTGCAGACTCTCCTCTACTTAATGATCTCTGTGGAAGTGACCATTTTCCTACTATACTAAAATCTATATCTCCATCTGATGTGCCTCCATTATCAAGGCGGAATTTTAAAAATGGGCTTTACATGAAACTGTGCTGAAAAACTTAAATCTGAATGTTTTATTGACGTTCCTGATGCTATTAAATGTTTTTTTTCTGAGGAACTGAATTCCATAGCTGATGAGTGTATTCCAAATTCCTCTGCAGTTCCACATATTCCAAAACCATGGTTCAATGATGAGTGCAAACAAGCTAGGAAGGAAAGGAAAAAAGCAGAACATTATTTCCGTCGCCATCCTATGGTGCATAATTTAAATAAATTTAAAATTCTAAATGCTAAAGCGAGGCGTACTTTTAAGCAGAACAAACGCCAATCTTGGCACATTTATGTGTTCAAAATAAATTCTCGGACACCCATGTCCAAGGTATGGAACATGGTCCAGAAAATCAAAGGTAAAGGTACTAAATCTACTGTCTATCATCTTAAACATGGAGATCAATTCCTTACTGATAAATCAGATATTGCTAATAAACTAGGTGAAACCCTTGCTAAACACTCTTCCTCTTCTAATTATGTACCAAAATTCCAGCAATATCAAAAACAAGAAGGAAAGAAAACTTTTAATTTCAATTCAAATAATGGGGAAGATTATAATGAAACGTTTCCTATTTCGTTAACTAGCTGTGTTTGCAAGACCATGGAACGCATGATAAGTAATCGATTAGTTTGGCACTTGGAAACAAATAACCTTATAACTGATATACAGTGTGGTTTCCGCAAAAACAGAAGTACTGTCGATCACTTAGTGGGTTTAGAATCATTTGTTAAAAACGCACTAATTAATAAACAACATGCTGTGTCTATCTTTTTTGATCTTGAAAAAGCACATGACACAACCTGGAAATGTGGTATTTTAAGAGACCTACATGACTTCGGCTTCGAACGTTTTTAAATGACAGACAGTTTCAAGTTTGAGTGCGTTCTACCCTGTCAGATCATTACAATCAGGATCGGGGTGTTCCACAAGGCAGTATTTTGTCTGTCACACTTTTTAGTATAAAGATAAATAGTTTATCGAAAGTTTTAAATGATTCTATTGATGGTTCGTTATTTGTGGATGATTTTAATATTTCTTGTCGTGGTAAAAATATGAATACTATTGAACGGCAACTTCAGCTTTGTTTAAACAAAATAAATAAATGGTGTCTTGAAAACGGCTTTAAATTTTCTAAATCCAAAACTAATTGTATACATTTTTGCAGAAAATATAAGTCACATAAGGACCCTGAACTATCTCTAGATGGCACTCCCATAAAATTTGCAAAGGAGGCTAATTTCTTGGGCCTAATCTTTGACTCCCACTTAACATTTCTGCCTCATATTAAGTCCCTTAAAACTAAATGCCTGAAGGCTCTTGACTTGTTGAAAGTTATTTCCAACTCATAGTGGGGAGGGGACCAAGCAACCCTCTTGCACCTATATCGATCACTGGTCCGTTCGAAACTCGATTAATAGCTCCATCGTATATGGTGCAGCCTGCAAAAGCAACCTTAAACTTCTTGATTCTGTCCACCATCAAGGCTTAAGACTTTGTCTTTGGTCTTTCAGAACTTCACCTATTGATAGTCTCTACGTTTAGGCCGATGAACCATCTCTTACTCAACGTCGTATAAAATTGTCTTTACAATACATTACTAAATTATATTCTAATGAATCTAACCCTGCCTATAACTGTGTCTTCAATCACCTTTATGAGGATTTGTATAACACAATGTTTTCTCTTCTTCCACCTCTTGGGCACGGAATTAAACCATTTATTTCTTCTGCCGGTATAGACCTGGAAAGTATTAGGCCACAAGTTGACCTAACATTAACGACATTTAAAAAATCAGAAACGAATGAATTACAGTATAAACAAGAATATAATCAATTGAAACATAAATATAGCAATTATAAATCCTTATTTACAGATGGGTCCAAGGACGGTGGCGCAGTTGCTTGTGCTACTGTCATTGGATCCAGAGCAATATCTTCTAGATTACCAGACAATAGTTCTATTTTTACAGCAGAAGCTAACGCCATATTAACAGCTCTTAAATATATTCAAAGACACCCGAAACGTAAACAGTATATAATCTATTCCGACACTCTTTCTTGCCTTCAGGCTATTAAAAATATCTGTTGTAAACATCCACCTTTAATAGAAATTATTGAATTGTATAATAACCTTGCCACTGGCCAATACGACATCGTCTTTTGTTGGTTACCCAGCCACGTAGGTATTTCCGGTAACACAATGGCAGCACTCAACAAATCTGTGACACCACTTTTTATTCCATACTCTGATTACAAAGCGAGCATTTGAACTTACATCCGTGATCTGATGCAGAAGAAATGGGACACCCAAATAGGTATCAATAAACTGCATGAAATAAAACCCTATATTGGTTATACCCACTTGGGTTGTCAGTCCAGATTTGAAGAGGTAATCATGCGACGATGTCTTATTGGCCATACAAGATATGCCCATAAGTATCTGTGAAAAGGTGAGGATCCTCCGTTTTGTATCCCTTGTGATGAGAGAGTTACGGTCAAGCATATTCTGCTTGACTGTGTTGAATTCTCCATCACAAGGGATAAGTATTTCAATGTCAAAACAATCAAGGATCTTTTTACAACTGTTAGTTCTCATTTAATCATTGGTTTTTTAAAGGAAATTGATTTCATGGTAGAAATTTGTGCACTGCGATTCTGTAGATATGTATTTTAATAATTGGTAGTTTAGATTAGTAACTAGAATTGTTAGTGGCTGTATCCTCAAAGGGGGTTGAAGTACTGTAAAACTATTGTCCTCCTGAGAGGGTACGTAAGTCCACAAACATTCAAAGTAAATTCTAAATGTCCAGGTTTTTAATCGTAGTATAAGTGTTTTTTTATTGTATGGCTAGATTTCCCAAATTGCTGATGGCTGAGGAGATGATGTAAATCCAGCTAGGGCCCATGAAGGTAGCAAAGGTACTGTAAGTCCCCATGGTCCTTAGTATGGTGATCTACCTTCAGTTGTTGGCAATCTATACCCCAGTTTTATATTGTATTGTCCTCTATAGATAAATTGTTTTAGGCATAGCTACTAGTTTTACATTCTTTTCTGTGATGTTCTAGTTGTTTTACTGTCCTTCGTCGACAGGTTTTTATAATACTCATATATTCCATTTTAATGTTACGTTCCCGTCATGACATGGCTGAAATATTGCCGATGTGACGTTAAATTTTAACTCACTCACTCACTCACTCACTCACTCACTTGAACTTCAAAAATTATGCGATCAGCTCCCTAAGCCCTTTATCATCATGGGTGATCTAAATGGGCACAATGCTTTATGGGGAAGTCAACCATGAATCAAAAAGGAAAAGTGATTGAAGATTTCATATCTGATAATGACCTGTGCATCTTTAATGATGACGCTGAAACCTACCTGCATCCTGCTACAGGTACATATTCATGTTTAGATCTGTCTTTCACAGATTCAACATTATTGAGTGAATTCACATGGTCAGTTCATGATGATCTATGTGGAAGTGACCATTTTCCGACTATTTTGAAACCTGTGTCCCCATCTGATGTTCGTCCATCGTCACGGTGGAATTTTTAAATAGCTGACAGGCAATTCTATGTGCTAACTCTTTGTGCTAACAAATTGAAACCAGAGCTGTTCTTGGGCACTCCTCATCCCATACAATGTTTCTCGGATGAAATGAATATAATTGCTGATAAATGTATCCCTAAGTCCTCTGCTGTTCCTCACATACGAAAACCATGGTTTTGATGATCACTGCAAACAAGCAAGGAAGGCACGGGAAAAGGCTGAGCACTATTTCCGTCAACATCATATGGTCCATAATCTGAATAAATTTAAGATTTTAAATGCAAAAGCTAGGCGTACTTTTAAGTAAAGTAAACGTCAATCTTGGAGAAATTATGTATCAAAAATCAGTTCACGTACGCCCATGTCCAAGGTATGGAATATGGTCCAAAAAATCGAAGGTAAAGGCTCAACCTGGCATTCACCACCTTCAGAAGGAAAATGAAGTATTAACAGCTCCTTTAGATATTGTCAATAAATTAGGTGAAACATTGGCTAAGCACAGTCCTCCTCTAACTATGTACCTAAATTTCAAAAATATCAACAACAGGAAGAAAGGAAACCTATTCATTTCAACACGGATAATGGGGAAGACTATAATGAGTTATTTTCTATTCATGATCTTCATGAAGCTCTTGATCAAGCTCACGATACTGCTACAGGAGCTGATAACATCCATTATCAACTCCTCAAACACTTGCCAGAATCCTGTTTAGAGACACTTTTAAACATCTTCGATACTATTTGGACATCTGGTGAATTTCCTTCTTCATGGCGTGAGGCTATAATTGTTCCAATTCCTAAACCCGGACGTGATCATACCGATCCTTCCAATTATTGACCAATTTCACTCACTAGCTGTGTTTGCAAAACCATGGAACGCATGATCAATAACCGATTAGTTTGGTACTTGGAAACCAATAATCTTATAACTGATATACAATGTGGTTTCCGTAAAAACAGAAGTACCATTGATCATTTAGTACGTTTAGAATCTTTTGTTAAAAATGCCATCATTAATAAACAACATGCAGTGTCGATCATTTTCGATCTGGAAAAAACATACGATACGACGTGGAAATATGGTATTTTGAGATACTTACATGATTTTGGATTAAGGGGCCGTTTGCCTCAATTTATATCAAACTTTTTAAACGATAGACAATTTCAAGTTCGAGTGGGTTCAACCTTGTCGGACCGTTATAATCAGGATCAGGGTGTCCCACAAAGCAGTATTTTGTCTGTCACACTGTATAGTATTAATATCAACAATTTATCCAAGGTTTTAAATGATTCAATAGATGGATCACTTTTCGTGGATGATTTTATGCGAGGCCTCAGATGATGTCTTAGTTTTTGAAGGATGTTTCTGTTAATTCAGATCTCTGGACGAGCTGTTTTGCTTCAGAAAAACTAATATTTCGGGTAAATTTCAGTTTCCTTATCTCCATCTGCTGCTTCCATATTGGACACTCTTTTGAAAAAGAGGAATGGTCTCCTGAATAGTTAGTACATTTCTTATAACTACTGTCACGATCTTCTGGTGTGTGTGTCTTCTCACCACAGTGAGGACACACAACAGACAATGTGCAAGTATTGACGCCATGCCCATACTGTTGGCACTTGAAGCATCTCAGTGGATTCGGAATATATGTTTCCACTTTGATATGACAGTAACCAGCCTTCATCGATTTAGGAGCAGTCGGAGTAGGGAAAGAAAACAAATAGGTGTTTGTTTATTGGATCTGATTGTGTTTACGGGTAGTGAAACGTTTTACATGCAACACACCTTGTTCCTTCATCTCTGAGGCAATATCAATTTCCAGCATATCAGCAAGAAGGCAGTCTCGGTCTCTCACTATGCCTTTGCTGGTGTTAAGTGTTCGGTGGGCAGAGACTGATACGTTAATGCCGACAAAAGATTTAGTTGACAAGGTTTCTTGCCTGTTGTCTCTTACTACATTCAATAAGAAGTGAAACTGTACGCAAACGTCTAACGTTTTAACATCTCCTGCTATGCCTTGTACGCCTTTTGAAACAGCAAAAGGGTTCAGCTTCAAAGGAGTCCTGTCAACAATCTCAAGTACTATAAAAGGTGGCCAATAGTCAATAGATGTGGACGGTCTTTGTTCATTAAAATCTGTATCCGTATCAAGAGGACGTTTTTTTTCTTGGTGACAGGGGTTTCGTAAGCCACAGTTAGTGTTTTAAGGTTCGTCATCCGTGCTCCCCACCCACCAAGGAGTATCACAAGGACAATGCTAAAAACAGGTGGGTCTCCAGCTTGCAGCACCAAGGATACTCGGATGATATACTCCAGCAGAAGAGTTATATATAAATAGCTAATCCACCAGATTGACCCATGAGCCACCGCCTTCTGGCATAAGACTCTAGGCAAAGAGCAAAACATCATATTGCAAATCATAGACATTTGATATGAATAAATGTACCAAGTCCAAATGTAAAACATTTTCAAATTAAATTTGTGGAGTGACGTCCACACACAGGGCTTGGCGTGACCAGCCGATGGATAGAATCGGGCCGATTCTACCACCCGTCTAGGTGAAGTAAGGGCCAAAGTGGTGTGTTGAGCAACAGGATCATGGTGCAGGCTCCTACTGCCCTCAACCACCAGACTCCCGTCCTCCACAGACACGGGACGCAACCCAAGACAAACAGGTTGCCCAATTCGGTCGCTCCTTGCGACCAGCAATGGGGTGCTATGGACCAAGTTAACCTGGGTCCACGCGGGAGTTTGAACAGCTCTTAGCGCTACCCAGCACCCACCACGAGGAGGTGGCTGTTCACGGGTGCCAGTATGTTTGAGACATGTCTCTGACGGTTTAAATTCTTGAACTAACAACTGTACCTTATGGAAGTTATTTTTAAGTCCTCTGCAATTCCACTGTAATAGATTAGGTGAATAATCCATGGTGATTTTAAGAAGCAGTAACGGGAGATACTACTCTACCTTTCTGTTTGATTGAGTGACCATTTGAATGGCCACCAGCGCTCACACGGGTGGATACTTCTTCGTGCAATCCATATCTATTATGAAATGACACTGTATCTTTTAGTGCTTTTGGCAATCTGTCAGGTTGTGTCTGTTTTTCTTTGTATTCACTTTGGCGGATTTGGACGAATTCATGTGATTTGAGTCTGTCTGTGTAGAAGATGTTCCTGTTTGCTTTTGTGATGGATCTGTGACCGGTTTAGAACTTACGGCATTTTGTAATTGATGTGAAATGGATTAGGGATAGTCAGAATGTACCCAAGAAAGATCTGTCTAACAGGGTATGGACAGACCTTTTTAGCTACTGAAGCATATGATGGACTTACTGAATCAGGTGCTAGAGGTCTGACTTGTGTTCTGGCAACAGACTAACTGAGTTGTTTTTAACATTTTAATCTCTGCACAGTGGCCTCATATTTCCATAGAGGACAGTCTTTAGAAGGTGCCATAGAAGGTGGTCACATTTGCAATTTAAACACTTGATACATGTTTTCCCATCATGGTCAGGTTCTCCACAAGCTAACTTATTCCTATAAGAAGTTTGCCCCTGGCCGAACTTCCGACAGTTAAAACAACGAGTAGGGTGTGGGATAAAGAGATCTATAGTCATGTAGAAACATACAACCTCAATAGAAGGTGGCAGAACTGGGGTGTCAAATGTCAAAAGATATGTATTGGACGGGAATATATGGTCATCTTTACAGTATGTGAATCTTTTTGCCTCGATGACACCTTGACTTCTACACTGAGAGACATTGTCTTTAACAGATATGTCAGTAAGGCCTCGATCTCTGTCACGGATTACTCCTTTGGAAAAGTTAAGGGTCTTGTGTGCTGAACATGTAATTGGAATGTCAGCTAATTTGGTTGACGTCATGAGGTTAATGGCCTGTGACGTCCTGACACATTCAACCAAGAGACCCCCAGGCCGTAATTTGGTAACATTTTAGAACTCACCACCTTTACCTTGTAGGCCCTTTTCTAACAGAAATGGGGAATAGGAAGCAAGGGTTCGTTCACCCTTTGCTTCCAAAACAAGAAAGCATGGTTATGTATCCCTTTGCAGATTTAACAATTCAGTAACAACGTCATCTTCATCAGAGTCAAGCTCAGAATCAGATCCTCAAAGATGCCAGTTTTTTTTTATTTTTATTATTTTACTTACTCGTAATGAATTGTATAATGGTTCATCAAATCAGTTCCCTGTCCACCATGGAGCGCCAACCGGGGCGATGTCATACGTAAGCAGAGTTCCAGCAAAGTGACACCAGAGGGTTACAGAAATGGTATTCTCTAGTTAATCCAAAGTGATCAACCACATTGGCCCGTGAGCCACCGCCCTCTGGGCATAAGCTCTAGGCAACATGTCAATTGATTAATACACGATTCATTAAAGATGATATGTTGCTGTTAAGGTATATGAATAGTGTTTATTTCATTGCAATATTATGAAAGTTTAATGCTGACATTCACCTTTTTCCACTTGATTTACTGTTGCCATCGTGGTGTCAATAAAGTGACCATGAAAGTGTTCTACTGGCATCGATCGTGACACCTTCTACGAGTGATAGCAGATCCCTTGACAGTTTCTTGTTCTGTCTGTTGTGCATTCGCCAATACATAGACGGCAAAATATTCGATTGTGTCTCCCTCTTCCCATCCAACCAATTTCGACCTAGAGCAGGCTACCGCTGTCTCTCTGGAAACCAGGGACTGGTTAACTCATTAAGGCCGAGAGCCGCATATATGCGGCAAATTAATTAGCTTCTCACAGCGAGAGCCGCGTATTAGGGGGAAATAAAAAGCACCTCTTATTCAGCGAGAGCCGCATATTTGGGGTTATGAAAAGCACCTCTCATTCAGCGAGAGCCGCGTATTGGGGGTTTTACATTTTAAATTCGTACTGTACCTATAATTTCAATCAATTTAGCAGTAATGATCAAAGATTAGCCTTTCTCACGAGAGAGATTACTTTCTGTGTTAATCAGAAGAACTATTAATGTGTTTTGATAACAATTGCTTGCAATGTTGGGGGCTTATACTGGCAAATGAACACATGTCTGCGAGAAAAGGGATTATCAGATGTTGTTACAGGAGGTACGTGTTTGTTACTAGTCATTGGGAGTGAATACTAAGATACTATGTTTGCACATTGATTGAATTAACGGTGACAAGGTTACGAAACCTTCTTCTAAATTAAATCATTCATTCATTGATTGTAATAGTTCATATAATGAATCGTAGACATAAATAGCAATACTGTATTACACTCATGTTCGTGTAGATTTGAAATAAACCAAGTTACTAATTTAGACCTAATTCATTTGCGACTATTGATTTTTAAAGGTGACAATAATACATAATCGAATATGAAGTGATAACTCTTGCATCTACTCATAATATACATATATAGGACACATAAACCATACAAAGGTAACTGGGGTATTTCGTTCAAGCTGTTTCATTCTTATTTGAAATGTGATTTTTCAATGCAATTTACATAAGCATTGTGTAAGAAACGTTTGTATTTGATCTCTGTAATTATCTTGATAATTATGATCACGTGTATCAGATCCATCGTCAATAAAAGGAGGAGAATATATCAGTTACGGAATTGATGTGTATAAACATTCAATCAGACAACACTAAATATATGAACACCTCTTTCAACCTCAAAATAACAGCGTCTGGTCGATTGCATGTCCAGGTAAACTTTTGTCCTGTGACAAGTGTAAAACAAACTTATGCGCTGTTACATCATTACATCACATCATTATATTATGTTCAGCAAGCCATTATGTTTGATGTACAAGTAGTGTGCGCAAGAAGTATACGCAAATAAATACTGTCTCTACCCAATGATTGGATTGGGTCATCCGGGGTAAAAATAATCGGATTGTAGCGTTTTGAGCGCTTAGAAAAAAATAAACTCATCAAAGTGCTTGTTAGTCCTACGTGTACATTTCAGGCATCCTTACGATTATGTATGTTCACCATACACAAACTTTTTCATGATAGAGTTGATAAAGCCGAAATCTAGCATATCGATTGGTCAACGATCTAACCAATAGTCAATCTGTATCCAAGCTGTCTAGTGACCGAACGTACTCTTCAGAAATTTAGCCCACGCCCCATCACCTGTCATTTCCAATGTGACAGGTATCTCATGATACGATTGGTCATAGATAACAAATCAGGGACTATATTGAACAGTTAAGATACAAAACGTCCTATTCGGGAACTTTGATGACCCTTTGTCTTATGTATGTGCAAGGAATAGCATTATACAATATGTATGCATGTATGTTCGCATATTTTCTGCGTTAAATCTACATGAACCAAAGCGACAAACTGAATCTGTTATATATAAGTCACAGACGAGCTTATTAGTACTTTCCTTAAAATATCCAGTATACACCAGCAATGTATCAGCAAAAACGCTTCTTTCATAGATTATTATGCATGTGTGTAAATTCGTCTTTACTGCCATTGACATAGATGTTTTGAACAATTTAATCTCTCACAATGATATGAGAGGGACATCATTTGGATTAAGTATGTCTTACATACAATGAAACGGACTGGCAAACGTCGAGACATCAAATGCAGATGTTCAAGCTGTGATGTGTTTTTGTGCGTTGACTGTTTTGAGGCCTACCATAAAGACTTGTTCCAAGGACGATAACGCTTTATGCACTAGTTGTGTTGTACAAATGGTACCGTATACCATTCTTGTCAGTTGTTGGGTACAATGTGTGAAGCCCACGCGACACTGCTGGAATATAGCTAAAATCGCTGTAAAACTAAATTCACTCATTCTCTTCAATTGTTGCATTTCAGTCGTTATTCTTTTACATGTCCAAAATACTAAGACATGTGTGTTCACCATCTGAGAACGAATACACTCATCATAGTGTCAGTCTACTACCACATGTCTTATGTGTTTCTTTCATACATCATTACAGTAACTGTTGTTATGTTTACAATACACAAATTGTTGCATGATAGTTGATACAGCCGAAACACAACATAGCCATTGGAAAAGCCAATAATCAATCTCTACCCTATCACTTTGAGCGTCCAAACGTGCTCTTCAGAAATTTAGGCCACGCCCCATCACCTTGCCCTTCCTATGTGACAGGTTCTCACGATACGATTGGTCAAAATATCAGCCAATATAATGAGTAACTGAGATATAATGCGTTACATTCGGGATATTTTATCCCTTCACATGACGGGAAGCTTTGTTTAGCATCGAGTAATGATAAATGTATCATGCAGTATGTATGTGTATGAATGGTGATGTATGTTTGCAGCGTTAAGTTAAGATAAACAAAGTGACAAACTATAAATCTCTATATGTTCCATGTTACTTACAAGCCTATTGATACTTTCCTTCAAATAGTCAGTAAGCACGAGCAATGTATTGGCAAAAAATCTAGTTGATTATAATGCAAGCCCCCTCTTTTTAAACTTTATTATAAATATTATACTATAATTCAGTCCATACGATGAGAGAGACAGGAGGAATTTGTATATATGTTCATCTCGTACGTACAAAGACCGCGTAGGTGTTGATAAAAATACAGCACACACGTCAAATGGGTATGAGAGACACAGGTAATAAATTACATGAAATGCTGTAATATATGTATTCACATCGGCCTCTTTCCCATTTACATCTTTACGACACAATTAAATAATCAGCACTTGTTTGTGAGACTAGACAGTTTCCTATGATATCCGAGACCTGCATGATTAGCACTAATTAGCCTCGTCGCAGCAATCAGGCAGTCAGTGAGGGCTGCCAGGTGTTGGGCAGTGGAGCGGCTCCAGGGCTTAATGAGTTAATTAACAACCTATATTGTGTATGGAAAAAGAACCTTCCTGTCACTTTCGGGCTGAAATATTGCTGAGTTTTCACTCACTCACTTAATTTGATTTGATTTGACCCAATGCATACCATTTTGGCTGATTTGCTTTATCGTCGATAAAACTTGTACTGATGTACTGATGTAATGTGTTGATGGAAATGTCAAGTGAACAATGTCTTAAGTATTCCGGTTTAGCGAATATCTTAAAATACAACAATTTCTCAAAGGAGTCTTTATTGTTTGTAAATGGTTGTTCACAATGAATCATCGTCACTTGATATGCCAGTGTGTATAAACATTGTAATGATGACCGTTTCCTGTGGTTGTTTAGCATCTATTGTGCATGCTACGTTACCACATGAGGACCACTTAACGTGTTACAATGTCTACGATGCCTATTCAGTTACTGTCTCTACAATTACCTTGCCGTTCCATAATCATAATTTGCAATTATTCATGTAAATTTCTACTCAGTGCGCGTCATTTGACACGTGTCGGGTCATCATAAACTAACCTATTGGTACGACATCATTTCCAAAAACAAGCAAACAACAATAACAACAACAAAACAAACTAACCAAACACACTAAAATGTAGGGATGAGCATTAATTAAAGAACCTCTGAATACAAGGACAAGTTTCATTGGTTTGTTTTATCTAAACCGGCCACCATGCCCCATGCTAACAGGAATTCAATGTAAGTAACGTGGAATATTGCCACAGACTGTATAAGACTTAACTATCACCCACCGTCACTGCAACAGCAGTAAAAGTAACTTTTCTTAGACCGTAAGGCGTAGACCTTCAGAAATACAAACAT
Organism: Haliotis asinina; assembly: GCF_037392515.1. Classification (NCBI taxonomy): domain Eukaryota; kingdom Metazoa; phylum Mollusca; class Gastropoda; order Lepetellida; family Haliotidae; genus Haliotis; species Haliotis asinina. Next base: position 43,156,979 of record NC_090293.1, read on the forward strand.
AATATACAAAATATAACATGATTGTTATCAGACGTCCATACCTTACAAATCGTCACAAACGGAATAGTAGGATGTGGTGTGGTGATAGACAACAGTGGAACCTGAGGTCTTGGAGACAGATCCACTGATCCTCCTGCATACTGTTGATGGGCGTATCAGTGTATGGAGAGAGAGGAAAAAAACAGCTGTTACACAAATGGGAGGACACCGGCGTGCCTTGCCCAAAGTAAAGAATAACTTTGAAATAAACACAAACCTGCCTGTATATATTGTGCAAAATTTATTGACAATTTTCATTTGAGTCCTAAGATACGAATGGTATGGAATTGTAACTATGAATTGCGATTTACTACAACGTCTGCTAAAAATCCGGATGAAAACATGGGGAGTGAAACCCTTTATTCGTAAGTAGTTGGTCACTGGGTTTCCTTACACTGCTCTTCACAGATGGCACAGTTAATTACGTGAGCCTGTGGGTACACGAGCAACACGACTGTTCCCGCTTTTATTGTAGGGATGGGAAAGCACCACCTACAAGCACTGTCTCACAACTGGGAGTTCTCACAAATGGGAGGACACCGACTTACATTGCCAACAGTGAACGATTCCGATCGTGATGGGTTAATGTTATGTCCAAAAATGATCGTTAACTCCGAGTTCCGATAACACTGTGTTCTTGCTGATATGCTGACTCAACGTTATTAATGTTGATGACCTCAGTTCCGCCGATGGCAATGATTTCTCGTTCTTACCTTTCTGGGATTCGTTGAAGTGTTTACAGGTTGACGCGTCCTACAAGTCTGGAGATGGTCTGTCATATCCACGTGAGCGTTCACGGCCTCTGTTTGAAGCTGCTGAGTAGTATTTGTTACAGTAGCACTATTGTGGATCATATGTCATCTTCAAAGGAATGCCAAACATGGAAGCGTGAGTCAAAAATGAAAGAAACATCTCATTCCAAAATGCGAAAAAGATCGTTCTAGATGAAGAATACACACGTTTCCTACTCTGCAGCCGTGTCACGAACAATTTCACAGTCTGTTTAATACCCTGTTCGTCTGCATCTTTCATGTAAAGATGTTGGATGTTAAACAGTTTACACATGGACAACAAAAGAGTCTCCTCAACGAATGTCGTTCACTACCGATTCAACTCTTACGGTTGAATCTACTTCCTCTCAAACAACATGTCAAAACGTACTGTCATCTCAGTCAACGTCATCAGAAACAAACTGAAAACACGTTATGAAAAGCAAAACCAAACCCAGGTTGGAATCGTTCCAAAAGTCACAGAGTGGCAGGTCATCTAAAGGATCTGACAACAAGATGCAGTTGTTTAACAAATGTGGCTCCCTTGAAGAAATGGATGTGTCTGATAACATTCAGCACAGGACACATAGCATATCGCCCTCAAAGAAAGGGCGGGGTCGATCCCCAATTAATCCCCCCAAAAGGTGATGTCTTAGCACATATCACGGTTAAACTGTAGGGGATTACTAAACAATTTTACAGATTTACAGACCATCTGCTCTGTGTTTACAAGAAACGTATCTGAAATCCACAGATAAATTCGATTTAAAGAATAGTGACTGTTATCATCGGTATTCTTCAGCTGGTGACAGGGCCACTGGATGCACTTCTGTTTTGGTGAGTCGGGGTACGATTCATAGTACTATTTCACTTGATACCCATCTTGGCACCCGTGTCGAGCCACATCCTCGTGGTGGGTGCTGGGTAATGCTAAGAGCTCGCCGACACCCCAGTAGTGGACCCGGGGGGATATTTGGTCCACCAACCCGTTTGCCGTGGGTTGCGGCCCTGTGTCGGCGGAGGAGGGGATCCTGGTGGTTGAGGGCAATAGGGACCTGTAACCGTGTTCCTGTTGCTCAATACACCACTTTGGCCCTGACTTCGCCTAGAAGGGTGGTCGAATGGGCCCGGTTCGACCAATCGGCTGGTCATGCCAAGCCCTGTGCATGGAGTATTTTTTATATTTATCAATGCACACATGTCATTTGGAATTGTTGCAACTTTGGCCTGGTTTTATTATCTAAAACATTTTTGATTTTGAAATATGTTGTTCTGTAATTTGCCTAGAGTCCTATGCCAGAGGGCGGTGGCTCATGGGCCAATCTGGTGGAATTATTAATGTTTTAATTCTTCTGCTGGAGTATATCATCCGGGTATCCTTGGTGCTGCAAGCTGGAGGCCCGCTTGTTTTTAGCATTGTCCTTGTGATACTCCGTGGTGGGTGGGGAGCTCGGATGATGAACCATTTACATTAACCATGGCTTATGAAAACCCAACAAAGAAAACAAAACGTCCACTTGATATTGACCCTGCTGATAGTGACCACAGACCGTCTGCATCGATTGACTATTGGCCGCGTTTCATCGTGATTGAGACTCCTGACAA